>NC_062227.1:32514964-32822741 GCF_902686445.1 Sciurus carolinensis
ATCATTTAATCAAAAATGATTAAATCATGTATGTCCTCCTGATTCAGTTTGGGTAGTTCATATGTCTCTAGAAATTTGTTGATGTCTTCAAGACTTTCTATTTTATTGGAGTATGAATTTTCAAAATGGTTTCTAATTATCTTCTGTATTTCAGTAGTGTCTGTTGTGATATTTCCTTTTTCATCATGTATTTTAGTAATTTGGGTTTTCTCTCTTTGTTAGCGTGGCTAGGGGCTTATCAACTTAATTGATTTTTTTCAAAGCACCAACTTTTTTTTTGTCAATATTTTGAATTGTTTCTTTTGTTTCAGGTTCATTGATTTCAGCTGATTTTAATTATTTCCTGTCACTTTTGTATGTGGTATTTTGGTATTTTGGTATTTGGGATTGAACCCTGGTGTGATTTAGCACTGAGCTACATCCCCAGTCCTTTTTTTTTTTTTTTTTTTTTTTTTTTTTTTGAGACAAGAGCTGGAAAAATTTCAGAGACTGGCCTCAAATTTGCGATCTTTCTGCTTTAGCTTCTCGAGTTGCCAGGATTACTGTTATATGCCACCATACCCGACTGGATTAAAATTCACCAGTTGAGATGATTATAGGACTGATGGCCTGTTTAAATAGCAAAATGAAGAGTCCCATCATATTGTGAAAAAGCAACTCTAAATGATCTTTTGTTTTCTCAAAATTAAATCCTCTGGAGCACAGAGTTTAATATTCCACATCAGATAATAGGTTGGGCTACCAAAAGGGTCGACAGACGATTCCACGTCAATTCAGTTTGCTCACAAAGGTGCCTGCCTGGACCCACGAAGAGTCAGAATGGCCATCTCCCAGGCTGCAGTGTCCATGTTTCCCTAATTCAAAATGGGTGATTTATTTATTTGATAGTCATTTGACAATGGCAGGCGCATTCATAGAGGCCACACTTCAGAAGGTTTAAAACTAGTCCCATTGACCACACACAGAACTTCGTTTTTCCTTCATAGCTGGGGTCTCTGGAGATATGTACCTCTGTCCTCCCCTGTAACTGTGTCCCTGTGTATTTTTATGACCTGATCAAGGCCCAGATGATGATACAGCAGGATGGTCCAAAGCCCCGGGTCCCATCCCATGGCTTCTTCCCAGGCAGGTCTAGGGGCCTGATACATACTCAGTTCCCATGGAATGCTAATTGGAAGAAGGCTTTGCAAACATTCTTCTATTAATCTTGAAGTGGCTCTGAGTGGTGGGTAGAAAGTTCATTTTTGCATAAAGAAACAGTGAATGACTCGATGTGACCCATCACACCGAGAGGGCGCCAGGTCTGCAGGCTCCGGTCTCCTCCTCCACTGCTCTCACCTATGGAAGGAAGCTATTACCTTCTGTTAAAGAACCAAAGTAACAAATGTTGGCTATAAACTTCCCTGATACAACTGGCTAATTGTGGAGCTTGCTAACTAAGAGTAGCATCAAAAGTATTTGACAATTTACTGCTAACCTGTCTTGGGAGCACATTTTCTTTTCTTTTTCCTTTCCTTTTCCTTTTCTTTCTTTCTTTCTTTCTTTCTTTCTTTCTTTCTTTCTTTCTTTCTTTCTTTCTTTCTTTCTTTCTCTCTTTCTTCTTTATTTCTTTTTCTTTCTCTCTTTCCTTCTCTCTTTCTTTCTCTCTTTCCTTCTCTCTCTCTTTCTTTCTTTCTTTCTTTTTCTTTCTTTCCTTCTCTCTTTCTTTCTCTCTTTCTTTTCTTTCTTTCTTTCTTTCTTTCTTTCTTTCTTTTTTTCTTTCTTGGATGTTAAAACCCACATTAGTTAGAGAAGAGAAATGCCAACTGACATTCAACCTGCATCTAGGTATTATGTATTCTCTTACTACTTGCCCCTCTCCATTTTTCTTTTCTTTTTTAAAAACCACAAAAATACCAGGAATAGTATATTCAGGGTTTAATAACTCAAATTTCTAGATTTAAGAAGTTGTTTTTTTTTTTTTTTTTTGGTGGTGGTGGTGATGGTACTGGGGATTGAACCCAGGGGAACTTTACCACCGAGCTACATCCCCAGCCTTTATTTTTGCTTTTGAAATATTAAAACAGGGTCTCACTAAGTTGCTGAGGTTGGCCTTGAATTTGCCATCCTTCTGCCACAACCTCCCAAGTGGGTGGGATACAGGCCAGGTGTGAGCCACTACACTCAGCTAATTTAGGGAGAAATTTTCAAAAACCGAAACATGGGCCAGGCATGGTGGTACACATTTGTAATCCCAGCAACTTGGGAGACTGAGGCAGGAGAATTGCAAGTTTGAGGGCAGCCTCAACAACTCAGTGAGACTGAAAAGCAAAAATAAAAAGGATTTGGGATATAGCACAGTGGTACAGCATCCCTTGGTTTCATCCCTAGTCCTGCAAACCAAACCAAAACCAAAACCAAATCCAAACCCTGGAAGACAGTTGAGGAAATAAAAGTGATAAAATTGTTAACTCCATGACAAAAGAGGCTAGGGGCAGTTCTAGGTCTCTATCAAAGGGGAACCAAAATGTTTTGCAGGAAGGAAACACAAAAGAAGAATCAAGTTTTGGCTGTGCTCTGTAGAACAGCAAAAAGGCCAGAATTTACAAAAAAGAATTAGCTGGGGGGAAAAAAAAAAAAAACCAGATGTAGTGGAAAAGTATACTGGGGAAAAAAGAGAGAGAAGGAAAATGTAGTGCTTAAACATTTTTTTCTGAAATGAAATTAAAAAACAGTTAGAGCAGCCTTTATCTAAAATACTTGAGACTGGACATGTTTTGGATTTTGGATTTTTTCAGTTTTGGGATTATTTGCATATATATGATGAGATATCTTTGGTGTGAGATTCAAGTCTAAACTCAAAATTCACTTGTTTCATATACACCTAATATACATTAGCCTTAAGGTAATTTTATACAATATTTAAATGAATTTGTGGATGAAATGTTTCATGGTTGGAATTTTCCCCACTTGTGGCTTCGTGTCAGTGACCAAAAAGTTTTGGGCGTTAAAGCATTTTAGACTGAATTTTCAAATTAGAGATGCTCAACCTATTGCAATTTTTTTGGTTTGTTTCCCTGGTGGTGGAAAGGTAAGAGGCAATAAAAAAGGTGCATACATATGAATGACTCCAAATTTTGGAAAAGAATCCAGGTCATCCCTATCACTGGTAGATAATGGATAACAAAGTTTCCTAGAATGTTTTGTGTTCATCTGCTCCTCAGCACTAGCAGCCTGTTCTACGTTGTCCTGGGAGTGAACAGCATGATTCCAAGGGGGGAACCAGCAGCTATGTGGCCTTGGGGACTTCATCACTGTGTACCTTTCTATTATCAGGTAACATTATGTTCTCTTTTTTTGCAATTGAATTTGGCTCTCAGATCTAACAGCAGTGTGCTTTTTTGGGGAGCGGGGGCATTGTTTTGGAAAAGTACTTGACACCTTTAATAGACAGGGCTGTGAAATTAAATTTTAAAATAAGGATTGAAAGACAGAAAGGAGCTGGGTGTGATGGCATCTGCCTATGATCCCAGTGGCTCGGGAGGCTGAGGCAGGAGGATCATGAGTTCAAAGCCAGCCTCAGCAACTTAGTGAGGCCCTAAGCAATTCAGAGAGACCCTGTCTCTAAATAAAACACAAACAAGGACTGGACATGTGGCTCAGTGGTTAAGCATCCCTGAGTTCAATCACCAGTACCAAAAAAAAAAAAAAAATTACAGAAAGGCCTGTAAACTTAGCCACGTGGTTTTGCAGGTAAACTTTTCATGTCTGCATTTTCCTTTTCACTCAGTGGTTCTGCTGCCTGAACCAAACCCCTTCATCAGACAGGTCACTGCCTGACCCTCAGGAGTTGGGGTTTGCACAGGGGCTCCCTGGTGCTGATGAGGGGAGTCCTGATGCTTCCCTTTCAGCCCTCTCACCCTGGAGCTGGAGGGAGCGGGGCTGGGGTAGAAGTGAAGACTATTCTCAGTGGCGTTGGGTTAGAGGGAAATCAGCCCCCCTCTGTCCTCCCACCTCCTTCCCCACACGGCAGTTTTCTGGCAGGGGAAAACTCAGTGGGAAACAGTTCTCACGATATGAAGTTCAGCTCTAAGCCTGTATTTCACAACGAACTCTATATCCCTTTCTCGGAGGGCCTGACTACTGTGGGCGCTTCTGCATGTTTGTGGGTTGGAAAATGCATGGGGTTCCGGGGGTTAAACATCACTGTGGAGCGGGGCTTGGGGGGACATCCTCTTTAGGCATTTGTATGTGTGTGTGTGTGTGTGTGTGTGTGTGTGTGTGTGTGCTGGGGATTGAACCCAGGGGCACTTTACCACTGAGCTACATCCCTAGCCCTTTTAATTCTTTATTTTGAGGCAGGGTCTCACTAAGTTGCCCAGGCTGGGCTTGAACTTATGATCCTCCTGCCTCAGACTCCCCGGCAGCTGAGATTACTGGCGTGCACCACTGCAACCGGTTGGCTCTCTTTCTGCTTGAGCCACTCTTGGTTCCGGGCACATCACACAATAAAGTCACCATCACTTGCTTTCTGTGCTTCTTGGACGGGCTGGGGATGGCTTCAAAGCACAATGCTTCCTTTCCAATCAGGAATCTGACACTGTGGTGGGCATAACCCCACACAACCTTTCTTTATTTTTCTTTCTTTCTTTCTTTCTTTCTTTCTTTCTTTCTTTCTTTCTTTCTTTCTTTCTTTCTTTCTTTCTTTCTTTTTCTTTCTTTCTTTTTAATGTTTTCATTGGTTGTTGATGGACCTTTATTTTATGTATTTATTTATATGTGGTGCTGAGAATTGAGCCCAGGGTCTCACACATGCTAGGAAGGTGCTCTACCACTGAGTCCCAGCCCCAGCCCTACACAACCCTTCTTTAAGTTACTCAAGCTTTTTTTCCTTTTCATTTGGTGCTGGGGATTGAACCCAGTACCTGGTGCGTGCTAGAAAAGTGCTCTACTACTGAGTTACGCCCCAAGCCCCCTACAGGTATTTTTGAGCTTTCTAGACTTCCAAAAATCCAAATACCACAAGAACACACCTATGGTCCTGTCATTTCTTGCCCTTTAAGTCTGCTGTCCCCTTGGTGCATTCACACTGGGATGTAACAGTCTAATTTTGAGGGTTGCCTTCCTCTGGGTTTCATGACTCACCAGGAGTGGGGTTATGGAGACACGTGCTCAACCACAGTGATGGACAAGCTGGGTCGGAGAGCAGAAAGTCCTGGTCAGAAGTCCTAGGGAGGTCAATCCTCTTCTCGTGGGGCAGGGTGGGTGGATGAGTAGGGTAGGAGATAAAATGACAGGGAATGGGTAGAGATCTCAGGAGTCCATTTAACTTGGCCTTTTGGAATTTATTAACTTGTTATGGGGTTGAAGTTCTAACCAGAGATCTAAGAGTCTTCTTCAAGAGTGTGGATGACTTGGGGGTGGGTGGGGCGCGAGGTACGTTAGTCATCAGATCCAGTTATCGAGGAATCTCAGAACTGGGCAGGGGATAAAATGTGTCTCTGTATGTAAGTGTCTCCTGCGATCTGTCCAGTTGATATTGGGACTTCCCATTGTTCTCTTTGGGAGATTATGTAAACCTTTTCAACCAGCCCTGATCACTTTTTAAGCTGTTCTCAAATTCCTCTGGAATTAAGGTTCCTGAAGGGCAGGCAGGCAGCTTCTAGGGGCTGAACGATTGGCCTCCACATTCTCTCAACCAGAAGGCAGTAGAGATAAGAGCGTGGCCAAGGGCCCAGCCCTGCCCTGGCGAAGCAGACCCAGCTCTGTTGGCTGAGAGGACAGCTGGCCAGTGTCTGGTAAGAACAATAAGGAAGAGGGACCACAGAGGTCGATCAATGGGGTCATGCAAGCACCGGCCAGCAGGACTCTGTCGATTGCTCAACTCTTGCCTTTCTTCCATTGCAAGGGACAGAAAGGGTCAGATCTTTCATTACAGAATTCTCCCCCAGTGGGTCCCCACCCTCATGTCCCCCTCACTGCAGCTATGGGGGTCTCAGGAAAGATCCAGAAAGTATATTCACTCTAGTTTTCAAATTCTGACTTCTTCGGGAATGCGAAGGCTGCCTTCCTTGTTGGTCAGTCTAATACCCATGCCAGGCCGAGGGAAGGGGAACAGATAATTGGTCACAAGAGAGTCCCTCTCCTGCGATGGCTCCCAGCTCAGGGCAGGCAGCAGCTGGGCCAAAGTGAGAACTCTTCTCAGGAGCCCGTGAAGGGCCTGGGCCTTTGCCAGCGGAAGGGTGCAATGCTCAAAAGGGATTTCACCTATAGGCCGAGGGCGCTCGACAGACGTCCCACCGATCGTTTGGAGGAGGGGGAGATATTATGCCAATTAAGTCAAGACAATGGCATCTTGTTCCCCTTGCAGTGAGCCCTGATGAAATTGCCTGACCAGGGGAAGGAAAGTATTTCATTATTGTACCTTTGAAAAAGGATAATCCTTTCTGTATTTCCTCTCTGGGGGAGGGCCTCCTTTGTTCTTATGCCTCTGACCCCCAGCTACTCCTCATGTTCAGTTTCGAGAGAAAGAACTTGGTTTTTGTTTAAAAAAAAAAAAACCCAAAGGGGGAAAAAAAAAAAGGAAGAAAAGAGCATGATTAAATGACGGAACTGTTAGGCAAGGAAGGACCACGCTCAGGGATTCTGTAATCAATAACCCAGGATGGCACAGGATTCTGGTTCCAGGCCTGGGTTGCTCACCCTGGAAGCGGCCCTCCTTCCCTGGGGCACTCTTGGCCCTGGAGTGTGGACGCCTACAGAGCAGGCCTACAGGTCACTCTGAAGAAGAGCCTTTAGGTTTGAGAGGCCACCAGCTGCCACCCTCATGACCTCTCTGCTGGTTGAACGTGTAACAGAGGACATGTAACTGCTTTTACAGGATCACAAAGCCCAGATGCTGGAATGGATCTGGAAGCTCTTCAGGCCTAATGTGTCCATTTTACAGCTGAGGACACTGAGGCTGAGGCTGTTGGGGTCACTATCTCCTGGTGGAACTCCAAGTTGGCTGATGAGTCCGATGTGCTGTTCAGCATACCATGTGTCCTCCTACCTCCCATGTGACAGTCCCTGGAGCATTAGAAAACAAAAGGGAACCAGATATGGTGGCACACTCCTGTCATCCCAGAGAATCAGGAGGCTGAGGTAGGAGGATTGCAAGTTCGAGACCAACTTCAGCAACCTAGAGAGGCCCTAAGCCACTTAGCAAGATCCTGCTTCAAAATAAAAAGTAAAAGGGGCTGGGATGTGGCTCAGTGGCTAAGCACCCCTGGGTTCAATCCCCAGTTTAAAGAAAGAAAGAAAACAAAGGGCAAAAGGGGAAATTAGAACCTTGGACTAACATAGTTCCCTAAATGGTGGTGGTCAGGAAGTTCCAAGTGCCCTTTTTCAGTCCCCAAGGTTTTAATCATGAACTATCTGTTTTTGTGGGATGGGAAGACAGCCTCCCCTGGTGCTAGGGAGGAGTGCCTATTTATTAGTGTCCCTTTCTCCCAGGCGAAGTACAAAAATCTTTACCTGGAAGTCTTATGACTGTCTTTTCCCAACTTTGATCATTATCTCATTATGTCCCCAACACTAAAGAAGCAGTGCCAATCAGGACTCTTCTGGCTTCAGGTTCTCTCTCATCAACTCTGGCTATATAAATATGTATGTATGTATATATACATATATTTATATATATAAATATTTATATATATATATATATATATATTTTTTTTTTTTTTTTTTTTTTTTTTTGGTACCAGGGATTAGGCTCAGGGGCACTCGACCACTGAATCACATCTCCAGCCCTCTTTTGTATTTTATTTAGAGACAGGGTCTCCCTGAGTTGCTTAGTGCCTTGCTGTTGCTGAGGCTGGCTTTGAAATTGCGATCCTCCTGCCTCAGCCTCCCAGGCTGCTGGGATTACAGACGAGCACCACCGTGCCCCGCTCAACTCTGGCTATTGTGGGCAGATGATCCATGGGGAGAAATGGGCAGAAACAATCAGGGTCTTCCCAGGTCTTCAAGAATGAGCAGAACACTTCAGGAGAAAGTTTTTGCCCCATTACAGAGGGGAACCCTTTCTGGGAATAGATGGAGTGGCCAATGCTCACTGATTGATATTTTACTGGGGGAAATGGCTTTCCTGGGGGACCTGATTGCAAGTGTAAGTGCCTGCCTTCCAGAAAAGTTGATTTCTTTTTCTTTTTCTTTTTTTTGGGGTACTAGGGATTGAACCCAAGGGCCCTTTACCACTAATCTACATCATCATCTCTTTTTGTTTTATTATTATTTTTTAATTTAAAAATTTTTTTGGTATTGGAGATTGAACCCAGGGGTACTTAACCACTGAGCCACATCCCCAGCCCTTTTTATTTTTTATTTTGAGGCAGAATCTTGTTAAATTGCTTAGGACCTTGCTAAGTGCTGAGGGGGTCTTGAACTTGCTATTCTCCTGCCTCGGCTCCCAAATTGCTGGGATTACAGGTGAGTGCCACCACAACCAGCTCAGAAAGGTTGATTTTGAGGAAGCAGTAGGTTGAGGAGGCTTAATAATCCCAGTGAGGATCCAGTGTGTGTGTGTGTGTGTGTGTGTGTGTGTGTGTGTGTGTGTGTAGTAGATATTGACCTGGTCCTAGACTAAATCTTTTGGGAAGGATTTGTCCTAGAAATGGAGGTGCGATGGGGTGGAACTTGCAGAATTACCTATCTAAGAGGAGAAATCTTTGAACTGGCAAGACACAGAAATCTCCAAGTCCCAGGGCCGTCCCACTCAGCCCTCAGAACTTTAGTCATGGTGTCCTTGTTGCCAAGGATTTAGTAAACACATGTATCGATTTAATCCACCCCTACCCGGACCAATATTCTTGGAGAATGTTTTGCACATTGCTAAGGCATCTATCTTTAAGCAGCTCTCATCAAAAACCTTACTAGATTGTTTTCCTTAAGAAAAACAAAAAAAGGCAAAACATCAGAATTCCCAGTTGTACTTTTATTTGTAGTTAAAATTAATTTTGAGCCAGGCATGGTGATGCATGCCTGTAGTCCCAGCTACTTGGGAGGCTGAGGCAGGAGGATCACAAGTTTGAGGCCAGCCTCAGAAACTTAGCAAGACCCTGTCTCAAAATAAAAAAAATAAAAAGGGCTGGGGACATAACTCAGTGGTAGAGTACCTCTGGGTTCATTTCCTAGTACTGCAAAGTAAATAAATAAAAATTTGATATTTTGATAATGGGATAGTAAGGCTAAAAGATGGAGAAGCCTTTTCTGCCTAACGATTCCCTGATCCCCTTTACAACTCAGAAATGGAGTTTCAGGACCCCAGGAGTAGGAAATGTGTTTGTGCAAGTGCCAGACAGCATGACAGGGCTGGGAAAGTCCTGTCCTCCATTGTCCTGCGAATATCCTTTAAAAAAAAAAAAATTGTTCCAATTAGTTATACGTGACAGCAGAATGCCTTTCAACTCATTGTACACGAATGGAGCACAACATAAATAACCCAATCAATAAATGGGCTAAGGGACTGAGCAGACACTTCCACAGAAGAAGAAATATATTTGATCAACAAATATATGAGAAAATGTTCAACATCTCTAGCAATTAGAGAAATGCAAATCAAAACTGCTCTAAGATTTCATCTCATTCCAATCAGAATGGTGATTATCAAGAATACAAGCAACAATAAGTGTTGGTGAGGATGTGGGGGGAAAGATACACTCATACATTGCTGGTGGGACTGCAGATTGGTGCACAGATCCTTTATTCCTTAGACTTCTCCAGAATGAAAGACAGCAGCACTGAGGGGCTCAGGGTTGGAGTACAGGCAGCTAGCTGGGGAACAGGTTGTGTGTTATTCTCAGCCACTCCGAACCCAGAAGTGTCGAGAGCATCTCATTGCTCTGAATGAGAGATGGTGCCGCTCCTTCGGGACCAAAGTAAGGCCCCAGAGAGCCTAAAAAGGTTCATGGTACTACCTGGCAAACAGAATCACTCCCGTTTTCTGAATCTTACAAAATTCCAGGTTGCATTAAGCCACTAGAGGAAGCTAATTTAGCCTGGTACTGTGGTGCATGCCTATAATCCCAGTGACTCTGGAGGCTGAGACAGGAGGATTGCAGGTTCGAGGCCAGCCTTAGCAACTTAGTAAAGCCCGAAGCACTTAGACCCTGTCTCAAAATAAAAAGTTAAAAGAACCCAGTGATAAAGTGTCCCTGGGTTAATACAAAGAAAAAAAAAGAAAGAAAAGAAAGAAAGAAAGAAAGAAAAGAAAAAAAACTATTTTAAAAAGCCCCAGCACATCCAGACATCCAGGTGGTACACTTCTACCTTGGCCACCATGAGCCCTGTGTTCTTCACCATGTGACCAGCCTGACTTTCAAGAGGTGAGAGATCAGCCTTTTATTATTTGTTAAAGTACTCAGCAACCCAGAAGTAAACAGGGACACTGATGTGGATTTGAGAACTGAAGGATATCTTTCAAGTCTAATAAATGCGATAAAAATAAACAACATCCTTTCATAAATGTAATGGAGCATGGCTCTGTGTTTATCTTGTGTCCTGTACTTGAGATTACCCCATTGGAAGAAGAAAACCCTTGATTAATGCAGGGAGTCTATTTTGTAATCTGCGGCGGTTGGAAAAGACTTTTCTGCTTCCTGCCAGGCCCTTTTTGCCTCCCTAAGGAAGTCATTGGTGGCATAATTCACAGTCATGAGGATGAGCAACCTCGAAGGGAAAGACAGTGGGTTCCCAAGCTGCAGCGTCCTTCTGTTTGATAGTTGCTTATAAAAGAACTCTGTGTTCTTTTTCTTCCACCCTGAGGCTGGAGAGTTTTTACTTTGGGTGTTAGGACACCTGAGAATAATAATAACAAATGTAACTAACACTTATCAAAGTACTGGACAATACACTTTCTTTTTTCTTTTGTTGGTGCTAGGGATTGAGCCCAGGGGGTGCTTTACCACTGAGCTCCATCCCCAGCCTTTTATGTTTTATTTTGAGTCAGGGTTTTGCTAAGTCACTGAGGCTGGCTTTGAAATTGTGATCCTCCTGCCTCAGTCTCCTGAGTCCCTGGGATTGCAGGTCTGTGGCACCCCACCCACCTTGGACAAAACACTTTCTACAAATGATTTAGCCATACTTTAGGAACCATGGCCATTCCCATTTTACAGATGAGAACCTAAGTTTTTGAAGTTATGGTATCTGGTTCAAGGTCATAGAGCTAACATGGGTAGAAGACAAGATTCAAGGGGAGTTTTGTCTGATTCTCCTTCTGAAATTGAATGAAGGGGTTTTGTCTTATTTATTCATTTACTGAGCTTGAATATGATTAGGGCATCTACTGAGTGCTGGGTCTTTCTCTAAGCACCGAACAGCCTAGAACAAAGCAGACTAAAATCCTTGCCCTGATGGAGCCTCATTCTAGTAAAGTGCAGAGAGAGATGAGATAAAATCAACAAGCCAGCATGGTGGCATATACAGGTTTATAATCCCAGGATTCAGGATGAGGCAAGAGGATTGTAGGTTCAAGATCAACCTTAGCAACTTAGCAAGCTCCTGTTATAAGTAAATGAATAAATAAGTAAAAGAAAAGAAGAAGAAGAAGGTGAGAAGGAGCTGAATGAGGTTGAGGGAGCAAGAAATATGGCTTTCTAGGAGAAGAACCATCCAGGCAGATGGAATGTGCAAAGGCCCTGAGGTAGGGTTATGCTTTGGGTATGTTTGAGGCCAACATGGCTGCAGAAATACTGAGAAAGGAGAAAAACAAGAGATGAGATGAGAGAGGTACATGGAGGCTGAATTTTACAGAGTCTTGTTGGTCACAGAGGGACTGTGACATTTACTCAGAGCAAGATGGGGAGCTATTTGGAGAGTTTCGAGCAGAGAAGTGACATTACCTGAGTTAAGATTTAAAAGCATCCTTCCAGGTGCAGTGACTGGCACAGGCTTGTACTGCCAGCAAGTGAGGCAGGAGAACCACAAGTTTAAGACCAACCTGCCCAGGTTGCCCAACTTAGTAAGACTCTGTCAAAATAAAAAAGGTCTGGGGCTGTAGCTCAGAGTTGTAAAGCACTTCTGGTTTCAAGTCACAGTACCACCAAAACAAAGTAAGAATAACACTCACAACAACAGCAGCAGCCTCCCTTTGGCTGCTGTGTAGAGATTGAACATCAAGAGAGACAGGGTAGAAGCCAGGAACGAGAGAGGAGACTTTCAGTACACGAGGTAGGAATGGGTGGCTTGGATCAGGCAGTGTCGATGGAGTCGGTGAGGAGTGGGCAGCTTCTAAAAATGAACCCAGATAAACTAGAACTTGCTGATGGATTGTGGGATGTGAAATGAAAAGAAGTGATATGGTACTTTTGACACTTTCCATTCCAGTGAACCCCATGAGAGGAGTTCCAAGGCAGTCACTTAAAATCAACCTAGAAATATATTGTATTATAAAAGAGACCAGAGAGGGACTGAAAGAAGGAAAATATGATAGATGATGTCCAGGCCTCCATTTCTAACTGCTGTAAAAGGGGGCTTTGAGAAGCCATTTGACTGACTCACCTGTCCAACAGCTTGCTGACAGGCAGAGGACAGTGAAAGGCGTCTTTCAAGAGTCGATAGTCTTCTCTCACTGTCATGGCGGATTGGTTCCAAGACCATCCCTCAGATATCAGAACCCATGGATGCTCAAATTCCTGATTTATGTGTAGTATATATATATACACACACAGTATTTGAACATATACACACAGTATTTGAACATAACCTGTACACATCCTCCGGTGTATCTAAAGTTATCTCTAGATGACTTACAATACCAAATCCAATGTCAGTGCTAAATAAATAGTTGTTATGCTGCATTGTTTGGGGAATAGTAACAAGAAAAACAAGTCTGTATATGTTTTCGATCTGTGGTGGGCTGAAGCTCTGGATGGGGAAGCTGTGGGTATTGTACTTGCTGGATGCAAATGGTCAGGAGTTTATCCTGTGTGATAGGAAGGTCTACAAAGATAAGGCCTTTTTCCAGTCTATTTTCTTCCGGAGAAGATCTTTTCGAACCCAGCCCAGGAGGAAGAATGTTTGTCACAAATCATCATGACCCCAGAACCCACCTTTGTGACTGAATAGGGACAGGTCAGCGGTGGACTCTAGAGGTGAATATTCTGAGGGTGAGGGTGGGCCCTGAGATATGCAAAGCCTGATTTCTGAGGGAGATAGGCTTATCAGACCGGAATCTTGCAGATCCTCAGAGGAAGGAGGGAATATGGACCCGGGTATGGTTTAGAGGTAGCCAGAGAGGGGCAGAAAGGGGAGGACCCCTGTGTACTCTGCAAGGTCTAATCTAGGGGACATCGGTGAGGACGGCTCTCAAAACCAAGGGATGGGGCGAGAGGGAGGGGACTGTCACCACGGACCCAGATAGTTTAGGGATTGGGAATCTTATGATAGGATTTCCAGGAAGTGTTCTTCCATCTCCATCCCTGACCCTCCCCTAGCAAAGTGCAATTGATTGTGATGTCCATGTTCAAATTAAGTTTATATCTTTGAAGGTATTAGGAGAACTGGGCACTCAGTTGGGTCTTTGGGAAACTGGGGAAGCCAGTGATCTCTGATAACGAGGGCCACAGCCTGCGGTGGTCCTCTCATCCTCACGTGGTCTTGGCAAATGAATGGTGTCATTATCATCCATGTTTTGCAAAGAAAGAACGGGAGACTTGAGCATCGGGTCATTTGCCCAGTCTCAGAGACAGAGAGGCAGAGACAGAGTGCGACGTCCATCACGTCAGCTCCAAAACCTTCCTCCAAGGCAGAGCGGAGGCCAGGCAGGGCACATGTGCAAGGGACCAGGACAGGCTTTTCTGGGAGGAGGAGTGTCTTTGCCCTACATTCTTGGAATTGAACCACAAAAGGCTGACAGCCAGTTCACCTTGATTTCAAATGAAGGAGTCAGGCAACATTTGACTCAGAAACACCTACCTTCTGCCTTCCCCATGTCATTGAATTTCCACATTGTACTTGAAGGGATATCCTCTATTTACCTAATGCTTTCCTCCTCGGTCTTTTCAGACTATGAATCTTGTATATTTTATATACACAAAGGTGACTTTTCCTTCCTTTAATGACCAACGCTTATCAGCACAAGCAACCGATACCGAGCTCATAAATATGTCACAGGGAGTTCAGTTCCAGCCCTTCTCTTTCCCAAGAGGAATTCTTGTGTGACAGTCATTCTCCCCTTTCTTTTCCTAACCCCTCGAAGGCTGCACTTGCACCCCAGAAGCACCCTGGGACTGTTTTGGTTTCATTCCCTGTTGGCAAATATAAATAAATGAGTGACTGGTGCTTACACACCAAAATCACTGCAGCAGGAATCTGCAGACAATGTAAAACAGGGCCCGTGGGGCCAGCCTTCCGATTCCAATTAAATATTTCCTGCAAGTCGGTGCCAATTGTGCATCTTGTAAGAACATTGGAGAGGAGAAGTTTGAACTCCCAGGGACCCTGTTGCCTTAAAAACCTGTTTCCTGTTTGACAAGACTTTACTAGGAGAAGCAAAGTAGCACATTCAGCAGTAAAAGTCATTGTTAGTGATTCTGATGTGCAAAGGTGGTGGTTTCCTCTCTGGAGTGCACACCCTCCTAGCCGCTTTCAGCTGCAGATCCTTTCTTCCAGGTAAAGTCTGTCTTAACTTTAGAACCCTAGTCCTAAGGGCCTTAATGACATTTCCTGGGTTACAGGAAATATTTGCTTATCTCTATCAGTAGATCCTACCGCCTGCTATCTTGTAAAGTTGCAAAAGCTCTCTGACACAACTCTGTAAATGACATTTCCATTTTCCAGATGAGGAAACTGAGGCTCAGGGTTCATATCTTTTTGAGTTTTGTCTGAAGCACAGTAGGGACTAGGTGTTCAGGGGTCTGCTCTGTCTCTTATATCATAACTTGGCACAAATTGCTGAAGCAATCACCAGTACCCCCTGCAAAAAAAAAGCGAGGTATGGACATATTCATTGGCTTTAATGTAGTGATCACAATCATGAATGTACTAAAACATCTAGGTGTTCCCTTCAAATATATACAATTTTATTTGTTTTTGAGGTATAATTATCCCAATTAGACTGAAAAAAAGGCACTATAGTAATCATGAATTAATATTATTATTAGAGTATCATTATCATTATTTTAAAAAATCTAGTAGTATTTTAGAACTGACACTCAAAGGATAATCAACTCTCCCGAGCCTCATCTTCAGATTCCACATCTGAGGATTTAACCAGTCTTTAAAAAAATTTTTTTTTTGTTGTAGATGGACACACCTTTATTTTAATTATTTACTTTTATGTGGTGCTGAGGATCAAACCCAGCGCCTAATGCAGGCTAGGCGAGTGCTCTACTACTGAGCGACAACCCCAGCCCTCAACCAATTTTGAATTGAAAAATTTTTGGGGAAAATATTAGCATCTGTACTGAAAATGTGCAGACATTTTTCTTCCCATTATTCCCTAAACAATAGAGTATAATGACGATTTATATAGCATTTACATTGTTTTAGGTATTATAAGTAACATAGAGCCAGGTGCAGTGGTGCACAGATAATCCGGAGATCGAGGCAGGAGGATCACAAGTTTGAGGCCAGCCTGAGCAACTTAGTGAGAGCGTGTCTCAAAATAAAAAATACAAAGGCCCGGGGAGGTAGGTCAGTGGCAGAGCACCCCGGGGGTCAAGCCCCAGCAGTGAAAAAAAAAAAAAAAAAGTAATCTGGAGATGATTCAAAGTCGGGAGGATGAGCATATGTTTATCTAAGAGACTTGAGCATCTGCAGATTTTGGTGTCCTTGGGGTTCCTGGAACCCATCTGCCATAAATATGGAGGCAAGAGTGTACACCTGGATAGGTCCTAGTCTGCCGGACCTTCCCAGCCATGATCCGCCCCTCCCCCGCCCCACACGCATACACACACACACACACACACACACATGCATACACACACACACACGCACACACACCTCACTCCTCTTATTGTGCACACAGTCCTTCCTACCGGGGCTCTTCAACCCTCCCTCCCTGGTGTCACCACCCCCATGAGGACATCCCAGTCCCCTAAGGAGCAAGCGGGTGTAATTGGAATGGAGAAGGCCAGTGTCGAGCCCCGTGCACCGTTCGTGTTTCCTGCCTCTCTGAGCCTTGGTGTGCTCATCTCCAGGATGGGCTCCTGCTCTCAGCCTCCCACGGTCAGAGGGTGGACCGAGATGGTGCTGGCCCTGGAGGGGCGCAGACACCCGAGGCCCCTGTGCCCCCAGATGCGATCCATTGGATGCTTGCACTGAGGATGCACCTTGCTGGTGCCTCGGCTGTAACACCGGCAGATCCCAGCCTGTGCCTCTGTGCGTCTCGGGTACCCACAGCAAACCGTGAGCCAGGAAAACACCTCATCTCTTTTCATGTCCGCCAGGGTCCTGGCCTGACGGTGAGCCCTGTGTTTTTGATAGAGGTCCAAGAATGTTATCAGCTGGCTCTCCAGGACCTGATTGCCTTCTGGGCTGGGCCGGCCATGCATACTCTTTGGCTGATTTCTGGAAGGTGAGCCACAGACGGGTTAAGTGAGTCAGCAGTGGGGGCTCAGACGTTCCAGAACCTCCCACAGCTCCGCCTCCCAACTGCCTTCTCTTACCTCATTGGCGTTGCACCAATTTAATCAAGTGCACTTGTGCATGATCATCTGAGTATAATTCGATAAAGTGTGGTTCAAACATTCATTTAACAAGCAAATCACACTAATGCTAAAGGGACCAGCTTCTAGGAAGTGTGCCAGGCCCCTTGCTCACGTACCAACCTGTGAACGTCCTTAGAGGGAGGTGGCCTCCCCGCTTTATAGCAATATGATGCTTAAAATATACCCTGTGCTCGATTCTGGAGGAATCCATAGCCAACACCGAGCTCCTGGTTGTCAGGGGCAGAGGCAGGTGGGCACACAAATCCTGAAGTGCACTGTAAGGCACATGCACTAAGTAAAACAGCAGGGTCACGGAAGGAAGATCATTTGCATTACTGGGAAGGAGAGTTTATTAGGAACAGAGGCAATGTTTGAAGAGGATCCTGAAGGATGAGACACAGGGTGCAGCTAGAGGAGAAAGGGCAATTCCGGGAATAGGAAAGGGCAGAGTCGTTTCAGCGATGGCACAAAGAAGCAGCAACACCTGAGCTGGGGTAAGACCATGTGCCATGCCAAAGAGCTTGGGCTTTTTCTGTGGACAGTGGGGAGCCATTGAGTGTTCTACACAGGGGAATGACTGTGGGGTTTTGTACAATCACTTCAATGGCTTTGGAGTGGCAATGCAATTTTTATATCCTGTAAGATATAAAAATATATCAACATTAAAAGTTGTTCTACTGACTATATGAATGAGTTATTACCATCCCTGGATATTTACAAAATTAAGCTTCTTCCATTTCCATGCTTATTCCTTCTTTGGATAAAATTAGGAGGAAATATGTTGTGTATCCCAAACATTTCCTTTCAGGGGCACAGAATCTCCGAGAAAGTTCACTTTGTGGAATGCTTTGACCCATAGCATGGTAGTTGTTCATCTTGTGAAGGGCTATATTTCTTTCATTAGTGGGAACACTGTCTGAGGTGTAACGACGGGGGCGCTGGCCCGTCCCCAGCAGGCTGCAGGCAGAGGACTCTGTCCTACGTGTGCAGCCATCCCGGCCGAGTCTGCTCCCCCGGGAACACACTCCAGACACATCCTTACATGTGGCATCTATTCTTTGCGAATGGGTTTAGGTTTTTCTTTTTTCTTTTTTTTCCTTTGGTGCTGGGGTTGAACCCAGGGGTGCTCCACCACTGAGCAACATCCCAACTCTTTTTATTTTTTATTTTGAGACAGGGTCTTGTTAAATTGCTTAGGGCCTCACTAAGTTGCCCAGGCTGTCCTTGAACTTGTGATCCTTCTGCCTCAGCCTCCTGAATACTGGGATTACAGGTGTGCATTGCCAGCATGTTTATATGTATTTGTTTATTTATTTATTTATTGGTATTGGGGATTTAACCGAGGGGTGCTTTACTACTGAACTACATCTCCAGCACCACCCTGCTTTTAAAATTTTTAAATTTTGAGATAGGTTCTCGTTAAATTGCTTAGGGTCTCACTAAGCTGCTGATGCTGAACTCAAACTTGCAATCCTCCTGTCGCAGCCTCCCGAGTATATGTTTTTAAAGTGAGAGTAGGGATGGTAGCACACACCTGTAATCCCAGCAATTTGGGAGGCTGAGGCAGAAGGATCTCAAATTCAAGACCAGCCTCCGCAATGTAGCAAGGCCCTAAATAACTGAGGGAGACCCCGTCTCAAAATAAAAAAATAAAAAGGGCTGGGAATGTGACTCTGTGATTAAGTGCCCCTGGGTTCAATCTCTAGTACCTAAATAAATAAAACAAGTGGGAATAGGGAAGACTATTTAAGGTACTGGGGAGAGATAATCCAGGATCTTGAGTTGAGCCTAAAATTTCCAGAGACTCTCCTGGTGCTGACTCACTTAACTGTGGAAGTCCTAGGCTTCAGAAAGCCCTGGGATCTGCAGCCCCGGGGCTTGTCTGTTTAACCTCCAGGAGGGAGAGTTAGGCCCCTGCCCTTCTGTTCCCCTGTGGCTGCCTGCCATGCTGGACCCTACCAGGAAGTGACCTTGAAGGGTTTTTAAAAGGCAAACACCTGACTAATTCCATATGAGATGTCCTTAATGAGGTGAGCTCAGCCACAGACAATGCCTCAGGCCAGATCCCCAGCACAATCTCCTCGGCCCTTAGAAGCGCTTCCTCCTGACTCCCCCACCAGGCTTCTGTTCTTTTGGTTCATAAGCTCTTGAATGTTTGACCATTTATGTCTTTTTGCAACAGGCCGGTGAAGGAAGCCACGATCTGTACCAGGCCGGGAGCTCCCTGGATTGGGACTTTCCCAGGGTCGCTTTGGGAGGCTTGTTCCTTTCTGTGTCACCCACCTCTAAACTCCACTTTCCCTGCCAGGCACTGTGGTGCCTGTAATCTGAGCGATTTAGGAGGCTGAGGCAGGAAGATCTCAAGTTGGAGACCAGTCTCAGCAACTTAGCAAGACCCTGTCTCAAAATAAATAAATAAATAAAGAAAGAATAAAAGAAAAAAATTAATAAAGATCTGGGGATGTGGCTCAGTGGTAGAGCATCCCTGGGTTCAATACCTGGTACAAACAAAGACAAAAAAAAAAGTGGGGAGACATGGTCTACCACCCTCTCTAGGTTAACACTTCAGAATAATTCCTTTCCCTCTCTAGACCCTTATTCAAATCCTCCTCCTCAATTGCACGACCTTATTTTGGATGCCATTACTGATGTGTGCCATCTCACCTGACTTCAAATACTTTTTAGCTTTAAGAGTTGTGTCCGAACGACTGAATAAGGACAATAATACCACATGAAACCATTCATCTTATTTCTCAGGAACCTCAAGGGACTGGGAGATCCTCCTGGAGGTGGTGAGACCAGGTAGGGGGCATTGAGTATCCCAGGTGGGAGGGACTGTGTGGAGGACAATCCGGAGGGGGATGTTCAAAAGTGAATGAAGTGTGTGTGGGGGGTGGGGGTTGTAAAGGAGAGGGTCATGGCTGTAAAAAAAAAAAAAAGGCTGGTAGGACCTGATCATCATACACTCTTCCCTGGAAATTCACAGGAGATTGGTTACAATAGACACAAACATCTGCAGATGCTCAAGTCCCTCAGATAAAACAGCATAGCATTTACATATAACCCAGGCACATCTCCCATATACTTTGGAAGATTTTGGTGTGGGGTGGTACTGGGATTGAACCCAGTGTGCTCTACCATTAAGCCACAGTCTCAGTTCTTTTTATTTTTTTATTTTGAGACAGGATCTCACCAAGTTGCTGAGGTCAGCCTCAACCTTGCAATCCTCCTGCCTCAGCCTCCCGAGTCACTGGGCTTATAGACGGGTACCATGGTGCCTAGCTCCTTTGGTACACTTCTAAATACATGTCTGGGGTTGACACTACAAATCTAATTGATTTCTCCCCAGGTGTATATTTCCAGTGGTTGCTATTTCCACTGAGGATTAAAAGGTTGGCGTCGAACCAGCCTGATGTTTGACACCACACATGTGCAGACTCCTGCCTTAGAAGCACGTTGGGGATTTCCCTCTGTGTCTGAGACACTTGACTGCTCTGTCGGGGGCATTTCCTGTCCTATCCTATGGCTTACCTTATGTGAACTGCTGTCGTGTTTCACTTTATCTAGAGTTATCTGGAACATTTGGGCCTTCTTGATTTATGTGAGTGAAAGCAAGACAACCATTAATGTATCCAAACAATAAAAAGATAGCAGGTGAGATAGCCATTTCAGAAGTGAGAAGACCAGATTCCAAAGACTTTCCTGCCTGTCATGGGCACCATGGAGGTGGCCCTGAGCCAGGGCGACCTGCATCGTCCCTGAATCATCACTGCAGAGTGCTCTGGGTGTGCACCGAGGGGGGGAACTGCTTCTGGCAGAGATGCACTCGGAGGACGTGTGGTTCCCTGTGATGGGGTGGTTTACTTTCCCCAGAGATGAGTAGTAATCAGCTCCTCGAGGTCCCAGGAGATCTCACCTGGACTTTGGTTATTTAGCTCAAGAGATTTAAGCAGCACTTGGAGTGCCAAGAAAATGGGAATGGAGTCCTGAGATTTCTCTTTACACCCAGGAAGCAGCTCAGAAAGGACTCTGACTCATAGGTTCTCTGTTAAAGACCCTTCACCTAAGACAGAGGTATGCATGCCCGAGACAGGAGGATTGCAAAGTTGAGGCCAGCCTCAGCAATTTAGCAAAACTCTAAGCAACTTAGTGAGACTCTGTTTCAAAATAAAAGTTAAAAAGGCGCTGGACACAGCTCAGTGGTTAAGTGCCATGGGCTCAATCCCCAGTTAGGGCCTCACTAATTTGTTGAGGCTGGTTTTGAGCTTGTGATCCTCCCGCCTCAGCCTCCCAAGCCTCTGGGATTATAGGCGTGCTTCACTGCACCCAGTTTGATGGCTGTTTTTTAATGTTCTTTTTGGTTGGTTTTAGTGTTTAACGTTCTTGATGGTTTATGTTCTTATAGAGTATGACATAAGAAAAAGAAGAAAGGGAGGGACAATTTGGTCTTGAGAAAACTAGAGACTCACGCAATTGCTATTTTGTTGTTGATGTGACAGGTTGTTTCTTTTATGGTTGGCCCATAAAAGAAGGCAGGGAGGGGTGGGTGAGGGAGAATCTGGAAGTATAGCTCAGTGGTAGAGTGTTTGCCTAGCATGAGTGTTTGCCTAGGTTCTGGGTTCGAGAAAAGAGGAAGAGGAGGACGAGGAAAAACAGGAGGAAAAGAGGAAGGGATTTAAACCCTTAGAATTTGGGTTTCTTGCTTTTGTGCGAGGGATTGAAGCCACAGCTTTGCACATTCTAGGCGAGCTTTCCACCACTGAACTCTAGCCCCACCCTCACATCCGGGGTTTTCTGAACAGCCTAGTTTGAGTGACACTTCAGCAGCCTGGGAAGGCGGAACCCAGAGAGAATGCGTGGGGGAGTTCTCTTTTGCAGGGCCTTAGCTCTGTTTCTTTCATACCAAAACATATTTATTGCCGTCCACCTAAGTAAAGGTAGTTTGGCAGAGGTTTTATTGGCAGCACTGCAAAGGAAAACAGAGAAACAAACTGCTTGGTGTAATCGCTGCCCGCATTCCCATTACTTTAAGTGTAGGACATTTGGGAAAATCTTAACTAAAGTCACAAAGAAGACAGGTCATATCTAAGTGTGATTATTGACAAGGTTCGATCTCTAACCAGTTACGGAGATTGTCTACATCCTTGGTTCTTTTGATTTTTAAATTTTGAGACAAGATCTGGAAGTTTCTGAGACTGGCCTCAAACTTGTGATTCTCCTGCCTCAGCCTCCCGAGTCACAGGGATTTACAGGCATGCACCACTCTGACTGGCTCAGTTACAGAGACACTGTTAAAAAAAAGAAAATTAGACCCCTAAAGCTCGGGAAATAATGTCAAGAGTTAATAAATGGGATGGCATAAAATTAAAAAGCTTCTGCACAGCAAAGGAAACATTAGGAATGTGAAGAGAGAACCTAGAGATTGGGAGAAAATCTTTGCTAGCTACTCTCTGACAGAGGCTTCATATCTAGAATATATAAAGAACTCCAAAAACCTTACACCAAGAAAGCAAATAACCCAATCAATAAATGGGTAAATGAATTAAAAGGACATTTCTCGAAAGAAGAAATACAAATGACCAATAAATATATGAAAAACTCTTCTATATCATTAGCAATGATATAGAAGAAATCACATGCCATGTATATTGAAATGCACATGCCATGTATATTGAGATTTCATCTCACACAAGTCAGAATGGCAGTCATCAAGAATACAAATGATAGGCTGGGCGCGGAGGCACACAAGAGTGATCCCAGTGACTCTGGAGGCTGAGGCAGGAGGATGGTGAGTTCAAAAGCCAGCCTCAGCATCTTAGAGAGGCCTTAAGCACCTCAGTAAGACCCTGACTCTAAAGAAAAAATTAAAAAGATCTGGGGATGTGGCTCAGTGTTTAAGCACCCTGGGTTAATCCCTGATATGTATGTGTATATGTATGTAAGGTGTGTGTGTGTGTGTGTGTGTGTGTGTGTGTGTGTGTATTATAATACTAATAAATACTGGAGAGGATGTGGATAAAAAGGAACACTTTTACATTGTTGGTGGGATTGTAAATTTAGTATAACCACTATGAAAATCATTATGACGTTTCATCAAAATACTAGGCCTAGAACTACCATATGATCCAGCTATCCCACTCCTTGGTATTTCTCTTAAAGAATTAGTCATCACACTACAGTGATACATGCATGCTCATGTTTCTAGCAGCACAGTTCACAAGTGCCAGATGATGGAACCAGCCAAGGTATCCACCAATGGATGAACAGATAAAGAAAATGTGGTCTATATATGCAAAGGAGTTTTATTCAGCCACAAAGAAAAATGAAATTATGTCATTTGCAGGAAATGGATGGAAAGAGAGACCATTATGTTCAGTGAAATAGGGCAAACTCAGAAGGTCAAGGGTAATATGTTTTCTCTCTTATGTGGAGGCTAGAGAGGAAAAAGGAAAAGAAAGGTGGGGGTCAGGGATCTCGGGGAAATCAAAGGGAGATCAGCAGGATGAAAGGCTCAGGGGGCAGGAGGGAGGGACAGAGGGAAGGAGGGGGACGTGCTGGGGAGTGATATTGACCAAATCATATTGTTATATTGTGTGCATGTACAAATATGTAACAATAAACCCCGCCATTATGTACAATTATAATGCACCAATAAAATATATGGAAAAATCAAAAGAAAATAAATGTGAGCGCAGTCTTCCGTAGGGAGTAAAAAGGGATCGTAGAAGCACTAATGATCAAGAGATTGTCCAGTTTCCAAAGTCTGTGCTTTGTGAATATTTAGGTAGGAAGGAAGGGTTTGGCCAGGCTGAGGGGGAGAAGAAAGGAAAAGGGTGGGGGAGGTACTCTTGGGCCTGGGAACATGAGAGGACAGTGTGGCCGGCATTCCCAGGCTGGGATCGGGGAGCAGAGACAAAATCCAGGTGCAGGAGCAGGTTCTTCTGAAACACCTGTGAGCAGGCCTAGGTAGGGAGTTCGTCCTGTTAACCGTGTCAGGAGGTGTCAGAGGTGTGGTAGGAGGTGTGCAAGACCACGGCCTCTTGGAGCTTCTCCGGCATCTTGGATTTTTCTCAAACATTTTCCAAGTTCAAAATGAACATTTTCAACTAGGCATGGTTCTGCACACCTATAATCCCAGCTACCTGGGAGGCTGAGGCAGGAGGATTATACGTTGGAGGCCAACCTGGGTAACTTAGCCAGACCCTGTCTCCAAATAAAAAATTTAAAAAGAAAAGAGAAAAAAAAGGAACACACACACACACAAAGAATATTTTCAAAGACACAATAACACACGTGGGGAACAAAACTGAACTTCGCTTTGGAAACTTTAAGAAGTGTACTACCATGGTTGTAGATGCATGGAAGAGGCCTTGGAGTCTCCACGTGGGCTGGGGGTACAGCTCAGTGCTAGAGCACTTGCCTAGCATGCATGAGACCCCGGGGTGGAGCCCCATCATCCAAAGTTGCCTCCAGCGCAGTTCCCTGCTTCGCAGTTGGAAACTGTAGATTTAGATGGTTGGGAAATAGTAAATAAGGAAATCCTTGAGCCTCTTTGAGTATTTAAGGGGCGAAAATAGAAGAAAACAGAATTACTCTATTTCTTAGCTGTCAGCAGCATGGTTTCCAATACCCTGTCATGTTACATGGTTATATTTTTAAAAAATTGTTTTCCAAGTCAAGGACATACGCCTAGCATTGTGGAGTAAAATAGGAAAATAATTGCATCCCCCCAAACTAGCTTCAGTTCAAAGAAGAAATAAAAATGTCCATTAGGAATGGCAGAGGAAGGAAGAGGGCCTTGTGTCCAGGCATCAACGGGCCCGATGAGCATCATTAAAACCACCCCTCATGGAACAGTGTGGCGCAGCACGCTCTGGAGTTTCCACTGCCACCCGTTTCCTGCTCAATAATCAGACTTTCTAATTCCTTTCAGGAAGGAAAATTGAAAGTAGGCACTGCACGTAAATTCTTTAAACTCACAGCCCACGCTCACTGGAGAGCTCCAATACTGGTAAAGGGACTGAGTCCTCCAAACTGCACGGATGGGCCCACCTGTGTTCTGACCGACACGCCCGTCATGCCAGCTGAGGGATACCCAGGGCACCTCCTCTTTAGGGAAAATGGAGGCAGTCAGGAGCACAGCAAACCTCTGAAGGGAGTATTCCACTGAGGATTGAACCCAGTGCCTCACACATGCTAGGTGAGTGCTCTACCACTACCACTGAACCATATTCCCAGCTATTTTCTCAGGACTTTCTTATGGAATATTAGGGACACTTTATTCATTGATTCATTGATTCATTGATTCATTGGTACTGGGAATTGAACCCAGGGGAGCTTTACCACTGAGTCACATTCCCAGCCCTTTTTAATATTTTATTTTGAGACAGGGTCTCCCTAAGTTGTTTAGGGCCTTGTCAAGGCTGACCTCGAACTTGTGATCCTCCTGCCTCAGCCTCCTGAGCGTCTGGGATTACAAGCATGTGTCATCATGCGCAGCACAAGTTTAATTTTATTATAGGAAATGAAGAAGGAGTGGGGGCTAGGGTTGTAGCTCAGTGGTAGAGCTCTTTCCTAGCAAGTGTGAGGCACTGGATTCAATCCTCAGCACCATATACGAATAAAAAAATTAAATAAAGGTATTGTGAAATGAAGAAGGAGTTTCTATTCTTCTTATTAAAACATAAGAATTGGGCTGGGGATAGAGCTCAGTTGGTAGTGCTTGCCTGTCAAGCACAAGGCCCTGGGTTCAATCCCCAGCACTGAAAAAAGAATTAAAATAGAGTATCCCTAGGGTTGGGGGTGGGGGTAGTGCACACCTGTAATCCTGCAACTTGGAAGGTTGAGGCAGGAGTATTGCAAATTCAAAGCCATCCTCAGATCCTCAGCAATTTAGCGAGACACTACCTCCAAATAAAATATAAAAAAGGACTGGGGATGTGGTTCTGTCCCCAGTACCGAAAACAGAACAAAAAGAATGTTCATTGTGGCACCATTGGTAATAGCCAAAGCTAGAAATGATTCAATGCCCATCAACGGTAGGACAGAGAATGAAAATATGCTGAAATTATGCAAGGGACAACTATACAGCAGGAAGAAAGAATTGCGGCCACGTTTAGCACCGTGGTTGGATCTCTCTTTCAAACATGAAAGAGACAAAGAAGTACAGTTCTGTTTATACACTTCAAAATGAGGCAAAACTTCATTTACTTATGGTGATGGAGATTAAGATAATGGTTTCTTTTGTGCAGTAGTAAGTAGGAGGGGCATGAAGGATTTTGGGGGTGCTATTAATGTTTGATTTCTTGTTCAGGGTGGTGTATCCAAGGCTGTGTTCACTTACTGAGGATTTATTGAGCAATAAGCTAATGATTTTATATTCTTCTGTATATAATGTCAAGAAAAGTTCACTCCAAAAAATGTCATGTAACAAAGAAAAAGATACTGTTTACTCCATGGAGTGGGGCAAAAAGCCACATTTCTAAGTTCCTTCTATACAATATCTGATTTAAAATGTGAAAAAATTAAAACAAAATATTATAAGTCAAAATGTGTACCTGTAGTGGTAAAACTTATAAAAATATGGCATTCACCTTATTTCACTTAACATAAAAAGCACATTTCCTGCTACTAAAAATCATCATAAATATAATTTCTGATGTCTAACGTAGGACCAAACTTCATAAGCCCTTTTCCTGTAGGACTGAGTAATTTTAAATTTAGAAGTATTATTTAAAATGCTGCAATGAATATCTCAGTGCATAATTTTTTTTTCTATAGCAAATGATCTCCAGATGTGGAGTTTTGAGTTAGAGAGTATAGAGATTTTTAATTCTTAATATATATTATCAAATTGCTCTCCTAAAAGTTCTGATATATGCTCCTATCAGCGATGTGTAATTGTGCTTACTTCATTAAAATTTCATTAACACTGTTTTTTTTTTTTTTTCTGTTTCTATTTTTATTCTGTGATGCTCGGGATCAAACCCAGGGTCTTGTACATGATAGGAAAGCACCCCCTACCACTGAGCTATACCCCCCAGACTTCCTGTTCTTTTCTTTTCCTTTTTTTTTTTTTTTTTTTTTTTTTTAATTTGTAAAAGGGATTGATCCCAGGGATGCTTACCACATTCCCTTTTTAATTTTTTTTTGAGGCAGGATCTCACTAAATTGCTTAGGTTATCACTAAATTGCTGAGTCTGGCCTCAAACTTGCTGTCCTCCTGCCTTAGCCTCCCAAGTCACTCAAATTACAGGTGTGCACCACCATGCCCAGTTTGATTTCTTGTTTCTTTAATCTTTGATCATTTGGTTTGTAAAAAATAGCATCTTATTGTGAAGATCAACACATACCCAAAATACTGCATTTGCTGAAAATGTCTTGTATGTGTCAACAACATAGACTTATTACTACAATGAGAATGTTTTTTACCCAAATAATGATGACTTGCTTTAAAAATGTCAATATTTTTGGCGGTGCACACCCGTCTGTAATACCAACTACTTGGGAGACTAAGGCAGGAAGATCTAAAGTTTGAGGGCAGCCCTATCTCAAAACAATTAAAAATAAATAAGTAAATAAATAAAAAAGGGCTGGGATGTAGTTCAGGTGGTTTAATCTCAACTGAGTATCAAAAGGGGAAGAAAAAGGCATTTTGTGTGTTGAGTGTGGCACTAGGGGTGCTTTTTTTTTTTTTTTTTTTTTTTTTTTTTTTTTTTTTTTTTTTTTTAACCCAGCGGTGCTTCACTACTGAGCTACATCCTCAGCCCTTTTTAAAATATTTTATTTAGAGACAGGGTCTCACTAAGATGCTGAGGACCTTGCTAAATTGCTGAGACTGGCTTTGAACTTATGATCCACTCATGATCTACCTGTCTCAGCCTCCTGAGTTGCTTGGATTACAGGCATGTGCCACTGCACCCAGCAAAATTCAGACTTCTTTTTAAAAAAAGATTACTTCATAGGTAGTCATGCACACTTTTCTCAGACGGTACACAGTGACTAGCTGGCTGTCTTTTTATGATGTTTGTAACCGTTGATATTTGTAACCACCAATAATCATTGATGATAATGAATTCTTTAGGACTTGCCAAATCATGGTGAATTTTATCATTTCTTTCTCCATTTGTTCTAATGAACTTCAATCAAGAGAATCCTCTTTAACTCTTTAATTACTTTGAGACAGTGTTTATGTAGGAAATGAAGATTAAATGTTCCACCAGTTTTCAAAATAATAGTTTGGTTCCCTGGTATAGGTTAAGTAGTGTCCCTAATCCAAAAATTTGAAATCCAAAGTCTGAAAAATCTGAAAAATTTTAAATTCAGACATGATGTTATGCAAATATTCCACAATATGGAGAAAAAAAAAAATCCAAAACCTGATATATATGTGGTACCAAACATTTTGCGTAAGGAATATTCACCCCTTATTTTCCACAGGTGAACAATAAGTTTATTGGCTTTTTAGTATCATTATGATATCAAAGACAAACATATTAGATGTGGTTCATTCCATGCACTTATTATCATTTTTGATAGGGAAGTAGTCAGATCTGCCCCGCACGGTGATGCACATCTGTAATCCCAGCAACTCAGGAAGCTGATGCAGGAGGATCTCAAGTTCAAAGCCAGTCTCAGCAATTTAATGAGGCCCTCAGCAATTTAGTGAGACTCTGTTTCAAAATTAAAACTAAAAAAGGGGCTGGGGATGTTGCTTAGTGGTAAAGCATCCCTGGGTTCAATCCCCAGTATCAAACAAACAAAGGCCCGAGTGGCTCAGTGTCAGGGGCTTGTCTCACTTGTGCAAGGCCCTGGGTTTCATCCCCAGCAGGGCAAAACTACAAGGACAAAAGATAAAGAAGAAAGAAAAAGATTTGACTGAGGTAACAGCAAAGTCAGAGCTGAGAGGACAATCTGAGTAATCTTGTTCTCAAGTCCATTGTGGGGAACTTCCAGGTATTCTTATGCTCTAAGCCTTGAGGCAAAAATGTTGGGATCATTCTTAGCCCTTCTTCAAAGAATTTAAAAGTCCCGATGGACCTGGGGGCAGAATCACGGGCCTAACTGCTTTAAGATACTATTCACATTTCAAGAAAAGAAAAGGAAACAAATACCACCCTTTCTAGGGCACACACCTGTAATCCCAGCTCCTTGGGAGGCTAAGTCAGGAGGATTCCAAGTTTGAGGTCAGAGTGGGCAATTTAGAGAGACCCTGTCTCAAAATTAAAAAAAAAAAAAATCTGACTGGGGATTTAGCTTAATGGTAGAGTGCCCCTGGGTTCAATCCTCAACACCAAAAAGAAAGAAAGAAATGCTAAATACAATCCTTTTAGTGAGAAAAGTTTGTACAGTTTTCAACGCTGTTTAGAACTCAAATTAAAATATCGAGGGGAAGATACTTCTGTGTGATGTATGCAAGGCACAGTACCGACTTCAGCCTCTAGTTTTACCAGAGATCGGCTCCCTTGTTTCAGTTTTCTGTGTATAACAGCAACAACACCAGGAATGATATATATTAGGATTCAAAGAGGAAATTTAAATAGCATTAAACACACATAATGCTGAACAAATACCAAATGCCATTATTGCCATTAGTGTTTAGAAGAATGCTAGGCTATTAGAATTTAACAGAGGACAGCTAATCATGTTGTTAGGTAAGCTAACAATCTGATTCCTGCAGGATTCCTCTGTGGCTGTTGACATCAAAGCAAGCAAGGCCACTATTTAGGGGAGGGAATTCCATTAGGAATGTGTCTGGAGGTGTAGTAAGGGACAGGTCAGTGGGACAAGGTCACCCTTTGACATTAAGTAAAACAGAAAAGGAGGTTGAATCCTGGGACTGAGGATTTCTAAGGAGTGAGCAAAGATACACTGCGAATTTCTCAAATGCAAGCAATTCAAGTGCACACAGCCTCCAAAGAGCAGGTTTAGCTGGGCACAGTGGTGCATGCCTATGTCAGCAACTTGGGAAGCTGAAACAGGAGGATTGCAAGCTCAATGCCAGCTTCAGCAATTTGGCGAGGCCCTAACCAATTTAGTGAGATCTTGTCTCAAAATTAAAAATACAAAGGGCTGGGGATGTGGCTCAGTGGTAAAGCGCCCCTGGGTTCAATCCCCAGTGCCAAAAGATGATAGATAGATAGATAGATGGATGGATGGTAGATAGTCAGAAAGAAAACAAAGTGAGGGTTCAGGTGTGTGGTGGTGGGGTGGTAGTGGAATGGTTAGATTGACCTATCCCTTAGGTGGGGACAAAACTCATTTGGATTAGTAGGCGTTGCCTGTGGCAGAGGAATTTAAACCTGAGAAAACGGTGCCTACGGTCCGGTCCGTGGAGAGTGGAGACCACCTGCCTGGAAGTGGTGCGATCATCACTGGGAGCACCACCCTGGGGCGGAATTCACACACCTGTTAGCGGCGTAGAGATTCTGACTTCAGATTTTTATTGTCCAGTGTTCTTGTTCAAGGTTTCTTTGGGTGGTCACCTTGACAGCCGAAGGTACGTCCAAAGACACTCTCCCCGGAAAGAAGCTGGGATATTGTCCTCCAGTAATTATGGCCCCTTCCCTCAGTGCTCACCCTCAGGCGGTCAAGGGCTTTCAGATTCTGGTGTGGCTGCTCTTCTTTGGGAAGGACTAAACTCATCAACATGCTAGGTACTGTGACCGAGAAATCTAGGGATCTTTCTGTTCTTTCTTTTTTCCTTCTTTCCTCTCTCCTTTCCCCACTTCCACCCTTCCCACTTTTTCTCCTCCTTCCTTCCTTCCTTCCTTCCTTCCTTCCTTCCTTCCTTCCTTCCTTCCTTCCTTTTTCTTCCTTCCTTCCTTCCTTCCTTCCTTCCTTTTTTCCTTCCTTCCTTCCTTCCTTCCTTCCTTCCTTCCTTTCTCTCTCTCTCTCTCTTTCTTTCTTTCTTTCTTTCTTTCTTTCTCCTTCCTTCCTTCCTTCCTCCCTCCCTCCCTCCCTCCCTTCCTTATTCCCTCCCTCCCTTCCTTCCTTCCTCCCTCCCTCCCTCCCTTCCTCTTTTCTTTCTCTGTTTCCTCCTCCTCCTCTTCTTTCTTCAGTACTGGGGATTGAACCCAGAGGTACTCTACCACCGATTTACATCCTTAGCTCTTTTTATTTTGAGACAGGGTCTTGCTAAATTACTGAGAATGGCCTTCAATTTGCAATACCCTTGCCTCAGCCTCCCCAGTCACTGGGATTACAGGTGTGCACCACTGTGCCCAGCTGGATCTTCTTTCAATTAATCTTTTTTCTCAAAACTTGATAAAAGTTGAAAGGATGATACACTGGACAACAAAATATTCTTCACTTAAACCCATCAGTTTTTTTCAGTTGACATTTATTAAGCATCCACTGTGTGCTAGGCATTTGACAACCCTTGCATACATACATAAAAAGGAAGCTGCTCATGGCTTATGGGAAAAAGGAGACCATAAAGCAAAAAGCTATCAATATGACTTAGTAATGTTTTATTGTTGGCAGGTAAAAAGATCTGTGGGAATAGACGAAGAGTCACTTTGTGATTGGACATCAGAGAACACCTCTGGTGACAGTAGTATTCCAGGGAAGCAGATTTTGGGCAAAGGGAGTAGCAAGGGGAAGGCAGGAGGATTTGACCAGGCCTGGTAGGTTTGGGGAATTTCAACTTCTTAGTGAAGTGATCAGAAAGTCCCTGCCCACACTCTGCAGGGGACTAACTTTCAGCAGGACCATCATGGCTCCAAGTTAGAAAGCAGAACATGTGTCAAGGCAAGAGCCCTACAGTGCTGTCCGCTCCAAGGGATGCTGAAGCTGACCACTCTAAAGGTCAAAACAAAAAAAAAGTTAAAAAAAAAAAAAAAGCCAAAAATTTTGTTTGTTTCTTTTTTTCTCGGTACTGGGGACACTCAGTCACTGAGCCACATCCCCAACCCTATTTTGTGTTTTATTTAGAGACAGGGTCTCGCTGAGTTGCTTAGTGCCTTGCTATTGCTGAGGCTGGCTTTGAACTCGCGATCCTCCTGCTTCAGCCTCCTGAGCCGCTGAGATTACAGGAGTGTGCCACCGTGCCAGGCCCAAAAATCTTTTCTGAAATGAGTAAGAGATTCACCCATGCTTCCTTAGAAAAGACCAATAAAATGTTCAGCAGGGCTGGTGACTGTCAGAGATCTTGCCTGAAGCTCTAGGGTTGCTGAGTTACTCAAGGTGACTCCAAGGTTGCTCAGTCAGAGTCACCCTGCGGGCTGTCCGTCCAAGCACTCGTAGTGCCCATGGCGGAGCCTGTTGGGCACGGGGCCTCACTGAGCTCTGGAGGCCCCTGGCTTCTAGCTATGACTTGCTTCCTCTTTCCTGGAATCCATCAGAACTGAGCCTTGGAATCTAGTCACCCTGATTGTTACCACCAAGGTCTAAATGAAAGGGAATGAAACTGTTGGAAAAGAAGCCAAGGAAGACACTTGAAAAGTGAGAAAGATGTTTCAAGGGACACAGGACTTCTTCTAAGGTGACATTTCCCCAAATGGCTCTGAAGTGGTGGGTTGAGGGCACGGGGTGGGCAGAGCTGCTGCTTCTCTCCTCAGGAGGATCTGCTGGCCTGGCCCACATTGCAGCCCAGGGGACTCAGTCCTTCGATGTGTAACCATATTTGCTTTAACTTGTTCATGTCACACTTAAGAAAACAACTCAGGAGGACTAAAAGCTGTGACCTCTACAGCCTCTCCTCGGATATCTGAATTTTATAATCTTATTGTGGAAAGGGTTGGTTAGGCTTGCTTAATTTGTTTAAATATGCTATGGCCTTTTTCTCGGTGTCCTTCAGATAAGAAGGTGAGGTAGTCTCAATGTAGGAGGGGCTGTGGCTGAGAGTGGGGCAGGGGTTTTCGGTAGAACCCCCACTCTCTCTGCTTCTGGAATCATAAAGAAGTTCACCTGTGTGGGCCTCATGAGATGTGACCCTTTTTCCATCTTTGACAGGTGCAGGCCAAGCTAGGGTCTCACTTTGGCCCTCAAGGGGCACCAGGGTCTGTTGGGCATCGCCTAGTACAGCAGGTTTATTGTTCAACTGGCATGTTCCACACCCACAGGGAAGTGCTGCTTAGCATTAGAATGCTCCCTTAGCATTGGAATGCTCTCTCAGAGGGAGAAGCGTCTATCCCACCTGTGGCTCCAGGGCTCCAGAGTGGAATGGTAAGGAGTGGAATCTCTCCTTACCTTGAGACATGCTAACAGATCAAAACATTTGGTCCCTGCCTCTGGCACTGCAGTACCTTGAGAAAGCGGAAGTTCCCCTAAAGTTAAAAAAAAAAAAAAAAAAAAGGAAAGGAAAAAAAAAGAAATCACAAATTTCTGTTCATTATTTGCATACTTTCATGGCTAGTGTATATGCAGATGATCATGCATGATTCCTAGTCTGTTTTGAATTAAAGAATTAATCTTTTTAAAAGATCTGTTCTTTGGCAAGTATGGGAATTTAAATATGAAGAATTTCCACTGGGAGTGGTGGTACACACCTATAACTATAATCCCAGGAACTCGGAGGCTGAGGCCGGAGGATCGCAGGTTCAAGGCCTGTCTCAGCAACTAAGAGGGCCCATCTCAAAACCAAAAAGGGCTGGAATGTGACCCGTGGTAAAGCACCTGGATTAAATCCCTAGTACCAAAATAAATAAATAAAAATAAATAAAATATTAAAATAAGATAAAAATAAAGACAATTTCCATTGAATCTTCCTCTAATGTATAATCATAATGCCCTAATAAAAAATTAAAATAAATAAGTAACGATTTCTTTCTCCAAACAACTTAAAATCCTACAAACACAAGGTACTCCCAAATTAGAAATGCTGTAGTTGGTGCTGCAGGAGGCCAGAGGAAAGTCACAATGGTGACAGAGGAGCAGACTCTGAGAAGACTTCACAGATCCTAGACAATGAGCTAGCAGGCTTTAAATTCAGAAACTAGGGCTGGGGTGTAGCTCAGGGGTAGTGTGTGTGCTTAGCATGCAGGATGCCCAGGGCTCAATCCCCAGCATCAAAAGATAAGAACAAAAACGAATCCAGCAAACATTATATATAACACAGGTAAAAAGGGGTCTGGAAAATACATACCAAACTGTTGGTTCTGGGAAGAAAATTGGGATCGGGCACTGGAAACGTTAAAGAGGATGGTGAGTTTGGGTCCTATTTAGGCACTGCTTGTATCATTAGTGGTGTTCTGGTCAATATTTCAGTAGGAGCTCTCCAACAAGCAAGCAGTCCCTATGGTGGGGACTATTTATTTTTATTTATTGTTTGTCAATATTGCCAATCCCTGTTGCTTGTCAATTTCCGCCATGATGATTTCAAGAAAGCAATGTGAGACCAGGCAGCTCACAAATTCTTGGAAGTGTAACAACGTAAGCATTTATTACGTGTCAGATCTCGAGTCAATGCTGAGGAAGATGAAGAAAAGGTTGTGGTGCAGTCATTAACTGCCATGCAAAAGAAACACAGTGGAGGAGATAAAGGAAGAATCGGGGGAGGGGCGCCAGGGGCCAGGGGAGGTGGTGCATGCACGCCTGTGATCCCAGCAACTCGGGAGGCTGAGGCAGGAGCAGTGCAGGTTTGAAGGTGGCCTGAGTAAGTTAGCCAGACTCTGCCTCAGAATTTAAAAAAATAAAATAAAATTGAAGGGGCTGGGAATGTGCCTCAGTGATGGAATGCCCTTGAGTTCAATTCTCAGTACCATAAAAAGAAAAAAGAGAGAAAAAAAGAAAGAAGAAAAAAAAGAGAGAAATTAATAATAATAAAAATAATTAGAGGAAGAAAAAGTTAACTTCGGCAAAGCGTAGGAAAAAAATGGGGGAATCAGAGAAGGTTCTCTGAAAGGTGGAATCAAAGCATGAAAGTATATGAGATATTTGGGAATTGTAAGTTGCTCTCTTCGCACACGATTATTGACAGAAATGGAGGATGAAGCAGAAAAGAGGGTGGGGGCCATGTTATCTAAGAGGCTGCATTTCTCCTGGAATGAGGAAAGCTCCTGTCAGTTTTGAGAAGCATTGGGCAATAACTCTGGTTGTAATTTGGAAACTAGACTCATGCAGAGACCTGTGCCAAGGAGACCACTGTAGGGTTTTTTGAGTGTGAGAGAAGAAAGGCTTCAGTTGAAGCAACGCAGTAGAGGTAGAAATGGGGCAGATCCAAGATGCGTTCAAGGAGGAAGAATGGATAGGACAGCATATTGTCCGTGGAGAGAGATAGGTTCATGAATATAATGTGAAGGACTTTGAAAAATGATCACCCTGTCTTCCGTGGGAAAGAATTATTTCTTTAAAAAAGAAAGATGGCCCTAAGCAGTTCAGTGAGACCCTGTCTCTAATAAAATATTAAAAAGGGCCGAGGGTGTGGCTCAATGATTAAGAATGCCTGGGTTCTATCCCAGTACCAAAATTTTTTAAAAAGCCTTTTTTAAAATTTTGGTACTGGGGATTGAACCCAGGGGTGCTTAACCACTGAGCCACATCTCCCAGCCCTTCTTATTTTTTAATTTGAGACAGGGTCTCCCAAAGTTACTTAGGGTCTACCTAAGTTGCTGAGCCTGGCTTACCCTGTCATCCTCCTGCCTCAGCCTCCTGAGCCGCTGGGATTATAGACATGTGTCACTCGCCTGGGAAATAAAGCATTTTTAAGAACTATGTAATTTAGGACTTGGGAGCCCAATTGCTTATTTTCCTCCCGTCCTGCTATTGGCATTTGTAAGTGTGAAAGAGAGAAGATCTCAGACATGAGTGGTGGTCATGAAGATGGTTTTGTTTAGCCAAAGTTGGATTCACGCATTTTGATTCTGTGATGTCATTAAAATGATGGATTTTGGTTTGGGATGGAAGGCATCTCAAGAATTCGGGAAGTATTATTGGCACAAATGGGTGTGGTGACACACACCTGTAATCCCAGTGATTCCAGAGGTTGAGGCGGGAGGATTGCACGTTTGGAGCCAGAGTGGGCAAACTAGCAAGACTCTGTCTCAAAATAAAAGAATTAAAAGAACTAGGGGTGTAGCTCAGTGGTAAGAGCATCTCTGGATTCAGTTCGATCCCAGTACCACCAAAAAAAAAAAATTACCCAGGAGTTAGTTACTAAGTTAGTTCCCTTACTTAGTCTCCTTTCAGGCTCCATTGGATAAACAATGGATAAACAATGGAGGTTGAAAGGAGACTAAGGGAAAGGGAGTAAAAGAGTCAGGTAAACCTGTGGACTTAGCTGCTCTGCAGAATAATAGTAAAATGTAGAGAGAATAAGGGAGCAGGAGGTACCTGATGAGTCACACCAGAAAACACTTGGGAAGAGGCCAGAAACAATCCCTGGGCCTCAGCTGTCTAGGTACCAACACACAGGGCAGAGATAACAAGCAAAGTGAACTTGGGATTACAGTGCCAGGTGGTAAACATGGTCATCTTGAAACCTCATGGGATGGGACCTGAGACTGACATTGGGTTTGAAATTGAACCTATATCCTGTTTGAAGACACATACCTATGACCTGGGGAAGGAGACTGGTGTGTGTTGGAACTAAGCGGAGGCCCGCAGCAGAGCATGAGGAGAGTAGGATGACAGAATTAAAGTGATTAATGCATACCATCTTGCCAGAGAAAAATAGGTGGATATTAAATATCACATTTCTGCAAAGCATCCAAATAATATCCTTTCAAATGTTTTAATGAGAAATATGTTTGAGTTTATGAATGTAACATTTTTATATCCATTTTTAAAATGCTTGAAATGGCTTCATATAGTTCCTAACCGAGACTTTTAAAATATGATCTCAGTTGGGTGCAGTGGCACACACTTGTAATCTTAGCAACTTGGGAGTCTCAGGCAGGAGGATCTCAAGTTTGAGAACAGCATGAACAAGAGAGCAAGACTCTGTCTCAAAATAAAAAGGGATGGGGCTGTAACTTAGTGGTAGTGCCTCTGGGTGCAATCTGCAATACTACACACACACATACACTTACACAATCTCTTAAAATTCCTAATAGTCACCATTGGTTAAAAAAAAAATTTACTTGCTTAAGTGGAAAATACTTTTAGCCAGGTTTGGTGGCATGCTCCTGTAGTCTCATCTACTTGGGAGGCTGAAATAAGAGGATCATGTGAACCCACAAGTTTAAGACCAGACTGGGCAACATAGACTCAATCTCAAAAAGAAAAAAAATCATAACCATTTAGAAATGTGCAATAGTGCAATGTAGAGAATTCCCCTCCTGTTGGCAAATGTAATGTTGAAATGCATGTGATAAGGCAAAGATTCTTTATGCTAGGAAGGGCACATGTGTCTCATCTACAGGGATGGCCCTCCAACCAGATTAATAACCCCTACAGCCATGATCATGATCATGAGCAAAGGGATCTTATAAAAAATATTCAACAGGAGTCTCTGGGATGTGCCAAACCAAAGACATACAGATGCTCTCGGGCGGTCTCTTTTGGAAGAGCAATGCTCCATCAGTACCTGGGAATATGGGTGTAATGGGTTGAAACTTGTCTTTCCAAATTCATATGTTGAACTCCTAGTACTTTGGAATGTGATCTTGTTTGGAAACAAGGTCTCTGCAGATATAATCAGGGTGAGAGCATACTGAATTCGGGTGTTTCTTAATCCAATGACTGTGTCCTTTTTTTTTCTTTGTTTCTTTTCTTTTCCCAGTTCTGTGGATTGAACCCAGGGATACTCTACCAGTGAGCTACATGGCCAGGCCTTTCTTTTTTGAGACAGGGTCTTGTTAAATTGCCGAGACTGTCCTCAAATTAGCGACTCAGCCTCCTGAGTTGCTGGGATTACAGGTGTGCACCACCATACCAGCTGACTTGTGGCCCTATAAGAAATTTGAGGGCTGGAGTGCAACTCAGAGGTAAGGTACTTACCCAGCATACATGAGGCCCTCAGTTCCATCCAGGAGGTATTTAGAGTATTAGCCAAGCAGAGGCATAAAGCTTCAGTCCTTGGAGAGGAATGAAAATGAGGAAACAAGCCAAATCTTAGAGAATTTGGGGCAAATTCAGTGAAGTTAAAGTGATAGCTCAGGGGCTTCCCCAGGACTAACTCCCAAACAGAAAGGACCTTATATCAAATGTAGGGCAGCCAGAGTCTAGGAAGGTTAGCTACCTCCTTGGGAAGTGGACCAGTGACTAGATCAGATTGGTACATGTGTACAGCTGTGGTATGCATGTGAGGTAGTTTTGTGAAATAATGCTTGCAATTTTGGCTCAAAATTAGAAGAACATTCATTTTTCCTTATAAAATGTCACAGGAAATTTGGAAAATAGGAAAAGGAAGAAAATTCCCTAGAATCCCCTAATAGCATCCTGACTTGGAAAGAAAGAACATTATGGTACAAACATTTTCCCATTTTGCTACATGACTTCTCATATTATTATTTTTTCTTCATTTGTGGTGCTGGGAATATAACCTGGAGTCTCCCGCAGGGTAGGCAAGTGCTCTACCACTGAGCTGCACCCCAGTCCAAGTATAATCTCTAGCGGTTAAGTCCACAGAATGGGTGAGCTGTAATGCGTTATTCCCCTGCTGCTAGATGTTCTGGTTGTGGCTGGCTTCTTCCTATCAGTATTCTCTTCAACATATCTTCCAAAATTGAGATTCTATAGTTCTACATTTGGCAAAGAGTATTGCAAATCATTTCTCAAATTTCTTCTTTCTCTCTCCAAATCCTCTTAAGAAGGGCCTTTGGAGACCTCTGACATGTGTTACATTTAGTCAGATTTCTGTTTATTTCCTCTTCAAAATCACAAAAATGATTTCTTTCTTTCTTCTTAAGAAAGTTCTATCTAGCCGGGCATGGTGGCATGCTCCTGTAATCCCAGCACCTCAGGAGGCTGAGGCAGGAGGATTGAGAGTTCAAGGCCAGCCTGAGCAACTTAGCAAAATAAAATATAAAAAAGGGCTAGCAATGTTGTTCAGTGGTTAAGCGTCTTTGGGTTCAATTCCTGGTACGAAAAAAAAAGTGATATTTATATTTAGTCGTCCACCTTAGGTAGGTTTTCTTTTCAGTTGTACTTAAAACAAAATGCAAAATATATACCCTTCCCTCAGATTCCTCAAAAGCTCACAGTGCCATGATCTCAGTACATTGATCAACACTGGGAAATTAAATTTGATATAACACTCTTATCAGATTATAGACCTGATTTGGATTTCTCCTATTATTTCCCTAGTCTAATTGTTTTAAATTTTAAAAGTATTCATTATTTTTAGATATAGATGGCAGTAGAGTATATTGTGACATATTTATACAAACATGGAGTGTTTATTCTCACTAGGATTTTAGTCTTGTGGTTGTACGTGATGGTCTAGAATTTAATGACAGAATCACAGTCAGATTCACTGCCCTGTCTCCTTAGTCTCCTTTAATCTAATACAGTCCCTCAATCTTTCTTTGTTTCTTACAACTTTGACACTTTTGAAAAATATAGGTCAATTATTTTAAAGTGGCCCTCAACTTGGGATGTCTCCTATTTTCTCATGGAGTTTTCATGTTCATTATTTGATTATATGATTATATTATTGTATTATTTATTTATTTATTTTTGGTAATGGGATTGAACCTGGGGCACTTAACCACTGAGCCACGCCTCTAACCCTTTGTGCATTTTTATTTAGAGACAGAGTCTCGCTTAGTTGCTTAGGGCCTCGCTAAATTGCTGAGGCTGGTTTTGAATTTGCTATCCTCTGTCTCAGTTTCCCAAGTTTCTGGGAATTACAGGCATGTACCACTGTGCCTGGTATAATGTCAATTTTTAATCATCTGGTTAAGGAAGTATCTGTCAAAATTTCTGGACTGTGAAACTACTACTGTTTCTTTAGTAAGTATTATAGGAGCCTTTTTGTAACTACATAAAAATCTTGTTTTTTTATCATTATTTCTCTCTCCCTCTCTTCCTCTCCCCCCACCTCTCTCTCTCTCTCCCTCTCTCTCTGTTTCTTGGCTAGGGGGTCTCATGGTTTCCCAGGCTGGTCTTAACCTTCTGAGTTCAGCTGAACCTTCTGCTTCAACCACTGGAGAAGCCAAGATGCAGGTGCCTGCCACCGTGCCCTGCTGACTTCTTACCACAGTTTGACTAAGTTTTCTCTCGTTAATGAATCTTCCCTGGACCCATTATTACAGTGTTTTCTAGAGGTGGTTTTCTATTTTCACTGTTCTCTGTTAATTAGGGGTAATTTCTCTTGGACAGGCTTTATGGTTTTCCCTAATCTATGCAGTCCTAGGCGATCCTTTAGTTAAAACAAAAGAAAAGAATATTAATCTACTGTTGATTCTGTATTGTTCCTGTTACCAAAACACATTGAGACCCTCCAAAGTGAGCTGTCCAGACAAATGCATCCAGACGAAGGAGTCTCTGATGAACTTTTCTTACAGCCCTGAACCTCAAACCCAGGGCCTCACACAAGCTAGTCAAGACTCTGCCACAGCTATACCCCTAGTTCTCTGCCTTACTTTTCTTTTCTTTTGCAGTATTGAGGAGTGAACCCAGGTTTTCATATGTGCTAGGAAAGCATTCTACCACCAAGCTACCTCACCAGCCCTGTTTCTTTTTTTAAATTTGAGACAGGGTCTCACTAAGTTGCCTAGGCTGGTCTTGAACTTATGATCCTCCTGCCTCAGCCTCCTAAATAGCTGGGATTGCAGGCCTGTGCCACTACATCTGGTTCTCTGTATTAACTCTTGGTGTTCTGAGTCTACCTGAGCAATTATAGATCATTCTGCCAAAGAATCAGAGGTGCTTTTTAATATATCATTAGTCCTTAATCATCACTGTAAAGCAATATGGAGGGCTAGGGTGTAGAGTGCTTGCTTATAGCCTGTGGAAGGCCCTGGGTTGTATCCCCAGCACTGGAAAAAAAAAAGTGATATGAAATAGCAGTTGCCACTTCCACTCTGCAGATGTATGTACACTGTCCCAGGTCAGAAGAGGCACAGCTGGGACTAAATTTCATTGCCCAGAGATTTTAGTTCCTACAAGGCCCTGGGTTCAATCCCCAGCACCACAAAAAAAAATTTTAATTCCTATCTGGGACTTCTCTAAAAATTATATTCCTTCTATTTGCATACAAATAACATGCTATGTGAAAAGATGGTCTTGATCAATCAATCAATTGATTGATTGATTGACAGTGGTACTGGGGATCGAATCTCTCTTCCATTTAGCTACATCTCCAGCCCCAAACAAATCTTCTTGCAGATTTAAATTCTGAAAAGCATTTTTATCCCAGGTTGAGTCAGGTACACTGGCACATGTCTGTAATCCTAATGACTCAGGAGGGTGAGACAGGAGGATCAACAAATTCAAAACCAGCCTCAGCAACTTAGCAAGACCCTAAGCAACTTAGTGAGACCCTGTCTCAAAATAAAAAATAAAAAGGGCTGGGGATGTGACTCTGGTTAGGTGGCCCTGGGTTCAATTCCTGGTACAGAAACCAAAGACCAAAAAACAAACCTCAGGCTGAAATTTTCTTTTGAATGGGTATTGAACCCAGGTGCGCTTAACCACTGAGCCACATCCTCAGCCCATTTTTATATTTTATTTAGAGCCAGGGTCTCACTGAGTTGCTTAGGATCTCACTAAGTTTCTGAGGTTGGTTTGAACTCGAGATCCTCCTGTCTCAGCCTGCCAAGCCACAGGGATTACAGGTTGTGCCACCACACCTGGTTTGACAAATCTTAGATATGAAGTCTTCCATTCATCTGGAATAGTTATGAGCTTCTGGTTAATTGAAGGTTGCCATGTATAAAAGGTCACCACTCTTCACAGGATCTAAACCCGAAACTGAAGGAGAACTATTTACTTCATTACAATTGGGCGGTATCTTGTATCAGTATGAACTTCAACTATGGTTGCACAGTCCTATTAAAAGAGGATGCAAATCAGCTGAGTTTTGTAAATTCATCTCTTACGTTGCCTCGTTTTCTTGTCATTTATTCCCTTCTCCCTAAAATAGCATGCAGGAGAAAAAAAATTTAGGTTATTTGGAAGTTCTGGTGATTAGAATCTTGGATTTTATAAAGCAATGATTAGACCTCTTGTTAAATGAGCTCCTTTTCCTTAGCATAACAGCCCAGTGGGGACAGCAGGCTTTCCCAGCCACGCACACAATCCAGGCTCGTTTTGAACTCTGTTCTCAGTGCAACACCCCTTCCTGGTTGTTATTGTTTTGCTTTTAAGGCATTTGCTCCCAGCGTTTGTCCCATGCCTGGTGCAAAGTAGGCATGGGATAAATATTTGCTGACTGATCCACTGACCCATTGATAGCCAGACTGACTTCACACCCAAAATGAGGGCCCAGCCTGGGCTTTCCTGAATTCCTGGAATTGTTTTTCTCATTTCAAAAAATAATATATATTCATAATAGAGATGTGTAAAACAAAATCCGGCTGGGGATGTGGCTCAGTGACAGAGATCCTGCCTGGCATGCACGATGCCCTGGCTTTGATACCCGGCAATGAAAAAAACAACAAACCCAAAACAAAAACAAAAACGAAAATCACGTACAAAGAGATCATAAGACAAGCATTTCTCCATTTATTAAATATTCTTTCAAACCATGCTTTTAATATCAATGGAATGACGTTCTATGGATTTACCTTATCACCATTCCCATGTTGTGGAATATGTAAATTCTTTATGATTTGTTACCACTAAAATCAGATTGTAACATTACACAAAAAAATTCTATTAAAGCTGATTATCAAGTTACTTTGCAAAAAGATGATATCCATTTGAGTACACTTTCTAGTAGCCCATATTTTGCACATATTGACAGCTGAGAAACAAGGATTTAGAAACAACCTTTCTATTTAAGCAGCCTCTAGTGTGATAAGAGCGAACTAACCTTTTCCTGCCGACTTAACTCTGGCTGCTTGTGCAGGGCAGGGTAAATCACAGGTGAGTAGATCATTCAGAAAGATTGCCTTGAAACCTCAACCTAAATTTAGACCAGAGCATTAGCCAAGAAAGCATTCACCTTTTTAAAGAAGCTTATGACAATGAAATCTACCATTCTGTATGACTAATGTGCACCAATTTATTAAAAAAAAAAAAAAACTGGACTTCAGCTTCAAATCACCTAGCACAACCTCTCAGTTATCAATAAAATAATAACTATGAAATAAAAAATGCTTAGGAGATAAAGTTAAGAGCATTAGGACTTACAAACTAGAGCTTCATAGTCCTGAGAACAGATTCCCAGAACTGAACTACTAATAACACAAAACAAGTAATATCGTGCCGGTCGATGTCACTTTGTGCATGACTCCAAATTAAAACCTATTTTCTCCACGAACAAAACAAAACAAAAACCCTATTTTTTTTTTCTTTCAGTGCATTGGTACATGCCTATAATCCCAGTAATTCAGGAGACTGAGGCAGGAGGATCACAAAGTTGAGGCCAGCCTGGACAACTTAGGGAGATCCTGTCTCAAAATGACACAAAGTGAAAATAAATAAAAAGGGCTTAGGGATATAGCTCTGTGGTAAAGTGCCCCTAGGTTCAATCTCGAGAGAGAGAGAGAGAGAGAGAGAGAGAGAGAGAGAGAGAGAGAGAGAGAGAGAGAAAGAGAGAGAGAAAGAGAGGAAGAAAAATTTCATCTGATACTTGTTTTTTCTGCCACTATGTATTCTACCACAGAGCCTGACAGACCAGATGTCACAATGAGGCTTCCCCAGAACCTGCTGCAGGTGCTTGGCTTCACCTGAGCTCTTAAATACAGCAGAGACACATCTCCTTATTTAGTCAGCATTTAAAATGACTGCGAGTCTTTACAAATATCTTAAGTAGTATTGCAGTAGAATAGCTTAACTATTTGAAATTTAACTACTAATAGGACAATTTATTTCCAAGCTTCCAGTCGAGCAAAGAGCTGTATTACTTGGAACTCTGTGGACAGATAGAGCCCTGGGCTCTGAGCCAGTCCTGCAGCAGGAAACCACCACATTAGAAAGTGGGATCTGGGGAGTATATAGCATGAGTGAGATTGAGAGTTGTCTTCACGGGGGACAATTTTGCTGAGAAGCCTGAGTAATTGACCCTTTCTTTATTTTACTTTTGTGTTGCCGTTGATTGTCAGGCATCCAGTTCCAGCTTATTTTCTAATCACAGGCTATTTATTATGTTTTACAGATTAATGACTGGGGAATGAGCACTGTAACCACTGTAAGTTAAACAGAGAAGAATAGGGCTGGGGGTGGAGCTCAGTGGTGGAACATTTGCCTCGCATGTGTGACGTGGGTTTGATCCTTAGCACACCACACACACACACACACACACACACAACACACACACACACGTGCATGTGCATGAGAGAGAGAGAGGAGAACACTTTCTAGGGACTTGGGCAAACTTTTATGGAATGTGAGGGTAGTCAGAAAAGCAGTGTTGCTCTCGCTATACATTCTTTAGATAGTTTATTGGTTAACTTTGGCAAACAAACAAAAAAAAAAGTTTGTACGTGGTACTGGGGATTGAACCCAGAGTTGCTTTGTCCCTGAGCCTCATCTCTAGCTCTTTTTATTTGGTTTTGAGTCAGGGTCTACTAAGCTGCTGAGGCTTGCCTTGAACTTGTGATCCTTCTACCTCAACCTCCCTAGTCACTGGGCTTACAGGCCTGTGCTACCACACCTGGCTAACCTTGCAGGTTGTTAATGCAAATTAACTGAAAAGACCTCATTAACAATTGGGTTCAAGGTCACCATAGTTTCTTCCCGAAGCATGCTGGGAAGTCAGTGGGCACCAAAGCTACTTTCACAGGGTGCAAAGAATAAGTCATACTTCCAGTGCTCTTCCACCAGGAAGTGGGGCAAAGAGGAAGGCAGAAGACATGCAGACACTTCCGCGGCAGATCCTGAAGTTCTCAGCTTCAGTGCAGATTCATGTGGCTGGAATTTGAGGCAAGGAGTGGGGTGTCTATGGTCTGGGGCTCCTAGAGGATAAGGATAGAGTGTCCTCTTGGGTAGGGCAAGTAGAAGTAGAATCTTTCCATTTCTTTCCTCTCCTCTCCATACTGTGTGCTGCCCTTGCTAATCTAGTGTTCTTAACTCTGCCAAACAATACTTTTCTTCAGTGGTCAAGGCTGGGGACAACCGGGAGAGCTGGTGTAGTGGAGCTTGTTGTTTATCTGTCTATGGCTCCCCTTCAACGCTCCTGATGGACTGACATTTTAATTTTAGTTTACTTCATCGCCCATGTACTTTTAGGGAGGAGATCTCAACTTTACCCTACACCAGTCAGCCATTCCATTTCTGAGTTAAGTCATTGGCTCAGGGGTGGACAAATCTTACAGGGTCCAGTCAAGGTGCATCTCAGAATTCCTCCTTGGGATCCTGGGACCAAGGCTTTCCCTTTCCTCTTCTGGGTACCAGGATGTGCAGGAACAATCACGATCCCTTCGCTACCTAAAGATAGAGTCAGAGTATGGAAGAAGCACACATATGGATGTGTCAGAGATGGGAGCAGGAGCTCTTAGTCAGGCTGACTGTAAGGCTACACCACTCTGCACCACCAGTCACATGATCACATAAAATCCTTATTGTTTAACCTAACTAGAGAAAATTTTCTCTGTCTTGGAACTAAAAACTATTCTGACCTCGGCTGGGTGCAGTGGCACATGCCTGAAATCCTAGTCACTTGGGAGGCTGAGGCAGGAGGATCTCGAGTTCAAAGCCAGTTTCAGTGAAAGCAAGGTGCTAAGCAACTCAGTGAGACCCTGTCTCTAAATAAAGTACAAACAACTAGGGCTGGGGATGTGGCTCAGTGTTTGCGTGCCCCTGAGTTTAATCCTAGTACTAGAGAGAGAGAGAGAAAGAGAGAGAGAGAGAGAGAGAAATTATGACCTTTTATATAAGATCGGAGGTGTCTTCACACGTGCATCCCTGGGGACTGTGTCTTCCATCAGACACCATGTTATAAATGGTAGTCAACTATGCACATTCAGCTAGAATGTAGATTAAGCAGTACACATTTGAGGTGGATAATACTGTACAGTGAGGGCAGGAAGGGCAGTATTTGGGACTCTAACCATCACTTATCACCTTATTTCTGTGGGAAAATCTAGTTTGTGCCAGCTTATGTCCTCACATTGGGGGTGGGTCCTGGGAAGGGAACTGAATCTGGGTAGCCTGGAAGTTACAGAGCATGGGGTATCACATCAGGGAACCAAAGACAATTTGATTTATTTCATGGTCCTGCCCTGGGCTTTTCCTATATATGACAATTCAAAAGAAGTCAATGGGTCTCATTCTCTTTGGGTCTCAGGGGATTGGGTGTTTCACCCACCTTCCTTCTCCTCATTCCCACTCTCTGCCCTGTTGCTTCTCACTGTATGGGTCACTGACAAACAAGTCTTATTTTTGTTTTTTTGTACTGAGCATTGAACCCAGAGGCACTTTACCACTGAGCTCTATCCCCCAGTCTTTTTTATTTTTTATTTTGAGACAGGGTCTTGCTAAGTTGCCGAGGGTCTCACTAAGTTGCTGAGGCTGGCCTTGAACTTGGGTTCCTCCTGTCTCGACCTCTCTAGTCACTGGGGTTACATGCATGCCCCATCATGCCCAGCGATAAGTAAGCCTTAGTGGGATTGTGTGCTGGGGCCTGGCAGTGGTTCTGTCAGCCAAACGATAGCTGTTGAGGCTGCTTCTCTCCCTGGAATGACTTACTTAGGGTCATGTTCAGATAGAATGTCTCTTTGCTGAACCCTTGATCTGGTGCATGGAGCAAGGAAGTGAGAGACTATCCTTGTTTGGTCTCTTCTTCACTTGGAAGCAGTCTATCAGACGAGATCGGGCGCGTTCAGGGTGGTATGGCCGTAGACTGGAAGCAGTCTATCTATGTTAGAGATGAAATAAGAGAAAACGTAGCAGGGTGAGGTGGTGCACGCCTGTAATCCCAGTGGCTCGGGAGGCTGAGGCAGGAGGATCTCGAGTTCAAAGCCAGCCTCAGCAACGGCAAGGCGCTAAAGCAACTCAGTGACACCCTGTCTCTAAATAAAATACAAAATAGGGCTGGGGATGGGGCTCAGTGGTCAAGTACCCCTGAGTTCCATCCCAGGTACCCCCCCCCCAAAAAAAAGAAAGAAAGAAATAAAATGTGATGTGGTGTTTGCTCTTGACATTATGGAGCAGAGGTACAGGTGAACTGTGCTAGGCCCCACCTGGAGGGCATCTCGTGGGTAGGATATTTTGTTTTGACAATGAAAGGAAAAAGCCTGGTCCTCTTTGCCTGGATGGGTGTGGACGATTTTCCTCACGTAGGTCACCAGTTCTCATACTGCACACTTCCCCTACAAACGAGAAGAAATCTGGGTTACCTTGAGCAAAACAATGGAAAATGCGATAGGTTTGTTTATTTGTTTGTTTTGGCAGCAGTGCTGGGAAGGGAATCCAGGGCCTTGGGCATGCTAAGCCAGCAGTCCTCACTGAGCTGTATTCTTTTGACACAAGGTAGGTCTCATTATGTTGCCCAGGCAGGCCTCAGACTCCAGACAGAATCTCTCCTGCCTCAGCCTCCTGACTTGGTGGGATTACAGGTGCATGCCACTGCTCCCAGACTAAGTGACACACACACACACACACACACACACACATATATACAGGTCCATGCCGCTGCTCCCAGACTAAGTGACACACACACACACACACACACACACACACACACACATATATGTTGGTACTAGGGATTAAACCAGGGGTGCTTTACCATTAAGCTACATCTCCAACCTTTTCATTTTTTACTTTGAGACAGGGTCACTAAGTTGCTGAGGCTGGCCTCCTACTTAGCGATCCTCCTACTCAGCCTCCCGAGTTGCTGGGATTCAGGCACGCACCACTCACCAGGCTAACTGATAGTGTTCTTAAACTGAGTAAACTTTACTTTTTACTTGAATTAGGCTTTCAGAGCAACCCTTGCTTTTCTTGGACTCTTCCTTTTTTGGAGTGACCTCATCTTTTTTCATTTTTGGTTGGTACCCATCTTAATTTTATTCCTTTATGTTATAACCAATGGCAAAAAGGAGGTCACTCTTGAGACTGAAAACTGCTCCTTAATATTAGAATGATGAGAACAAAAGAGGAGTGTGTGTCCAGCACTGAAAATAGAGGGATCTCTGTGCTTCATGTACTTGGTGCTGGTGATATTTTTGATGATTAGTACATTCTTGCTCATTTATCTTATTAGCTTGTAACTCTTCTTTGGAAGTACTCATTGTAATAGGTTTACTATATGATTGAGCAATATGAAATGCTAAATACACACAATGTAATATTCCAAAGTGGCTGAATTACGGAAAGAAAAATGTGGAGCATATATTCTGAAGTTGGAGGCAGTAAAATGCTGTGAAATATAAAGTCCCTAGAAAGTGGAAGCCCGAGGAGTAAAGGAATAATCCCTTCTGCATTAATAACCTCACAATAACCCCTTTAACAATCCATCATACAGTGCCTGGAAGCAGAAAATCTCCACAGATAATTTTGTTTGCATTAGTATTATTAAATCTGAAAATGACATATAATGATAGCATTTGGTAATAAACTCTACTCATTATGGAATCCTTTCAAAAACTGATGTTCAAACTTTCTGGTTTAGGATTCCATTTGGGAGAATGTGGAAGAAAGAAGTTGAAACTTAAAAAGTCATATAAAGGGCTGGGGCTATAGCTCAGTTGGTAGAGTGCTTGCCTTGCAAGCACAAAGCCCTGGGTTCAATCCCCAGCACTGCACAAAAAAAAAAAAAAAAAAAAAAGGTCATATAAAGAGATGTTTGTCAGCCGGGTGCTGCGGCACACGCCTATATTCACAGTGACTCAGGAGGCTGAGGCAGGAGGATCACAAGTTCAAGGCCAGCCTCAGCAACATAGTGAGACTCTCAGCAATTTAGTGAGATCCTGTGTCAAAATAAAAACTAAAAAGAGGGCTGGGAATGTAGCTCAGTGGTACATTAAATTCAACACTTGGATTTATCAGAGAGAGAGAGAGAGAGAGAGAGAGAGAGAGAGATATCATAGTCTTTAGTGTGTAATGATATGTTACGAATAACTCCAGAATTTATGCCTTGGACTTGGAGCATTGTCTAAAATTGTCAACATTAAAACAGTCAACGACTTCTTCCACAAGCATTTGGTGAATCCCATGTGCCAAACACTGTGTCAAGGGCCATGAAGAGATGAATGAAAAATGATGAGCCCCTCAGAGCTCACAGACATGGGTAGCAGATGGACATGTCCGCCCATTGTTACCATTGGTTTTAGGCAGTTGGTTAGCTTCCTACTTGTGCCTCCTCATCCATAAAGTGGAGAAAAAGGTGTGGTGGTGCAGGGAGGCTGTAGTCAGGAGGCTCAGGAGTTTGAGGCCAGTGACTCCTTGTCTCAGACTAAAGGGTTGACGAGATACCTGAGTGGTAGAGGGCTTGCCGAGCACCGGGGAGGCCCTGGGTTGGGTGGAAGACACCTTCCTTCTACCCCTCCCACTCCTCTCTGTTGCTTCTCATTATATGGTCATCTGCAAGTAAGGGATTTTTCTGTTTGTTTGTTTGCTTGTTTGTTTTGAGGGGTACATGAGAATTGAACCCAGAGGCACTTTACCACTGAACTCTATCCCCAGTCTTTTTTATTTTGAGACAGGGTCTCACTAAGTTGCTGAGGCTGGCTTTCAATTTGCAATCCTCCTACCTCAGCCTCCCTAGTTGCTGGGATTACAGGCATGCCCCATCATGCCCAGCAACAAGTACCCAGTACTGCAATAAAGAAATAAGTAAATGACTGGGTGCATGCTTATAAGCCCAGCGATGCTGGAGGCTGAGGCAGGAGAATCACAAGTTAAAGGCCAGCCTCAGCACAAAACCAGTAAATAAATAAATAAATAAATAAATGTAGAGAGATGAAATGGCAAAGGGATTAACCTCAGGCTAGCCAGGGAGGGATCTGGGCTAGATGACTGAGGTGACTAGCTCTCTGGCCAAGCTGATAAACTCTTTGGGCTTCTATTTCTTCCTCACACCCTCCGGATAACAATAGTACCTACCTCACAGTGCTTATGAGAATTACATTGAGATAATCCATGTGAAGAGCTTGGCTCATAGAAAACACTTGAGAAATTTTAGCTGCTAGTACCACTACTGTTAGTATTAGCTTTTAAGTATTCTGAAAAAAAAAACAAAAAAACAAAAAACTTGCCTTTGAAATTGGCACATTTGCCATCGTGAGGACCGTACGTTGGAAGGAAGATAAGATGTTTTCACTTTCAAACCACGTCTGGCATCATGGAGTCATGGTCTAATGCTGATCCAACACGTCAGTTAGCATCCGTTATTTGAAGGTTGTGAAGAAACTACGTGTGTGTGTGTGATCCTCATTATTTGTGGATTTTATATTTGCAAATTCTCCTACTTGCCAAAATTTATTGGTAGCCATCAATCAAAATTTAGGTGCTTTCCTGGTCATTCTGACACATGTGCAGAGTAGTAAAAAATTTGACTTGACCATTGCCACTGAGGCTCACTCTGCCTTCTTGTTTTCTCTCTCATACTGTGAACAGGTGTGGTTTTGAAAGTCTTGGTAGGGCCATACTTCTTGCAGTTTTTTATTCTTTTTTTGTTGTGATTTTGCTGTTTGAAGTGGTCCCCATGCATAATACGGAAGTGCTATCTAGCTTCCAAAGTCTAAGAAACCTGTGATGTGCCTTATGGAAAAAACACGAGCATTGGCAAAGCTTCATTCAGGAAAGATTTCAGGACTGGGGATGCGGCTCAATGGCAGGGCACTTGCCTAGCACGCACAGCATGCAGGAGGCCTGGGTTGAATCCCCAGAACTCAAAATAAAAGGTAATACATTATTGGTTTTGTTTTGTTTGCTTGTTTGTTGGGGGGGCTGTGTGTTCGAATGTTAATGAATCAAAACTGTATATGAAATAAGGTGTCTTTAAGCAGAAAGGCCGATGAAAATGTTGTGACAGGCTTGAAGAAATTACCCCCTATTTTCCTTAGATACAATCACAGTGTTGACTAAGTCAGTGGGACTGCAGGGAACCAGGGATTCTGCACAGGAGTGGCAAGAGCTCTCTCTGGGGAGTCTGGGAGGTGATGAGTTCTGACTGATGGACGGAGAACCCCAAAGACCACAGTAATATCAACCCCATTACCGAAAACACATATTAAATGCTAACATGTACAGGATGCACAGGACCTTGTGCTAGCTGCTGTCTATCTGGGAGGAAAAAAAAGAAAGAAATCGAGGTATAATTACTGCTGGCTGTTGGGGTAGTAAGGGAAATGATCAGAGAGAAGCCCACACAGGGGCATCGACAGTACTGATAATATTTTATTTCTTAAGTTGGATGATGGTTACACTTATTTTTATTTCAGTATTACAGACCACACTTCATATTCAGATACACTCATATATATTCATATTTATTAGTATATAGTTTCAGGCTGTTACATGACACAGAAATGACTTCCATCTTATTTTGATCACAATTATTTTCATCTGAGACAAAGTGGTCCTCTTCTAAAGCTCCATGGTGTCTGAGACTGAAACTCTGTTCTGCTGCCATTTGGTGCAACACGTAGCTTCTGTCTCTTCTTAGTACATGACTGCTTCAGTACCTGCCATCACATCTAAATTCTATCCCACAGTTTGAGAAACAGTCAGGTGTGGCGGTGCACACCCATAATCTCAGCAACTCAGGAGGTTTAGGTAGGAGGATCGCAAGTTTGAGGCCAGCCTCCACGACTCCACTCAGTGAGACCCTGTCTCAAAATAAAATAAGGAAAAAAAAAAAAAAAAAAAGAGGGCCCAGGATGTAGCTCAGTGGTTGAATGCTTCCCTAGCATGTGTTGGTTCCTGGGTTGAAACCCCCAGTAGCCCACATTAAAAAGAAAGAAAGAAAGCACAGGTGGGACAGTGAGAAGGCTGGGGTGAGAATCAGGCCTCAGGAGAGACAGAGGGAGGGACTTCCAAAGTAGAGGTGAGAACTAGTCATTAAAGTCTGAATGTCAGGTAGAGAATTTACTTACGGTTCCCATATGAGGGTCCTGCACTCAAATCTCTGCTTTCTAGAAGACCTGCACAGTCCAGGTAAGAGATGGCCAGGGACTGGTGAGAATGTGCTACAGGTCAACAAAAGAAAGCGACAATGGTTTGGGATTAATTTGGCAATCGCCTGGGTGTGCAGAGCAAGTGAGGCTGGCAAGCGAGAATCACTACTAGCTGGTGTCTTTGTTTTCTGTTGCTAGAACTGAATGAGAAAGACCGAATAATTTTTAATGAATAAAAATTTGTTTGGCTCATGGTTCTGGAGGCTGGGAGGTTGAAGGGCCTGGGCTTGCATCTGCTCAGCATCTGCTAAGGGACCCTGCTGCATCGTGACATGAGGGCAGCACACATCCAGACAGAGCCAGCTGCTCGCTCAGGTCTCTTTTCTTCTTCAATAACACAGTCGTGAGCTCATGGAATCCTAGTTACCTTTCAAAAGCCCCACCTCTGAATCCCATCAACATATGAATTTGGGGGTTAAGTTTCCAACACATGGATTCAGGGAGACACCTGAACCACCATAGCTGGTGGCACATCCAGGAGGCGGGTGAAGTCGTTTCCAGACCCAAGAAGCGAGTGGCAAGTTTTAGGAGAGTGCTCCGCGTGTCCTCATGTGCCATGCATGAGACGGACGTGAGCACGTCTGGCCGGCCTCCTAGTGCCAGGCCCTGCTCTGCGGTCTGGGAAACTGATGAACAGAACCAACAAAAATCCCAGCTTCTAGACAAGCATGCAGGCCTGGTGGCACATGCCTGTGATCCTAGAGACTCAGAAGGCCAAGGCAGGAGGATCACAAGTTCAAGGCCAGCCTGGGCAATTTAGCAAGGCCCTAAGAAACTTAGTACAAAAAAAAAAAAAAAAAAAAAAAAAAAAGAAAGAAGAAAGAAAGAAAAAACCAGCTCTGTAGAGCTTACATTCTAGTATTCCATCCTAATTTCATTATTTTGGGATCCACTTTAATGTCTGAAATCTCACTACGATTTGCTTTGAGAGGTCCATTCACTGCTTGACCCTCTTAATACCCAACAGTGGTCTCTCTGTTGGAAAGTTTTTATCCTTGAGGCCAATCTTCTAATGAGTATACTCAGGGATTTGATAATTTCTTCCTCATTGACTCTTCTTAGGATCACCTTCCTACCTCACAGTTTTGAGCCCTTGATACCTCCTCTATCCTCCTCACTTCCCTTAACAAGTGGCCTGAAATAAGAAGTTCATGTTTTTTGACGGGTGTGGTGTCACACGCCTATAATCCCAGTGACTTGGGAGGCTGAATCAGGAGGATCTCAAGTTCCAAGAGAATGTCAGCAACTTCCCGAGACCTTGTCTCAAAAAAAAAAAAAAAAAAAAAAAAAAAAAAAAAAAAAAGAAAAGGGCTGGGGATGTGATTCAATGGTTAGGCGCACCTGCGTTCAATCCCTGGAACAAAAAACCAAAACACAAAACCAAAACCTAGAAAAAGAAAAAGGAAAAAAAAAATGTTTTTACTTATTGAATATTTCAGATGGTCTGCCTGGGGAAGCAGACCCTCTTCTAAGCATTTCCTAAGTATTAATTCATTTAGTTCTTCCCCGCTCCATGCTGGGGACTGAACCCAGGGGTGTACTAGCTATACCCTCAGTCCTTTTTATTTTGTATTTTGAGACAGGGTCTTGCTAAATTGCCTCAGCTGGCCTTGAACTTGCAACGCTCCTGCCTCAGCCTCCCCTAGTCACTGGGATTACAGATGTGCACCACCACAACTGGCTCATTTAGTCTTCATTACTATCCTATGATGCAGCTACTGCTATTACCAACCTCTTTTTTACAGATGAGGAAAATGAGAAGTAGGGAGATCAAGGGATTTGCATAAGGGTGCATTAGCTAGGGATGGACAGGGAGCTCATGGGCTGAGATTTGAACTTAGCCTCCAGGCTGCCTATTTCACTGCTGCCCAGAGAATGTTGAGGTTTTGGGTTTTTTTTTTTTTTTCTGTGGCGCTGGGGATGAAACCCAGGTCTGTGCCATGGAGTGCCCCCCACCAGCCAGAAAGTTGAGCTCTGACAGAAAGATGCCTTTGAAATAGAAAGACTGACAGTTTTATTAGTGTATCCACACTGTGGTTTTTGGCTGGACTTTGCTGGGCACAAGCTATGTGGTGGTCAGTCTTTAAAAAGGGTGTAATAGTCACACTGTTTTTGTTGGATAATTGCATGCCTTTAATTTGTGGTAGCATAAACAGAGTAGTAATCCAGCTCAGGTGTAGCCAGAAAAAGTTATTTGATATCCATTAAGTCAACTTTTATTTACCTATGTAGAAATGAATAATATTATGGTCAGGAAAAGGCAACTCTGTGATATATTCTAATGAGTGTCTCCTGACCAGAGAGGTAAAAAATGCCTTCTGAAGCAGGTGACAACAGCTTCCTTCCCCGATTAATATAACCGTACCCTTAGGTATTATGGCTATTTAGTTTTCTTTAAGATATTCATGTTAAGGAGAGGTCATAGCTTTTTCAGTTTATAGACTTGAAATAGTGATATCATATATGTATATGTACATATATATTATATTTGATCTACTTAAATACTACTTATTGATGTCTACCTTAATCAGAAAATTCTTCTTTCAGAGTTGCTGGGGATTGAACCCAAGGTCTTGCACGTGCTAAGCATACATTCTACCACTGAGCTACACTCCCAGACCAGAAAATTCTAATACTTCAGGATAAATGCAAACATTAACTCATGCAAAAGAATGACTTATTTAGTAAACATGAAGTTGTCATATAGTATTCATATTGAGAATAAGGTTGTCCATCCTTGGTAATGGCTTTTGGTCAGTGTTCTGTAGTTTGGTGGACTTATACATTTATAAGCACAGAATAAATTAATAGATAGCATCTTCCATCAGGAGATATTTCAGTGGTTTGAAAATGTGAGTCTCAGTTAACGGTTCAGCCTTCGGAGATGAATCATTTCTTTTGTTTGGCCCGCTGGGGTAGTATTTAGAGTAATGACTAAGTTTGTATTTAACCTGACAGAAACCAAAGAGCCAGACTAGACATATGCACATGGTCTTCCTGAAACCCTGTCAGAGGACAGAGTGTGGGAAGGAGCACCCGGGTCATTAGTTTGTGATTATTGTTTGTCGAAAGTCATATTTCTGCCATTTTATGGATAGAGCAACTGAGGCACAAGAGGTTAAGTGCTTTGCCCTAGATGACAAGGCTGTTTGGTAGATTGAGCAAAATCCAGCCCTCATGGAGGCCCTGATTTTGAATCTGATTTTAATCATTAGTAATTGTTGCAAGTTACAGTTCTTGTACCTGCCCATAGACTAGAAGTTAGAAATAAGACAAGAGGATGCTGTCAGTCTCCACCTAGGGGAAGAAAGCTACCAAGGTTTGATGTGGAGAACACAGCAGAAAGGGGCGCTCAGGCTTCCTGTCCTGTGGGCACGACCCTCCTGGACCGACTGGCTCTTTGCAGATCCCCAGTGGCTTCTGTCCATGAGGATTCAATCAGCCTCAGAGGCCGGCTGGCCAGGGTGGGGGGCAGGACGACTGTGACTCTGGGAGAGCTGCAAGTATTCAAGGTCTTGAACTTTATCAGGTTTGAATGTGTGATTGTGAAAGTAAAGAGCAGAGAAATGACAGCACTCCGTAAATCAAACGTAGAGAAGATCAAGACTGTCAAAGACGAGAGGAAAACAGGCTCTGGGCACAAACCCGGCTGGAAATCTACAGGGAGGGGAAGACTTTTATGTTCCCTCCAGACTTTGCTTTCTGGAAAACAAATCTCTCTCCCTGTCGTTTTATCTAGAGAACAGTATTCTTTGTTAGCTTCCACAGATTTCTTTTTTAAAGTATTCACTGTTGAGGTTTAGAAGACAAAGTAGAAAGAGATGAAGAAGAAACTAGAAAGAAAATAAGATGGAAACTATCTGGAGTGGCCTAGATGTTTCCCTATTGATAATGTATTCTGGGGCTGGGGGTATAGCTCAGTTGGTAGAGTGCTTGCCCTGCATGCACAAGGCCCTGGGTTCAATACCCAGTGCTACAAAATAATAATAATAATAATGATGACGATAATAATAATAATAATGTGTTCTGACACAGGGGTGTAGCTTCGTGGTAGCCTAGCATTTGCCTAGCATGGAAAAGACCCTGGGTTCAATCCCCAGCACCAAAAAATAAAATAAGTTAGGATCAGATCAGTTTAGTTTCTTTCTCCCTAATATTGAATGCTAGTCATCAAGGTTGCTCTCTTTAATAGCTTCCAGTTAATTCCCTCCTATCTACTCCCAGTAAGGGTGCTACAGAGACTGGGATTCTTCTGTTGGAGCAAGAAGAAGCCTCAAGATGATTATCTTTGTCCTGTGGAAGACACTGAAGTCTGCTGCTGGCATTTACCAGAGTAACAGCAAGGAATGTTTCCTCTTCAAAGGAACCAAAACCAAGTAAAGGACCTATGCCCCCACCCCCCTGCTTTCCTACCATAATGCAATAAATGAAGCCTTCACTGCTGGCACTCAGAGGAGGCTTAAAGCCTCATGGATGGCAGGTTCCAAAGTTAAATAGGCACTCAAAGAAGTTCCTTCCTGGGAACCAATTTAGCTGGGGGAATAGTTAGGTTGTACATGAAACTGAATTTGGCACAGTATGCAAATCTATTAATAATAACAGATCCCATGAATACAGTGTTTACTATGTGCAAGGTACTATGAGCATCTTCCATCTAGGACATCTTTTAATCTTCTCAACAACCCTGAGAAGGAGGTACTTTAATTATCCCCATTTTTCAGATGAGGAAACTGCGGTACAAAGAAGTTAGGCAACTTGGACCGATCATTTAGCAAGTAAGTGGTAAGATTCAAACCAAGCAGGCTGGCCCAGAGTCCCCTGTGCTGGTCAGTGGCACTGAGAAATTCCAACAGTATGTGAGCTAGAGTAACTGCATCTTTTCAAAACCACCATGAAGCCTAGAAAAAAAAATCAGTACTCAAGTACTTTTCTAGAGAAAGAAAGGGGACTTGTGGCCTTCCATCTTGGAAGCTGTCTGTGGAACTCTGCCTAACAGGCTTTATAGAGGTGCCAAACTTCTAGACTGTAAACACTTCAAAACTAGGAGCTACCTCTTACTTCTTCTTCATGCAGTGCATACTCAGTGCATGTCAGGCAAGTGGCAGGAAGCTGGGGGACTTTATAATGGTAGACAAATCTTCCGTCCTAATTCTCTGCATATTTGCAACATAGCTGAACAGAGAGGTCATATTTCTGAGTGTCCAATGTGGTGACTTTAGAAAATTTCTTGGGTACTTTTTCCCCCTAAAATCAACTCAAAGGTGGGGGGAGATTTGCTAAATTGCCCATTTCCTCCATTTTCCTGCTTTTCTTTAGCAAGTACCAATGCTTCTTTGAAAAAACAAAAACAAAAACAAAAACAAACACTACCCAATGGCAAGGAATATCTCTGAGCCAAGGCAGTGATATCTGAACCCTGACCTTAGGCTTGGCATGACTGCCTGGTTCCTACCTGTCCAGGGTGTTGGGAATTTCTGTGTTTCTTTCACCTTCTTAAGAGTAGAAATGATATTTTCTTCTGATGCCCTGATTTGCCTCCATCTCTAGAAGCTGGGTTAGGGGTAAGGATTAGATGAAGGGGATAATCGTGGAGTTCACCTTATTTTGAGGGGACCAGGAGAGAAGAGGGGCATCTTTAACTTCCTGTCTCAGCATGAGGTGACAGACGATCCTGGGGCTACCTTTTGAAATTAAGAGTCCTGTTTCCAACATCTGCCCTAGAACAGTTTGGGAAAGCAGAGGAGTGGGAAGAAGCACCAAGGGCAGGGGCCCCAAGGGGTCTCAGCTGCATCTCCACACTCGCCTAACTTATTGTTTGTCCTATTTCCAGGAGGCAGAAAAGGCTTTTGCTGGTCTGGATTATGGGGGAATACTCCATCTGCAGAAAGGGAAGAAAAACATCAAAAATACTGGAGTCTGACTCCCCAAGCCCACTTCAGAGTCCTGAATCAGGAAACTAATTGAATATTCCCTCCCCTTGGTGAGAGGAAAGTCGAGGCTCCAGGAGCAGGGCCTCCGCCCAGCTGGCAGCGCTGGGCTTCATGTAGCCATGCCAGTAGTAATTAATAATGATAATAAATACCACACTTCATAACCAAACCCAACCTGAGCATGACTGAATCACTGGACCTCTGCCTCCCACCTGCACGCTGTTAGTCTGCGCGTCCACACCCTCAGTTAGCCTCGGTCGAATCCAACTGCCCAGTTCCACCCATAAGGTCCTGCCTGGGGTTCAAAGGACGGTCTGTTCACCACCACCACCCCAGGAGATGCGGGGCACCATCGTGCCCCTACGCAGGGATGGGGAAGTAGGGGTGCTCTGGCTTTGTCTTTACTTAATATTGGAAAAGAATCCAAACAGGACAGTAATTTAGGCCCCATGATCTCGCTTTGGTTTTTCAGTGAAGTGCAGGGTGGGGGAGGCGTTTGTTCCAACACCCCCAGCTTGGACTTGGGGTCCACAGCTCCCGCGGAACCCCAGTGTCGGTCCCGGGCATCTCCACTCTCCCTCCCCCAGCGGTCCCGCTGGGCCTACCCGAGATCTGCGGTCGCCGAAGTCGGGATCTGAGGGTCTCTGGACTCCAGCAGGCCGCGGGGAGGGAGGCCGGCGCCGGTGTGGAATGTCTTTATCGGGATTTGAGAGCTGCAAGCTTCTCCTTCGCTCCTTTAAGCGATCACAGAAAGACACCTTTCGATCTTTTGTCAGACATCTTGGCCCTTAATAGCTAAATTTATTTGGTTTAAAGCGGCCATGGGAGAAGCAGGGAGGGAAAATCTTTCGTCGGTCATTGGGTGGCCTAGATAACAGGCTTTAAGAGAGAGGGGAAGAAGAAAGTAAAAAGGTTAATGGATGAGGGGCGGGCTAGCGGCGCCCAGCGTGGGGCTTTTATAGCGACCGTCCCCCGGCCGCCCCCTTATCGCGGCCCTAACTTACCCGCGGCCTATGAAGTACATTAAGTCACGTAAACAGCGCGCGGAGAGGAATGCCACCGCGGTGACCTTTCGTGCGCCGCTGCAGCGAGCCCACCTCCGCGCCGTGCTGGCGGCCGCCGGCGGCGCGCGGGGTCGGCCCGGGGCAGCGCCGGGAGAGGGGCCGCCGGGTCCCGCGCGCCCTGGGACTCGACTCCGTCGCCCTGGGGAACTCGGCGTCGGCTCTGCGCGATCAGTACCCCAGCCACCGTCGGCGAGGGGGGCGGGGAGCCGGCGTAGGGAGTCGGGGCGACCTTCGCGCTTCCGCCGCCACCTGACATTTCTAGAATATGTTGGTTTTTTGAGAATAAAAATAAAAGACAGGAGGGAAGGAGGGAATAAAAGAGGAAAGTAAGAAAAGGGAGGAAGAGGGAGAGAGAAGAGCAAGAAAAGAAGGAAGAAAGGTAGGTGAGAAGGAAGCAAGGAAGGAAAAGAAAGTCCCCAGTGGGGACTCTGGCCTGCGCTGACTGACGGCCGCTGAGAGCAGGGGACACGCCGCTGGGACCCGGCGACCGGCGCCGGACGCTAGGGAGATGGGGGCGCGCCAAGGTGACTCTGTGTCTTTGGAAGAAAGCGTTCCCGGGACAAAATGGAATATGGTATAAGTGAAAGGCCCCATAAAACCGTTTTTTAAAAAATCTGAAGTTAAAACCATGTTTTAAGCCAGAAATTGTATTTTTTTTTTTTCTGAAACTTTGCTGGAGCGACGTGAAATGACAATACAATGCGCTTGATTTTTGCGGGGGTAAAGGTGACGCCCGTCCTTGCCTGGGTCTCGCCGCTCCTCCGGAAGCGGCGCACCACCGAGTCCCCAAACACCCCTTCCGTTTTGGCAGCAGAGCCCCCGCCCCCCGCCCAATTGGTTCTTCTGTTCTGGTTGGATTCGAATCGCGAATAGTGGCGTGGCGCGGCCCAAATAAATCAGCCTTAGGGACAGGCCGCGCCCCAGAGCCAGCCCTCTCCGAAGGTGAGGAGGACGACTCGCTTTGGAATGGTCGCTTTTGGGGTCTAAATAGTCTTGAGATAAACGGTTTCGTTCAAGATTAGCAAGTTCCGAGAGAGGAGACAGGAGAGGCTAAAAGAAAAGAAAAAGTTTTAAAAAAGAAGAAGGGGGGAGGTTAAAAAAGAAAAGAGAAAAAACAAGAAAAAAAAGAAATTCTAAAAGAATGATCTGTTTATGTGGTGCTCTTGGGTTCCTTTTCAGTTTGGGGTGGGACTCTTACCCCCGCACCCCGGATTCTGCTGGTCTTTCAGATCATAGTGGAGGAAGCTCTGTGCATAGGGCCTGGACCCTATGGGGGCTGGTTTTGAAAACCTGCCTCTGTTGGTGGGTGTTTGTCCCCAGAACCAAAGCCTATGCATCGGAAAAAGGCAAATTGGGGCAGTCAGGCAACCTGGTTTTCTGTCTTAATCAACTGTACAGGTTTAAAGGTTTTGTTTTATTTTAAAATTAACTAATATGGAAAGCATTTCTCTGCCTATTCCCTCGTTTGGTTGGAAAACCAATCTTTAAAAAGAGGTACAATTTGTGGCCCTGAAAAGGCACAATAACTTACTTTTCCCCTTTGGTTTGGGCACTTTTAAATGATTGGGAATATGAAGAGTAAAATGCTGGGTCCCTTCCCGAACCCTTACAGCAGCCCAAACATTGTCAAATTGGTCAATATCCATACAGCAGCTCACCTCTGTCGCTTTGGCGCCAGGGACAGCGTGCCCTCCTAAAGCTGCGGGGGGAGCTGCGAGAAAGGCAGGACAGTGGGGGTTAGCTATCTCCCAGGAAATCCACACCGATACCCTCATACTTGCAAATATAAAGGAACACATAGAATAGGTAGGGCTCGAGGGCTTGATCTCCTCGGGGACTCAGGCCTGGAGGCCATTCACAGCCTGGACGCAAACCTAACCAAAACATTTATTTTTAGCAAGCATGGACTTAAAAAAAATACTTTTAATAGTAAATCTGAGAAACATTTCAAAAACAGTTGGACACAAAGAAAAAGAAATGTCCAGAACATTAATGTAACCGCTCGCAAGAGAACTTTGCAAAACACAGTCCACTTCAACATTTGGTCGGAACTCAGCAAAGAACCAAATGCAAGACATTTGAAGCCATGGTGGGAATTGAGCGACCGGGCAACGCGGGCTAACGTTACTCTGGTAGTTGCATTCGATCGAACTCAGGTTAAACTTTAAAGCCCCTGGATCCTGCTCCAGTCACCCGTCTCTCCATTCCAGAGTTTTCTACCTTCAGCCTCTCCGAAATGCGGCCACGCTGAAACTGGGAGCCACCGCAGTGATTGGGGGAGGCGAAGAGGAATGTAATAAAAGTGACTAAATTGAACGAGAACGGTTTATGGACCTTCTCAGTAGCAATTTAAAATTCAGAAGTGTTTAGCAACAATTTACAACGAAGAATGAAAAAAAGGAGAATTCTCCCCAACTTCCTAGAATCCGCCTCCGCCCCGCGTCACCACCAAACCCTTTTCCCCTCCCCCGCCCCCGAGGGATCCACAGGTTCACCACTCACGGTTATGTTGCAAGGAAACATACCTTTCGCGACCAGGTCTCACGATCAATCGAAACCATATTTTACAATGCACCTATCTACCCCTGTTCAGTTCTGATTAGGTACCTCTTCCTTCCCCAAATGAAAAAACAAAACAAAACAAAAAAAACACAGACCAAACACTTTCAGGGAGACTGACCTTTGGAAAATCATTTACTTTGATTTACCTCGGGGGTGTGTGTGTAAAAATCCTATCACACAAGACAACTCCTTCTGCCTAGTTAAATGCTCTCTCCGCAGCCTTCTGGGGTCACGCCTGTCGGAAGAAATCCGTTTTGTGAGCGAAAGGGAGCGAGACATATATCACGGCTCCTGCCGCGGACGAGCCTGCGGCCGCGCGACTCACTGCTGACAGATCGGTGCTGATAACCCCGCGATGTTCATTTCCAGTCCCTTGGCCCGCTAAGGACCGTATCAGTTTGTACACAGTTGTGATAATCTTTTGGAGGGAGCGAAGAAGGGGTGTGTGTTGGGGGGATGGGTGGGGAACCAATATTTCGTGCTGTGTCCAGGGAAGGTACCACCCCCACCCCTTTCCAAGGACTTGATTGCGACCTACCTGAAGCCCAGGGAAAGAAAGCTCAGAGTAAACACAACAACAAAACGGAGAGAGCGTCCTCGGATATGACGGGAAGGGAACCCCTTTTCCATCCTGCGCACGGCAGAGGCTAACCTTTCTGTACTTTATCGAGTTAAAAGTTCCCTAAGGTTGACTGGGGAATGTCGTCCTGAACTTCCCGAGACTTCCCAAGAATTTAGTATATATTTTAAGAACTGGGGAAAGGTAGGGAGTGGATACCCGGGCCCCTTCTTTCCCATGTCGTAGGAGCCCGGATTCCCGACGGCCACCACGACCTGAGCCCTAGCATCCCGAAATAGGGTCGGGGAAAGTTTAAGGTCAGTTCCACACAAATTGCGTAGCAAAAACTTATTTAACGTAGAGGGAGGAGTGGGAGGGCTAGCGGAGGAGCATAGCACTTTCCCGGCTCATTTTGGGGGCGCGCTGACCCAGGAGCTGGCGCGCCCCTCCCGCAGCGGTGGCGGCTGGAGACAGTGCGCTGCCAAGAGCTCCGCGCCAAGGTTCCCTCCCCTACCCCGGTGTGTGCGTGTGTGTGTGTGTGTGTGTGTGTGTGTGTGTGTGTAACTGGGGGCGCGAGAGGGTGCTCTGTGGCTGGATGGGTGTGGGTCGCCAGCCAGGTCTGGCGTTCTGTCGCCTCCGCCCCTCCCCCGGCTCCCTAGGCTCGGCGCCCCCTGGGTGGAATCTCCCCGACTCCCGGGACTGTGCTAGCCACTCAGCCCACGCCCGCAGGCTGCGCGGCGCTTATTGTCTGCCGGGGCGGCGCGCTCCCCTCCCCCTCCCCTCCCCACCCTCTTTTCTCTCCTCCCCTCGATCCCTCCTCCTCCTCCTCCTCCTCTTCACCTCCGCGCCCAGCTGCTCCCAGAGCGCAGTTCCGACCCACAGCCTGGCACCCTTCGGCGAGCGCTGTTTGTTTAGGGCTCGGTGAGTCCAATCAGGAGCGCAGGCTGCAGTTTTCCGGCAGAGCAGTAAGAGGCGCCTCCTCTCTCCTTTTTATTCACCAGCAGCGCCGCGCAGACCCCGGACTCGCGCTCTCCCGCCGGCGCCCTCGGCCTCTCTCAGCGCCCGGGAGCACCCTCCGCCGCGGCCGTTCTCCATGCTCAGCGCTCGCCCGAGGTTCGGCTGCTTCCTCCTTCGCTTGTCTCCCTACTTTCCTCCCTTCCTCCCCTACCAGTCGCGGGCCCCTTGGCCTCTGGCCCTCTCCTGCCCGCGGTCGGCTCCGAGGGTGTCTCCCTCCTCCTTTCTGGAAGGGCTGCAGCGGCTCCCAGGTTCCCGGGACACCACGGACCAACTTCTGGTGTCTTTTCCTCTCCCCTAAGTGCTTATCTGCGCGCAGCCTTATCTCCGACTTATCTCAGTGCAAAGGGGCGGGAGCCGGTAGTCAGGCTGGTAGAGAAACTTCTTTCTTGCTATCTTGCCCGGGTCTGTGTGTGGGCATTATAATTTTAGTGTGGTTATCTCTGATGAACCGAAGCGATTTGGAAAAGCAGCCTCGAGGAGGCCGTCCGGCTGCTTTTTGCTTCCTTCCCCACCCCCTCCATGTCTCCCTGTCATTCTTCCTGCTCTCCCCTTTGGGGTGGCCTCGGCTCTGGGGCGGTCTCCCGCCCCCTCCCTTGCGTTTCCCCCTCCTTTTCTCTGCTTTCTGCTCCACCCCGCTACGTCCGATTCCGGAACGGTCTGGCCTTTCCCCGGTTGGGGATAACCAACGGGGTGGGCCGGGGTGGCCCGACCGGCGTGAGAGCGAGCGCTGGTGGCTGCAGACGCGGGCTGTGGCTAAGGTGTGCGGTCCGTGGGGACGCCTGGGAGCGTGAGATTCCTGCCCCTCACGCTTTCCTTACTACTCCTGCGGGGAAGATCCTGGACTGCCATCCCTGCCCTGGCACCCCAGTTTCCCTAGGCTGAGTAGCATTTCTCTGGGGCTTGTGTTGGGTCTGGTCGGCACGGTTCGGGAAGCTCTGGGGAAAAGCGGCGGTTTCGTTTTCGGGAGCAGGTTGCCTTCCTTGCGCTAGCGATTTCCACATGGAGAACCCGCACAGTGAGGCATTCTCGGACAAGGGCACCCCCAGGGAGGCGGGATGAGACAACGCCGACACGCAGGGCTACTGTTCTTTTGTGTGTCATCAGCCTGGAGGGAGCCGCTCTGGGGCGGAAGGAAAACCTCGGCCAGTTTGGTCGTCACTCCTAGGATCTGGCGCGCGTGCGGAGGAAGGATGCTGCAGAGAGGGTGGGCGGGGAGGGCGAGGGGACCAAAGCCGTGCGGGTGAAAGAAGGAGGGTATTTTGGTCCTTGGAGGACCCGTGGTTGCTGCGCAGGCTCCATTCTCCGCTCCCTACTCGACGCCAGGGCACTGGGTAGAAAGGAGACCTTTGAAGAGTCTCGTGAGCTAGAAGAGGGAGTGGAGGTAAGGTGGGGCACAGCCTGAACATTTAGTAAGCCCTTTTTTATCTCTGTTCCCGTCCCTGCCCTCCCAACCCCGCCTCAGGAGCTAAAATCTAGCTTGGAGCAGCGCCGGACCGTGGATGGCCTTGACTGACGGCGGCTGGTGTCTGCCGAAGCGCTTTGGGGCAGCTGCTGCGGACGCGGGCGACTCCGGGGCCTTTCCATCGCGGGAGCTTTCCACGCCGCCTTCCCCCATCTCTTCCTCGTCCTCGTCCTCCTGCTCCCGGGGCGGGGATCGTGGCCCCGGCGGCGCCAGCAACTGCAGGACTCCACAACTAGACACGCAGGCGGTGGCGGGACCCCCGGCCCGCTCGTTGCTGCTCAGCCCCTACGCCTCGCATCCCTTCGGGGCTCCCCACGGACCTTCGGCGCCCGGGGTCACTGGCCCCGGGAGTGCCTTATCGAGCTGGGAGGACCTGTTGCTCTTCACTGACCTCGACCAGGCCGCGACCGCCAGCAAGTTGCTGTGGTCCAGCCGGGGCGCCAAGCTGAGCCCCTTTGCACCAGAGCAGCCCGAGGAGATGTACCAGACCCTCGCCGCCCTCTCCAGCCAGGGACCGGCCGCTTATGACGGCGCGCCCGGGGGCTTCGTACATTCTGCAGCCGCAGCAGCTGCAGCTGCGGCGGCGGCCAGTTCCCCGGTCTACGTGCCCACCACCCGCGTGGGTTCCATGCTGCCTGGCTTGCCATACCTGCAAGGGGCGGGCAGCGGGCCTTCCAACCACGCGGGCGGCGCGGGGGCGCACCCTGGCTGGCCCCAGGCCTCAGCCGACAGTCCCCCGTACGGCAGCGGAGGCGGCGGGGCTGGCGGTGGGGCCGCGGGGCCTGGCAGCGCCGGCTCCACCTCGGCACACGCCTCGGCGCGCTTCCCCTACTCGCCGAGCCCTCCCATGGCCAACGGCGCAGCGCGGGAGCCTGGGGGCTACACTGCGGCGGGCAGCGGGGGCCCGGGCAGCGTGAGCGGCGGCGGCGGGGGCAGCCTGGCGGCCATGGGCGGCCGGGAGCACCAGTACAGCTCGCTGTCGGCGGCGCGGCCACTGAACGGGACGTACCACCATCACCACCACCACCACCCGAGTCCTTACTCGCCTTACATGGGCGCGCCACTGACGCCTGCCTGGCCGGCTGGACCCTTCGAGACTCCGGTGCTGCACAGCCTACAGAGCCGCGCCGGAGCTCCGCTCCCGGTGCCTCGGGGCCCCAGCGCAGGTAAGGGTCGCGCCGCAGTGTGGGGGTGCGTGTCCGAGGCACAAGGGGGTCTGGAGCAGCTACTTGACAGGCCCCAGAATGGATTTGCAGACCTGTGGCAGAATGACCAGAGACTGGTGGTTTTATTGTGCGGACTGTCCCGGTTTCTTTTCAGGAAAGAGGCCAAATTGCACATCTACCACAGGGCCTTGGAGAAGTTGGGGAGCCTTGATGGATATTGACTGACTTGGTGGGCAATTGGGAAAAGATGAGGTTGGGAGGGAACTGACAGAGCCTTGCCTTGAGCTCTACCACATACCCCAGTGTGGATAAATGGAATAGTAAAATTCCATTCTGGAGTAAGTTTGGGGGAATTTATTCTCTTCCCAAATACACACATACTTATGTACACGCATTCACGTGGAAAGTTTTCCTATTGGGAGTGGGGATTGAATCCAGGGGTTCTTTACCACTAAGCTACAACCCTAACCCTCTTAAAAATATTTTAAAATAACATTGCTGAGTTGCTGAGGCTGGCCTCAAACTTGGCCACCCTGCTGCCTAAGCCTCCTGAGTGGCTGGGATTACAGGCCTGCACTATGGGACTAGGCTGTGAGATGGTATTTAAATAAGTTTCAGGAGAGTTAAGGACCTAGGACCTGGGGATTCAGTGGTCATTCCTACCTCCTCAAGTGATAGAGGAAAAAGATGAGAGGACACCTAGACTGGTCAGCCTTGTGACTTTATCCTGAGAGACAGCTGGTGGATAGGTGTTTGGTTGGGTGGGGGTGTGGGGCTTCCATGTGGCCAGGCTGGTTTCCAGGGATCCAGGAGCAGGGCCACCTACCTCATTCTTCCTTTAGAGTTTAACCCACCATTCTGCAGTTTCCAGTCCCATTCATACTCTCATTCCCGTGTCTGGGGACCATTTTAGGGTGAAGTGGGAAAACAAAATTGTCAAATACTGCGAAATATCTCATTGTGGAAAGTGGTTCTACTCTAGCAGGGGAAGGTGGGAGTCAGATTGTTCGATTGCTTTTCTCAGCCTGAGCATTCTGCATTCTTGGTGCTTTCACAGGTCTTTTGTATTTCGCCTGTTGTTTCTAAGGAATAGCAGAACTTGTACTGTTTGTTTGAGGGGGAGTTGTGGGGAGAACTCGGGCACAGAAGTGGCAATCCTGAGGCCTATCAGTCCAAACTGTCCTATCTGGGTTTTCTTTTGTGCCCCAAGTTTGGACTTCTCCTAGGAGCCTCCATGTTCCATTTAGGGGCATGGAGGACTTTTAGGGACTCTAATTAGGTAAAAGGGGGTATTGCCCATCTTGTGATCAGAAAACATACTGGAAATGCTAGCGGCCGTAAAGTGAAAGAAGAGATTAGACCAGCTCCCCAATATAACATTAGGGACAGGGCAAGACTTTAATAAGTGCTTCTCTCTTTTGTGGTGCTGGAGTTTGAACCCATGGCCTCACAAAGCACTCTATCTCTAAAGCACACCCCAGCCTTAAAAAAAAAAAAAAAAAAAAAAAAAAAAAAGACTTTTCATGTTAATTAATTTGTGGGATACTGGGGTTAACCCAGAGCCTGGCACGTGCTAGGCAAGTGCTGTACCACTGAATTACACCTCCAGCCCACCCTTTTTCACTTCTTCCAAGGACTGATCTCTAACTTCTTTCCAATCCTGCAAAGATGGCCCTAGAAACCGCCTTTACCAACAGTATGACGAGCAGGGCCAGAGGACTCTGTTGAGGTTTGCCCTGTTGCGTTAGGACTTGAGAGAGCCCAGGACTGTCACCCTTCTTTCCAAATAGGAACCCATGTTTGGCTCCCAGGAACAGAGAGACTGGGTGTAAGGGATCTTCAAAGAATGGGAAGGAACTGGTGGTTAGGGTGTGAAGCTTTTTTCAATCTGGGGTCCTGCGGAGATTCTGAAACAGTGTGCTGGGGAAGGGGTAGCTGTAGTTTGAGCTGGATCCTGAAAATCTATCTTACCTTGTTCTTCAGATTCCTTTCCCCCCCAGGCTTCCAGTATGTCAGAGAGAGAGAGAGAGAGAGAGAGAGAGAGAGAGAACCCCATTCTTCAGATGTTGACAATAACTTGGTTCTGTTTGAAAAATCATTTTAGAATATGATGTGGTTGCAGGCAAGTTAGAGGTTTCTTTTGTTTTAAACTTATTCTATTTTCCTAATTTTTACTCCTTCTGGGCTTGATACTATAAAAAAATCTGCAGACAGAATGTAAAAAAAAAAAAAAAAAAGGTTGCAGGGATTTGGAAACACCCAGTTTGCAGTCTTCTAAGAAAGTAGGAAGCAATGGGGACCAAGTCAGTATCGGGGTGACAGGGTGCGTGACCCTAATTTGCTTGTCCTCACAGGTGTTCTAATGCCAGCTTCTATCCAGATTTCCTGTTTCTTCTCTTTGATTTTTTTTTAAAACAAACTATTTTTGGAGGTAGACTATTTTTAATTGATTTGAGCAAACATTGGGGCTAAAACCTGAGCTTTATCAACCTGTACAGTTTAGAGGCTTTTGGAAACCTACACTCCCTGCACCTCTCCCTGATTGGTGGTGGATGGGTTGGTCTCATTCTGGGATGAGTTCAGAGTGTTCACAGTCCCTCATTTCCTGGTTCTAACTGTGCTCCATTTGCTGGGTGATGGAGTCTGTCACTTCCCAAGAGCATCCCAAACAGCCATCTCAGGAGAGTGGACACAAGTTTCCAGAAAAATTTTAGCAGTGCCCCCCACCCATTTTAGAGTTAGAAAAGTCCAGCTGCCTGGTTGGTGTGTGAGAGAGGTAGAAAGGGAAGGAAAGAGAGAAATTTCATTTAATTTTTAAAAAGCAAATTTCCTAGATTTTATTTATCCAAAATGGACTTTAAATTTTGTCTTGGGGTTTAAGATGACTAAAGAGTTCTACCTGGGGAGTTCATACGCTCTTTTCCATGGAGTCTGTCTTTATTGTTCCCAGCAGAGGGGAGGGAGGCCAGGCACCTAGCTGGGTTTTCCAGGGAATGCCCCACTCTTCTATGGAGAAGGACTCTGATAGGTAACATTTTAAAGTCAACAACAAAGACAAATACCTTGTTTAACTTCAGCGTCCTTGAAGTCCTGAGCATTTTACTGATTACCGTAGTCAATAGTGGCTTTTAGGGCGGAGAAGAATAAATCTTTGTGATGTGTGTTGTAAGTTGCAGTATCCCCACGACAACTTTGAACTCGGCTGGTGTAGGATGCTAGTTTAAAGCTAAGAAATAACTTAACGAGGAAGGACACTTGTTTTGTAGGGCAAATATTACTAATGGATTAAAGCATTTTAATGCTAAAGTTATACTCAAATGTCTTTACCACACAATCAGTGGTAGAAAGAAACTATCAGCTTCAGGGGAATGAGAAGGAAGAGAAAGGTTTGCTAGCACACTTCATCTTCAAATAAAACCTCAAGTGTAATGTTTATTTACTTTAAAGAGTGATTCAGAAATACTCCTTCGAGAATGCGAAATTAGAACATTTATACCGTCTATAACATAAAGAGCCCTAAACAGTAGGAAACATTTTTTAAAAAGTATATTTAGTAAATCCTTATCTCATTTTAGAGGATATTTATTATTTCATATTTAACCTTCTCAAAGGGAAGTAATAAATGTTACAACCATTTACCCGTAATTCAGATTTGTTTTTAATCAGCAGATTTAGGGTAGTTGTGAATTCCAAAAATTAACCAAATGATTAAATAATGTAAAATAACCACACTTAAGATAGATTGCAAAATTAAAATTTTAGCGTAGAAAAAAAGGAGGGGTTTTATTTGTCGCTGAGAAGTTCTTAATTTCCCAGCCAGTCAAGTATCAACCTTTTGTAAAAAAATTTTCAGATGGAAATCAAAATATTTTAGCGTTTGATCTTTGTGGCAAGTAAATGAAATTTTATGTTAGGGATTTTTCCCCCTTGGGGAAGACCTGATTAATTTTCTTATTGAGGTAAATGTTTTCAGAACAGTAATTCTAATTTAACTTGTCTATTTTTTATTGGGGGAAAAGGCATGAGGAAGAAGAGGTGGTAGATTTAGAAAATACTTTGAAATAAAAATTAATTGATAAATATAAGCAAGGCAGCGTGTCCTGGGGCATTTATGGGTTGAAGCAGGGTCAGTAGTCAGTGCTAACCTTGTGCGGCTTGCTTGGTTTGGCAAGCGGGATATTGTAATTATGATGAATTTCAGTTTTAAAAAGCTTGGGGACAGACTGTGAGTAGGGGTCAGGCTGACCTCCCCACAGGTCATCTCAGACTCTGGCACTGCCAGTGACGTTCCGGGGGTGTTTTGGGGGGGCACCCAGAGTGTACACAAGTATGGGACAAAGGGTCAGCAGATCAATAGCGACAAATCAAGTTCTCGGCTTCGCAGCCAAGGGGAAAAGCGGGATCCCCAAGGGCGCGGGCGGGGATCGCGGCAGCGCGCCTCCAGCGCTAGACGTGGGGTCCTGGGGGTCCTTCGGGTGCTGGCGGGGAGGCGCGGGCTCCGCGCGGCCTCACCCTGCTTCTTGTCCGGCTCTTGACGCAGACCTGCTGGAGGACCTGCCCGAAAGCCGCGAGTGCGTGAACTGCGGCTCCATCCAGACGCCGCTGTGGCGGCGGGACGGCACCGGCCACTATCTGTGCAACGCCTGCGGCCTCTACAGCAAGATGAACGGCCTCAGCCGGCCCCTCATCAAGCCACAGAAGCGCGTGGTGAGTGTGACCCCCGGGCGCTCCCCGCTGGGACAGGTGCGGCCGCCGCGGTCAGAGCCAAGCGCAGGGTCCCGGCCGCACCGTATTCACTCCCGGGCCTCCAGCGCTCGCCAGCCGGCGCCCCCGCGGAGGTCACCCCGAAGCTGCGCCAGGGAAGACAGGACAGCCTTTCCTAGTTTGCCCATCGGGAATGACATTCCTAAATGGCAAAAAAGGAAGGTGCTGCAGGTTTTTTAAAATGCAAAATATATTTACTTATCTCTAGACCGAGTTGCCAAGGCACCAAATTAATTCCCGAAGGGTATACAAGACATTGGGAATGGTAGAACTTAGCGGGAGGAAAACGGGGGAGACCTACCCAGGCCAGGCGAAAGAGGCTTGCTTTCGCTGTATATTCTTTGGTCTGGTTTGGATTTTATTCTTGGGAAATCAGGCCCTCTTATAACATTTCGCTCCGCCAATAAAATGTGACAGAAACACACCCGCATCCCTCTCCTCCTCACGACGCGCTCTGAGCCCCCTTTACTTTGTTCTTTCTACTCTGGACCCTTCTGCGGCTCATCCCGGGAGAAAAGTTTATCCTTCTAGGTGCTTGATGTCTTTTGGATTGCTCTGGAGTCTAGTAAAAATTGATTTACCCTATCCTTGGTTATTTTGAAATGTAGCTGTTCAGAAAACCACATAGTACTTGAGAAAATGTGGAATGTATATGTTCTTCTCAAATTAAGGATTTTCACCACTTCGACCACATTTTAGCATCTTTTAAAGTATGACGATTCTGATTTTCTTCAGGCATTAATCTGCATTGTCGTTAGGTGTGCTTATTAGGAAAGGGTATCACTGTAGTAATTAGAGAAAATAAATCTTCCACGAACCCCACTGTAAGGCTAACATTTGTTTAGTCCAAATACTGAATAGTTTAAATGCCTTTCAAAAGTAAAATATTTTACAGTTAGATGTCAGACATCTTAAGTATCCCAGTAATTTATTTAATTGTTATACTCTAATTAGCAGAACAAATGCTACACATGTTGTTTGTGTTAAATAGATTAGAGTGAAATTGCATCACAATGTAAGTCTGACACCTTAAAGAGAAGTAATTAGTTTTATGGTTGTTTGTTTTTAATGCATTTAAAATAAAGTGGCCCACATTAATTTAATGAGTGTATGTACCTTAAACTTGTTACAACCTCCCACAGCTTATAATCTTAAGGGGTCCTTTTCAGTGTGCGACTCTCTAAGGTTATTTTTCTTGTATACATCCTACTTAAAAAGTAGTCCCTGGAAAATATTCCAAGGAAGTTCCTTGTTTTCATATATTAGACAGTGCATTAACAGTGAAACTATTATTAATTCTGTAAAACCACATTGAGCTAAGTACAAATTGAGCTCTGAAAGGTAACGTTTTCTCAAGTTTGAGCAAAAACCTTGTGTTAACATTAGCCATTTAAGTTCTAGTTGAAGTATAAATTTGATCTAGTGACATTCCTATTTAGGATATTGCTATTTATTTTTGCACACTTACCAGTAAAAATACCTGTTCCCAGCAAGAAGACCATTTTTAACATTTCTGAATCAATTAGTTTTCTTTCTTTGTGGCAGGTGTCTTGATGGTAACCAAGGTCAGCCTGTATACTTTGTAAATGAGTTATAAATGATACCAATTGTAGGGTGTGTCATTATCAATTAGTTCTCCTTATGGGCTTCTTATATATAGTTTTGATGGATCTGACTTCATTCTCAGAAACAGAATGTTGAACCCAAGTTTGTTTAGCCAGCAGTACAGAACCAATCACTGTGAATTTGAACTTGCAATACATTGCAAAATAAGAGATTTATGGTGTAACTTGAATTCCTTGTCAGTGAGGAATATAACTGAGATCACTTGTTACAAGGAACTTTTATAACCCATTCACCTTCATTTCACATGTTTATGAGGACTGGCTTCACTTATGATCTGCAGTTGACAGTCATAAAGTTCTTTGTTATAATGGCAAATTCTGATAACAAGTTTGCTTCACAGTGGCTCCAAATTCCACTGGAAACTATCATAAATGGCCTGTTTGTAAAATGAATCTTGCCATTCCTCGTTTACTGATTCACATTTATGGAGAAAAAAAAATAGTGCTTGCCTAGAAAATGGTTTTCTTTTAGCCATAAAGAAGCTTTGATGTGTAGGGTTTAGTTAATGTTCTCAACGTTTAAGCAAAGCAGTTCCCCAAATAGTTTTCCTATCAGCCAAACACGATCATTTCAACCATATTTTAAGAAGTCAGTGCTATCAGTGCTAATTGTTAACACTGTGAAGAATGTTACTAAAGTAATACAACAGGATATAAAAATGTAAATGCTAAATTGAATTTCATCATTTAAATTTTCCAGCAAAGAGCTTGGAAATCTCTGTCCTCTAATCTGGGAATATTTGATACATGTTCAGTTAATATTTTTGTTGTCCATTCTTTGTAATTTCTTCTTTTAATCAGTATCATTAACTCCCCAATCTTGTTAAGCTTTAATAGTAATTTAAAACAAGTTTTGAAGGCAATTTAAATTTGGTAATTTTAAAAACAAATCTTATGTTTTGCCATTCTGGGGAGGAGATTATACTAGTTTAAATTCTTCTTTATAATTCATTCATAGTAATTTTGAGGAAATGGAACATATTTCTTTCCAAACATTTTAGACTTTTTGCTAAGATCTGCTTCGGTTCATGTATATATAGGCCTTTCTAAAGTTTCTAGTTGATTCCCCTACACATGACTGAAAAATTGATTTGGTTGTCTCTGTTTTTCAGAAGAACACTACCCAAAGCCATTAGTACATTTAGATGCTTTATGATTGTCTTTCATGACTGATGTCTCAGACCTGTGACAATAGAGCATGACTTCATGGATAGGGGTTGGGACGACTCTCACCTTAATGTCCAGTGGTATTGTTACTTTTGGCACATTTCGGAATATAACTCTTATTTGCCAACTTTTAGAAAATCTTCTAATTTCCCTTTAAAAATAACAGCAGTAAGTGGAAAATAATTCTTGGTGAAGCAACTACTGTTGAAACTCTCTGTGATGCTGATGAGAGCTTTGCACAGAGTAATTGGTTCCCTAGTGTGACTGCTTTCCAGTTGTTCTAGAATCTACCACGATAGACCGGTATGGAATCGAGGGTATGGAATCCAGCACACTGTACAAACTTAGTTTCTTGGTCCAGGGAACTCAACCTAATTACACTTCAAATTTTTTTTCTCAAGGGATATTTCATTTATAAATGTCATTGTGGCTATTCATTAATAAATTAGGAACATGCCTATTGAAGGTGGATGGGGTACCTTGGTGTATATATATGGGACACACATTACACTTAAAATTCCTCAGCATCATGTATGGATTTCCACTTACGTTCTTATGTTCTTTTTTAGCCTTCGTCACGGCGGCTTGGACTGTCCTGTGCCAACTGTCACACCACAACCACCACCTTATGGCGCAGAAACGCTGAGGGTGAACCTGTGTGTAACGCTTGTGGACTCTACATGAAACTCCATGGGGTGCGCCCTTTATTCTACTCACGAGTATATACACATTTAGTCTGCTTTGTACAGTTTCCATTACAAAACCTAATCAGCAAATGAAAGGTACAAATATGTAGATAGATGTACCTTACTGAATCTAAGATGCTTTCAATTATAATATGAACTGTTATCTTATGTACCAGAAAGAAACAAATTGCTGCCAATTAAACAATCATAAACACTCTTTGTAAGACATTCCAATTTTAGAAATATGAAAATGTGAAACATGGGGGACTGGGTTGTAGCTCAGTGATAGAGAGCTTGCCTAGCATGTATGAGGCACTGGGCTCGATCCTCAGCACTGCAGTAAACACCAAACAAACAGAAAAAGAAAATGGGAAACATGGATTTTAAGAGTTGATAACACAAGCAAGGAAACTAATGAGAAGTGCATGGTATTTAGTTTGTATCTTTTTTATTTTTTGAATGCATTCAGAGACATTTGTACAAAGGAAGGGTACACTTGATGGTTTTGGTTAGAAAGACTATACTTTATTTTAAAGGACTACACAAAATATTACGGACACCTCAATCTTATAAACAAAAATAACTTACATTGTAGGAGGAAGAGTACATGATCTCTTTTAAATAAAAACACTTACCCAATAAATATTTACTGTATAATTAAAGTTACTTCAAACAGTAATCATTAAGTTGAAATAATTTCTCCTTGGTATATCCCCCACCCCCACCCCTAGGGATTAAACTTGTACCAGGATGTAGGCAAGCACTCTGCCACTGAGCCACCTCAGTGAGGTTCATCCTTTAGTCCTCTAACCCCCTTTTCTCTGAAGGAATCTCTGCATTTGATGGGGAAAGTGTAGTCTTTGTGTACTTGGAATATATGGAGTATATACAAAAGTGGATTGAAGTTTATGCCAAGTTCTTTTAAATGAAGGCTCGTAGTAACAATGTCGGGTGTTTAGTTTGGTTTTCCTTTGATATAATACTTATTAAGGCCTATGTGAAAATTTTTTAGGTGCCTCGACCACTTGCTATGAAAAAAGAGGGAATTCAAACCAGGAAACGAAAACCTAAAAACATAAATAAGTCAAAGACTTGCTCTGGTAAATATAATAAAATGCCATTTGATTGTAAAGTATTTGCCCACTGTAACAGTAGATATATGTATATTTATAAAGTTCATTTTGACTCTTCTAGGTAATAGCAATAATTCTGTTCCTATGACTCCGACTTCAACCTCTTCTAACTCAGACGATTGCAGCAAAAATACTTCCCCTCCAACACAACCAACAGCCTCAGGGGTAAGTGTTAAAACAGAATAGACTCCTTCAACTTTGTGGGTTGCTCTCTAGTAAATTATCTCAAACTTTATCTTATCTGGCAGTACAATAACCTAAACCAACAGTTTAGTTAGTTGATACCTAAGAATAGTTTTTAGAGGAAGTTACATTTAAATGTCAACAAAATGGCAAACTTAAGTACTTTACAAACCTCTTAATTAAGATCTCTATCATTTTTTTATGGTTAAATTAACCCAAAGAAAAGCAAGAAGTTTTGAAGAGCTTTAAATTGTGTTTATTTCCAGGTTTTTTTCTTTTTGTAAGTCAGAATTGCTACGTAGGTGTATTTCTAATACAGATCAGGAAAACTGCCAGGTCTCTAGTTCCACAGATCCCAGCCCCGGCCCCGTGACGTTGAAGTTGCTTTTGCTTACTATGTCAACTCCGGCTTTCCTTTTCTTTCTTATCTATCCAAAGTGAAACTTTCTAGTGTGTTCTGGGCTGCTACATTCACTGGTTACCTCACTCAACCTTCTTGCTGGGAGACCTTGCTGCCTTCGTTGCACCCAGGCTTATTTCAGTCACAGACAAACCTGGGAATGATGAGGTTTTCCCCAGGCTCGGAGACCGTGGGGGTCTTTGGTGAAGATCCTAGAGTTAGTTTCTGTGGAGCTATGATCAAAACTGTTACCTATACGTAAAGAGCATTGTCCTACCTTATTGTTTCCCAGATTCACCTGAAAACAAAACAACAACAACAACAACAAAAACAAAAACACCTGGCTTCACCCGCGACCTCAGTGAAGTCCAGGCTAAGAACCCAGACAAGCAGAACTTTATTTCTTTTACTTTTTGTGATCTCAGGAATGAACCCAGGGCCCTGTGCTTACTAGGGAAGTGCTCTCGCTCGGAGCTACATTCCCAGCCCTTGGCAGGACTTTAAAATGTGCCCTAGGTTTATGCTAAGATTAGTTTAGGACTAACTACTGCTGTTTTAATCCTTTATTTACTTAGTAATTGTTTTCTACCTTTAGTTTTTCCCCAGAATTGTTTGGGTACTTTAAAATGCTACAGATTCCTGGGCCCTGCCCTGGATTTTTTGAAACTTAAGTCTCTAGGGGTGGGGCTTGGACGCCCCAGGTGAAATTGAAAGTGCTGCCCCCCACCCCCCCGGGGCATTTACTCACGGACCTCTTCCCTCATCCACTCTTTTTAGCTGACTTGAACAACCAAAATTAAATATTTAAAATGAAATATTAAAACTAGGCTTAAAATTATATTCGCTATTTCTTTTTGTCCACCAACACAAATTCTTTTGAGCTTTTTCTTTAATGAAATCAAATGTCTAATTAGTTTCACAAGGGGAAAAATACTTTTTGTCATAGACATGTTAAAAGAACCTCTCTAGACTTTATAAAGGTGGACCCTTATGTAGTTTTTTTAGCAGGAGGGTTAGAGTTCACTTTGAGGATCTAAAGTGGTAAATAGAATGTTACTTGTTGGCAACTAAAAGGTCAAACTTATTTAATCCTTAGAGATAACTGAACAACTAAATGAGGCAAAATGGTGTTTCTAGGGCATTGAGGGAGGCTGGGTTTTTGGCCTCAGTGTCTGTGTCCTGTCTGCCAGCTCCAAATCCCCTTTAAGTATAGAAAGAGCCTAATTTGAATGATAAGTGGCAAAGAAATAGAGATATTTGACCAAATGGTCTTTGGGTTCAGGATGACTTTGTAGGTGGAGTCAGGTTTGCTCTTGTGGTTTTGTGATGCAGAATTTCAAAACTGGCTTTGAGCAAGTTCAATCAGTTGCCCTCAGGGAAAGGAGACTGAGAAGGCAGGGAAAGGAGGGTGAAAGGCACCAAAAGGAGCCCAGTCCTGTTGGTGTCCAGGACTCTGATCTGGGACTGAATGAACTCCTAGAGGTGGCTTGAGGGTCGGTGCCCTTCAGATGAAAGATTAGCTCCCTGCTAGAGACCTCCTAGAAGCAAAGCAGTTGGGTTTTTAAGGTTGGGGGAGTTGGAGAGTAGTTTCACATAGGGTCTTTTACTGCTCTCTCCATTCCTCCCACAGCCCAGGCAGCCTCCATGGGACCCTGGAAGCCAGCGGTGGTTGGTGTAGGCTGCAGGCAGGGGGCAGGTCCTGAAGATGAAGCTGGGCTGCAGAAATTCGTGGCAGTATTTCCCAGGGCAGGGGTGGGTTGCCCTCCCACCCGCCCATGCCCCTGGTCTCCTCTCTTCATTCAGAGGGCACAGGGCTGGCACCTGGGCTTGCAGGTTCTCCTCTGATGGCCACCTCATCGTGAATGTCTCCAGGTCACTACCTGACTTGACTGGGCATCTATTTGGCAGATGCCCATCTGCTGGCTTCATTTGGAAACTGTCCTCCTCTATGAATAATTATGGTGGGTGGAGTGGTTTTGCCAGAATGCCTGAGTGTGCCTGTTGGTGGCCCCCTTAGCACTTTCCAGTGCCTTCTCCTCATGGGCTGGGCCTTTGTGGTGTGGCCGGCATGGCAGCTCAGTAGCTGTGAAGGAAGAATGTGTTGGAAGAGTCACCTGTGAGCTGTTGACAGCAACATTTTTTTTTAAGGACCATGATGACAAAGGTGTGTCACAGTCACAGTCTCTGATGTTGAAGGGCAGCTGGGTTTGACTGGTCACCTATAAAATTTTGTAACGAGCTATAGGTAAGGAAAATCACAGATCCCTACAGCAAGGTCGCATGTGGTGTTTAGAAAGTGAGCGTATTACATAGCGCCTTCATTGGCTCAAGGGTTAAGCCTCCAAGATAATGGATCCTTCCCACCGACTTCCTGTGCTCTGTGTGCCTGACGTGGTAGAAATAGTAGCGCGGATGCCTCAGTTTTATGGGTCTACGGAGCTGCAAACAAAGACAATCTCAGGCACACTGTCCATAGAAGAGGGGGATCAGGGGCCACGCATCTCTGCACTGAAGAAAGTACATGGCAACAGGATGGCCTTTCCTAAATGACTGAGTTACCGTAAGGAAGTTGAAGGAAGGATTCCAGAGGCCCACATCAAACCCTGTGTTCATGTAAACCCCCACTTTGAGAAACCAGTTGCAGGAGATCCCTAGTTGGCCTTCCCAGTAGGCTTCTTGCCTGTGGTCCACTTAACGTGTGGGCACAGGTACCTGGGTTCCATTGGCCCAGGTGAAAGGGGCCCCAGAAGCTGAGTGTCCTGGAGGGAAGCTGTTCTGATCGTCTGCTGCAGTGTGCCGCGGGCCGTGGGAGGAGCAGGGCAGGAGGTGTAGGCAGGATTCCTGGCACATGACGTTCTTTCAGGAAAACATTGAAGTGCCAAATCATTTTTGCTTGTCTTTGACTCTATTTCTTCCACTGATTTTCGTGTCTTGGCTTTATGTACTTGTTGCCGATTCGTGCTTCAGTAAGCCCTCTGCTTGGGAGAAAAGGAGACATTCCTTCAGATGAGTCACCTGATCGGTGACCTGGTCACATTGACTCAGTTTCTCTTTGTTGTAGGCTGTGCATGTGTGGCGTGTATGGGTTGGAGGTAGAGAGAGAGAGAGAGCAGCTTATTTTCTGTTTGAGATCAGGAAGACTCACTGCTATGTAGCTTGGCATTAAAATATTGCCGTTTTTGTTCCTTAAATGTGTTAAACTTAATTTTTTGATAAATGGTTGGTGGGATGATTTTTGTGAAAAAAAATCTTCAGGCTAAAAATTTTCTTATTCATCTGGGTTTACTGAAAACCATTTAATTGATATATATAGACATCAGCTTTTCTGTGGCATTGGTTCACTACGGAGTGTAAGAATATTAAAGTTTTTTGAATTCCTTTGTTGGCTGAGTTATATTTTATAGGTTTTTTTTGTTATTGTTATTTAGGAGAAAAACTTGATAACATGTTCTATTTTAGCTATTCTCAAATGAGATTTAATAAGCATCCCATAAGTTTTCTCATCCCTCTATGACTTAAAACTCTAAAACTGGAGGATATTTTATGCAAACTTTATAGCTCAGTCTTCCCTACCCACCCCCTTTTTTTAGGTACTGGGGATTGAATCCTGAGGCATTATACCACTGAGCAACCTCCCCAACCCTCTTAATTTTTTTATTTTGAGACAGGGTGTCTCTAAGTTACTAAGGCTGGCCTTGAACTTGTGTTCCTTCTGCATCAGCCTCCCAAATAGCTAGGATTTATAAGAGTATACTATTGCACCTGGTACTCCCAAATTTTCTAGATAAAAATATCTTTGTTCATTTCCTTTGGGACAGGAGGGATTAATTTGGGGATAATAGTATCACTAAGACTTAATATCAGAATAAGAAGTAATTGAACATACTTTGCCTAAAAATTGTTTCTATAAATACTTAAAATAAACCCTACTCCGGTTTGTGTTAAAACTGCAAATATAATTGAAGTCATCATAATGTGTGATGCTGAATTAAGTTTGGAGATGCAAACTATGTGACTAGCCTTTGCTTGTAGTTACTAAGCATTGCTCTATGGGAGGCACTTTTTGAGGGGAAGGGTACCAAGAATTGAACCCAGGGACACTCAGACACTGAGCCACATCCCTAGTACTTTAAATATTTTATTGTGAGACAGGATCTCACTGACTCGTTTAGGACCTCACCACATTGCTGAGACTGGCCTTGAACTTTCCATCCTCCTTCCTCAGGCTCCCGAATGGCCCGATTACAGGTGTGAGTCTGACTGGGAGGCACTGTTCACAATTGAGGAAACAGGGTCCCATGCCTGGGGTTGTCCTGGGGTTGTTCATGGGCGGGGGCAGATATAGACAGATCTTACTGCTGGTCAGATTTGGATATGCTGAAGTACTGGCAGAGACTGGCCGTGAATTCTGATTGTGGAGTGTTTCCCCCACCAGTGCCGGGGATTGAACCTAGAGCCTCACGTATGTTAGGCAAGTGCTCTATCTCTGAGCCACATCCCTGGCCCTTGATTTCAGAGGTTGAAGTGCCTTAACAGGAGTAGAGGGTGTTTGAATTGCTGGGTGGATTTGTGTAGGGAAAAGTGGGGATAGAGTATGCAGCACAGAACTGTGTAGGAATCCATGGTACTAAAGGATGTGGGTTCAGCGTGGCTGGAATGTGGGGTGTAAGAAGTCAAATGCAGGACATGAGGCTGCTCAGTGAAACTGGTGGAAAGGAGACATATGAAAATATTTCAAATCCATTTAGGTCTCCTGAAAGCAGAACCCAAAGTGTTCATTTCAAGTTGATGGGCTTATCTAACCCCTGCTTTGGTGATAAATGCTTTTTCTGCCTGTTGGAATCCAACAATGAAAATATTCTTAATTGTGCCCAGGGGTGCTCTGCCACTGAGCTACAGCCCCCTTTTTATTTTTTATTTTGAGATAAGGTCTCACTAAGTTGCTAGAGCTAATCTTTAATTTGCCATCCTCCTGCCTCAGCCTCCTGAGTTACTGGGATTACAAAGGTGTGTGCCTCTGTGTCCGGTTTAATGGGGAGTATTTTGATAATGACCTAAACAGTGCTAGTAAGCTCTTGCTTGTCTCTTTCACAAGCAGGTTTTCCTTCTCACGTCAGTGGAGAAATATACTTCCCCAGAGCTGATTATGTGCACTGACCTCACACAGTGTTTCTGTCCATGGGCAGATTGCCTGGGTTACTGCTCCTAATGGAAACCCGAGGCCTGGTGTGTTGGTGCGAGGAAGTAGGTTTCCTCACTTTTGTGCTTCTTCTTGGGATTACAGGTGCTTTGTAAGGTCTTCGGAAGAAAGCTTAGGCACTTTGTGGGCTAATTATGAAAATTTCTTAATAGATTTTATTTTCTGTATGAACATTTGCATCCTGTGGCAGAAATTGGAAAATATCCACTTGGGTCCTATAGCTTACTATTCATTTCTTCTTGAAAAATTCAATTAGTAATCAAAGTTCTTTCAGTTAGGGGAGAATTTTTTTTCTTAGCAGATTTCTATTCCACTTTCTTTCTCAAGTATTGGGATCATTCTGGCTTTACCATGGCATTATGGTTGGTCACAAGATAATATTTCCTAAGACCTGAAAGGTAGTTCATGAAGGACTTAGGTTGTTCTGACAGTGTGAGTTGCCTTGCCTGGGCTAGGGCAGAAAATGACTGCTTCACTTTTTGTTTTTTTGCAGTGCTAGGGAATTGAATCTGGGGACTTACACATGCTAGGCTTTACCAATGAAATACTTTCCCAGCCCTGCAGGGAATTGAATTCAGAGGTTCTTAACCACTGAGCCACATCCCCACCCCTTTTTTTACATTTTATTTAGAGACAGGGTCTCATTAAGTTGCTTAGGGCCTCACTAAGTTGCTGGGCCTGGCTTTGAACTCTCCATCCTCCTGCCTCAGCCTTCCAAGCCACTGGGATTACAGGCACGTGCCACCACCACAGGACAGGCCAGCTTTATCCTTATATTCTGCAAGAGTCTTTGGAGCACTCATGGATTAGTCTTGTATTTTATCACTGACTTTCTTACTTATGAGATAGTGGGCCTAGAGAGATGGGAACCTAGTTTCTATCAAGTGCCTTTTATGTGTTAGGTGTCTTAGGTGCATTTTCTCTCTTTTAACCTTACTTCTGAGTGAGACACAGAAGGGACCGATCAGGCCTGAGGACTTATAGTCAAATTAAGAGGCAGGGCTTCCATTTGAACCCAGATCGGGCTGATACAGAGTTAGTGCTGTTACCATTAGAACATATAGATTAATGTGATATTGGTGCATCTCTTTGAAATCTTTAGAGAGAAGATATAATGTTTTCCTAAAGAAATTTGACTAATTTTGATTGCTAACTTCAGGATCAAATATCCTCCCACAAAAGTTGGTGAGAAAACATGACCAAGTATGTCAAATTTTCTTATCAATATTATACTTAGAAATAAAATATCTTGTAAAACTAAGAATATGGCAGGTAGATAATAGGTGGAAAATACTGTTTATTATTAGTGAAATTTAGCATCATTAAACAGTAAAAATTCTGTTGTCAATGTACCTCATGTGGTTATAACAAGGTTCTTTTAAAATTCAGATTGCAATAATAACATCCTCCTAGTGATGTGATTTAAATTCAGACCTAGTGAGTGTGAAGTTTTGAAACTTTTCAGAATGTTCAAATGGCCTGCATTTAGTTTTTGTGAAATCATGAAACAAACATTCCTTAATAGTCAAGTGCCCATTTTTTCCCCCCCAGAATTTTATAGTCCAAAACACTCTTTTCTAGATGAATAAAAAAAGAGTTAAAAAATCATTAATCTCTGACAAGGGTCTGAGAGAGTTGCGGTTAGGTATTATGATTGCCTCATTTATAAACCAGGATCCCGAGTGACTCCACAGGTCACAGAACAAGCCCGTGTTGAAGCCGGGACTGGAACGGACGTCTCCTGCCTCCCAGTCCCGGTCCAGGGCTGTTACCCCTCCCAGGGAGTTGACCAGTCATCACAGTTATTAATATCCCACTTGCCACATGCTACAAACCATGAACATAAATATTTTGTTGGCATTTTATCTCCATGCTCCCCATGTGCCAGGCTCCCTTTCTCTTTCCATTCACAGCCCCTTCTAATAACTCACATTCCTGTTTGAACACATTGGCCTTCACGTGAAAGTCACACGTCACCCCAGCAAGGAATGCTTCGGTGCGCATAGCGGGCATACTTTCATTTTGATCTTGAGGCTTTTTTTGGATTTCCCTGTTGTGTGTGTGTGTGTGTGTGTGTGTGCATGCACATGCATGTGTGTGTGCACACGTGCCTGCACATGTAAAGATGGGAATGGTAAGAAATAGTAAGAAAATACATTGTACCACATTACTATCTAATGGCTTGGTACATATGTTAGGAACAGTGAAACGATATTGCTCTTTAGTTTGTAATATAATGTGTATGCTCCCCAGATGTAACACAGAGCTATGGTTTATTTAATAAGTGACTCATTATTACACTCTGGAAGTCAGAATACTAGGTAAGGAGTAAGCGCAGGCGGAAGTTATTTGCCTTTTCACTTGGCCTCATCTCTGATATGCTTTTCTTTGCAAATTACAGATTTTTTTTTTTTTTTGGTACTTTTTTCTTGCCTCTGTAAAAATATACAAAATTGTCACAAAACATGAAATAATGTTACGGGAAAACATGACCAAATTTAAGAAATCTGGCTTAGGATGCTCTGAAATGTTATTGCTAAATGAATCTTCGAAGAAAATGAATTCCCTTACTGGAACCAAAGTAATTTATTATGCATTTCATGGGTGTCTGCCAAAAGAGTTACTAGCAATATGAAGATCTAATGGATATGAATTAAACACAATCTGGTAGCTCTCTTCACGTTTAGAGCTACCTGTTAATTTTCTCTGAAATGTCAGTAATTTAGAAAGGCACCTCCAAGGACAGGTGTTGTCAATAGACAGCACGGTAGTTCAGCTACTTACCATATTGGACTTTATAGAGGTCTAGTACTCAGAATTTTGGAGAACGGGCACCAGAAGTTTATTTTGTTAACCTCAGATTTTAAGAACCATTTGAGCAGATAGACAACAAGGCATTGATATCCGTGTCCTGTTGAGTAAACGGAACCACAGGTGAGTGACTGCTGATGTTTCCCTGATCATGAGTGGCTTGGGTTATGCTGTCTGCTGGGTTGTTGGCCTGGCAGGGTTTTACCAGAGCTGAGGCACATGCTCCAGAATCTTATTTTTCTTTTATTGTTAAACACAAAGACTTTATGTTTAAAGCTCTCGGTAAATTTAGTTGCTTGATTTGTAGTGAGGCCTGTCTGTGGTCTAAGTTCATTCTGGGGGTTTGTGGATTAGCAGCTGAAATGAAACAGATTCAGGCAGCCAGGAGTTAGCGCCAGCTCTATCTGTGTCATGATAGCAGACTGCCAAGGTTTTGTGAAGCCGAAAGGGGAAATTTAGAGATGTAGAGTTACTGTGTTAAGAAGGAACCATATTTTAAAGCTCTTTATTTCTTGGATGGCAGCAGTTCTTCACTCCTTCTGATACTTGGTACTCTTCCTCTGCTTTCCGTGGTGAAAGTGCATTGTGAGCGCTCCTTGGTCCTCTGACCGTGGTGTGCTTTCTGTCATTGTGGTGGAAAGATGAAAAGCCAGCTTTGTTATAAAAGTTAAGCTCATAATTCACCAGGTTGCCTCAGGATTCTGGACCACTTTATCGGAGGACTAAAATACAGTACTCCCTTCTGGTCATTTCAGAAGACAAGCCTTTCCTTTAGTGCACCCATTGACTGGCGTCATGGGACAAACCCTCCCCCTGGCCGTCTGTATTTGCACATCAGCATTTTGCTGATAATTGCAGCGTACTGGTAAACTTGGAGTGCCGCCTTCGCCCCTCATGCTTGCTGGGTTTATTTTGGTACTGGGGATTGACCCCAGGGGTACTTAACCACTGGACCTAATTTCCCCCATCCAATCTGAAATGAGCCTCATTTTATAGTGGAAGATTACCATGAAAATGTTGCCCCTTTGCTGGAATTCATATGTAGCTTTTTATCTTGAGGATGGTAGCTATAAAGTGCCGAAGGAATCTAGCATCTCCAGTCCTTTTTTTTTTTTTTTTTTTTTGGTACTGGGGATTGAACTCAGGGGCACTCGACCACTGAGCCACATCCCCCGGCCCTATTTTGTATTTTATTTAGAGACAGAGTCTCATCGAGTTGCTTAGCACCTTGCCATTGCTGAGGCTGGTGCTGAACTCGTGATCCTCCTGCCTCGCCTCCTGAGCTGCTGGGATCACGGGCGTGCGTCACCGTGCCTGGCTTCCTTAGCCCTTTTTAAAAATATTTCATTTAGAGTCATAGTCTCACTAATTGCTTAGGGCCTCTCTAAGTTGCTGAGCCTGACTTGGAGCTTGTGATCCTCCTGTCTCAGCCTCCCAGGCCCCTGGGATTACAGGCATGTGACACTGCCTCACCACGCTTGCTGTTTGAGTGTGCACACGTGCGTAAAACACTCTGCTCCTTTGCTCAGAACGGCTAGTGGGCAAAGCATTGTGCCTTCCTCCTTGAAAAGAGGCACCATCCATCCTGTGGTGTGGATAAAACATGGGTAGAGGGGCAGCCAGAGAAATCCCCAGTAAGGAATCTGCTAAATTACACAAACATAATGCAACTGAGTTAGGTCATCAGCTGAAGGTGACAGATTCTTTTGCTTGAGAAGGTGCTCAAGTTCTCTTGCTTTATTAAACTGTAATGGGAGGATTCGAGGATTTTGTTGTGATTGAAGATTTTCACATGTCCTCCTGGAGACAGGATCCATGTCCCCATATCGTTCACGTGTCCTAAACTATTATCTGGTCACTTCTGTGTCTGGACCTGTCTTCCCCCGTCCCCGTGTACACTGAAAGGAGCCCATTTTTGGTAGTGGAAGTGAAGATTTCCATGAAAGTGTCTGGAATTCACATGAAGCTTTTATTTTGAGGAAGGCAGCTCCACGGGAGGCTAACCTAGAGGTTACAAAAGCAGAGGAGCTTTGTTTGGCAGTCAGGGACAACTGACTTCCCCTCCCCCAAGAAAGAGCTGTGGGCTGTGGGTGTAGCTCAGTGGAAGAGTGCTTCACCCAGCATGCACAAGGCCCTGGGCTTGATCGCCAGCACCAGGAAGGGAAAACGGAAAAGAGCTAGAACCCAAACTCACTTAGATAGCGTGTAAGAAGGGCTGATGGGAGGCCATAGCAGCAGACAGCCTGCTTGGAGCTCTGGAGGCAGGTTTTAGCTCTGGGAATGACCACACACTCACCTGCACACAAGCTGGAGAACCCACTTTATCCTTCTGGAAAGGATATGCCCATAAAAAAGAAAAGTGGGCCTACAGGTTCCTTTTTCTCTGATGGGTTTCCTTTCCAACGCTGTCTCTATGGATCCCCATCAAGGCTGACTCGAGTCTACCTTTCAGGGAGATGTGATGTCAAGTAAAAGACAGGGCATAATATTCCTGGGTAGCCTGCTAGGAACCAGCAAGTTTTGCTAGACATTTGACAACATGTATCAAATCAGAAGTCTGCTTTTCAGAGAAGTGTCCACAATCAGTCAAGGCTTAGTCTTGCAGGAGAGAAATCTGGGTGATCTCAGATAACTGTGCCTGCCCCACAGGCTAGTGCATATTTTCCCAATCTACAGCAGCCCAGGTTCTCCCTGGAGCCATTTCTTCCTTTGGGAGTGTGTTTTCCAGCCCAGTGGTGCTGCCTGTCTCCCACCTACCCTGGCCTGCGTGCAGTGCTGAGCCCCGGCTGGGTCTGGTGCTGATAACACATTCTTTCAACAGGAAGTGCCTCCATTTTCAGTTGTCTGTGGGAGGGTGGAGGGCAGATAAGCTGTGAATGGAAACACAGAACAGATTTCTGCTCCACCCTCATATTGCACTTTGATCGGGGAGGGAGCAAGGACCTCTGCCCGGCCCGAGCTGCCTGCACAACCATGGGAGGAAGGATGGTTCAGCTGCTGGGCATTCCGAAGAGCTCTTCTCTACTTTGGTTCAGGAACGTTTGTTTAGGTTGGATTAGGCTTGTAAAGTGTCTGCTTTTGCTATGTTGAGATGTCTGTGATCTGAAGTCCTTTGAAGGGTTTAATTAGATGTGGGAAAACACTGACCAACTGAAATTCATCCTTTCTTTTTTACTCGTGTGTGTGTGTGTGTGTTTGTGTGTGTGTTTGTGTGTGTGTGTGTTCGTGTGTGTGTGTGTGTACTGGCTCCAGGATATGACGAGAGCCGGGTTTCTTCAGGAGAGTAGCTGCAGTTAGGTAGACCAGTTCTCACCCCATGTTCCTCTGAAGCACGGAGGTAGGCTTTCAGTGTTTTGACGTGGGTGCTGTGTTTCCTGTGTGCATGCCTACCCATTTCCCAGCCTATGCCAGGACGATGTCAGGGCTCCTAGGGCAGCTTCCGGCCCCCCTCCCTCTGTTAGTGCCCTCACTCTGATTCCTCCCTAGTTTTTCAAATAGTTTATGACCCTGCCCAGGCTGGCTTGACTCTTAAGTGCTTGTGCATATTTCTGGTACTAATAACATCTCATCTTCCTTGAAATTCCATGTGTTAGCTGTGTGTGGTGGCACATGCCTATAATCCCAGTAAGTTGGGAGGCTGAGGTAGGAGGATTGCCAACTTGAGGCCAGCCTCAGCAATTTAGCAAAGCCCCAAGTGATTTAGTGAGACCCTGTCTAAGAATAAAGAAAATAAAAAGAACTGGGGATGTGGCTCAGTGGTTAAGCATGTGAAGGGTACAATCCCTGGTACAAAAAAACAAAACCCTTCAAGATAAGGTATGTATGGCCAGTAGACTTGGCCCTCCAGTTATCCTGTCCCCTGCTGCTTTTGTATTCCCTCGTAATACTTCATGCTTGTGCATGAGACAAAGAATTCAAATCCTGCTGTTTTTCACTTAACGTTCTATGATTGAATTTTTTCCATCTTGCTCCATGATCTTATTTTTAATAATTGCATAATAGTTCATTGAGAGAGTATACCCTGCTTTTCCAAATTGTTCCCATATTACTAGACATTAGTTTGTGTCTATGGTTTCTACTACCAGAAATACCTGGCAGTGGATGGCTTTCTCTTTGCAGCCTCGCCTTTCTTTTGAATGATTTCCTTATAATGCATTTCCATAAGTGAAATTACATGGTTAAGCAATGTTTAAACTTCTAGATGGCCCTGGGCACTACCGCTAACTGCCACCCTCTGTAAGGCTTGTACCAGACTCTATAGCTCCATCAGTCACAGACGAGGGGACCGAGGTAGTCACCTAACACTGGCCATCTGTAGTATTGTAAAAAAAATTTTTGTTGTAGTATTTCATGTTTAAATGTTTTTATGTCCTCATTTTTAGGTTATCAATCCATGGACACAAATTCCTGTTCCATTTTTTTTTTTTTTCTTCAGGGCTTTGAGCATGCTAGGAAAACTCTGACCACTGATGGACAGCCCCAGAGATCACTCACATCATTTGGGGTTTGTGAGCCCATGACGATATGACTCTGGGTCTGCCATACAGCTTAACTATTAATCTGAAGAAAGAAAAGCATAGTTATTTCAACAGGTAGCTTTTGGGATAGTTGCTAAGGTGGAAGAATAGCATTCCTGTTAATAAGGGCTTTTCAAGCAGGTATTTAGCTAATTCTTAAAACAACCTTATAGTGTAGGTGCCTCTTGTTCCACTTAGTAAGTGAGGACACTGAGGCCCAGAATGCTTGATGCCAGTCCTACCTGTTGACCTCTCCCACCTGATCACTTTCCATGCCCATACTGAACCCTTCCGTTTCAGCTGGCTTCGCTCGCTTCTGAACCGGCCGGGTGCCTGCTGCTCCACATCCTGCATGCCCTCTTAGAGGAACAAATGGTTCCACCGATGCACCGACATGTCATAAACACGACCTCAGTTAATATCTGCAGTCATACCTGTGGCAGGTAATGCCAGGACCCGCGTGTAGAGGAGGAGGCTGCAGGAGGCGATGCACTCAGTAGGTGGCCGATCCAGGGCATGACTTTGGAGCCCAAGCTCATTGCCACTGAGCGGGCTGCCTTGGCCCATTGCTGAGGGAGCCTGTGCAGTTCCTCTTCTGACTCTTGGGCTACCACCTCCCTGTCTCAGCAACTCACTGGTCACGATAGGCCGCGGAGTGGTCTTATTGACCAGTGTGTAAGTCTCCTGGCTCTCCATGTAGCCGGGATCTCCTCGTCCAAGTGCAAGGCTGTCAGTGAGGGCTTTGCTAACATAACTGTGTTCCTGGTTCCTGGCTGTGGTGGTGAAGACAGATCAGACAGGTGGAGACTGTCTTAGCACTTCCTGGCTGTTCCAGGGGGGCTGCTTCCAAAATAGCACTTGCAGTGGTGAAGTCATTTAGTCAGAGACCTGCAGATGTGCCTTTTATGGGACAGGTAGATCTATGCAAAGCTGGGTGTGACATCAATTATATTATAAGGGCATTTGCTTTCTTCTAATCAACAATTCTTTTTTTTTTTTTTTTTTTTTTTTTTTTTTTTTAAAGTGGTACCAACCCAGGCAAGTGCTCTCTGGCCAAGCTATATCCCTAGCTCTTTCTTTTTCTTTGTTTCTTTTTTTCTATTTTGAGACAGGGTCTCTCTGAGTTGCCCAGGATGACCTCAAACTTGCTATTCTCTTGCTTCAGCCTCCTAAATTACTGGGATTATAGACGTGCACCACTGTGCCTGGCTTGATAGTTTCTTTCTAAAACAGATAATTCTTTTGTAATTGAATATCATCCTTTGGTTTATTTCTTTGGGGGTTAAATCTGGTCCTGCATTGAATTTGCTTATAATGGGAGATTCTGAAATTAGGAGCTAACATTAATCACCATGTTTATAAATCTCACCAAATCCTGAGTGTTCAGTTTGTGTGACAGGATTTTGCAGTTATTTCAAGGTTTTCGAAAGAATCTATTTTACATTTCAAACATCTCAAATGACTTTGTGAACATTGCCTTTTTTCCTGCATCCAAAGCCCTCACTCAGTTTTAGTTTCTACACTTGTGTTATTTAAACAAAAGTTTGGATGTGGGGTACCATTGTTGTTAGTTTTCATAAATCCTAGTGTTGCTAGGAAAGGGGAGGATCAGTAGGTGTGGAGAAAGTTTGGGTGGGCACAGAACAAGTCGGGGGACTAGAACTGCTGGGCTTCTCTCCTAGGGCTGTGCCTCTGGCTTCATGGGGTGTTCTGAGAGGCATAAAGCCAACCAGATCCTGCTTGGAAAAAGGAGTCTGGTGGGACTACGTTTGCTTCCTGACACAAAGGCTCATTATGGGTCCATTTGGGTTAGTGCTCATGTCTGGTACCTTGGGTTTCTCTGAAGTGGCTGTAACAGCCAGGTAACCAGATAAATCTGTTTGCAGGTTTTAGTTGGATTAGGTATTCCAAAAAAAAAAAAAAAAAAAGTAAAAATTTGAAAAGTGAGAAAAATGTACTGTTTGTCTAGTAAATATTCCATAAGGTATGAAATGGAACCCTAAAAGCGTGGAAGAAATTAGGGGCTTCTGAGCATTTAGAAGGAAAGATATGTGATTAAAAAGTACTTGGTTATGGCTAGATTTTGGAGAAAGTCTTTCAAATGCAACTGTTCCTCAAACTATAGTCTAAATAGATTCCAGTTATTTTGGTTTGATTCTACTCAATTATGTAATGTTTAATATTTGGCCTTTCTCTATTGGATGGGAGGAATGAATGAAATGGGAAGGGTGAACTTTTGCCTCAAGAAATAATGGCCATACTCCTGACAGATAGAGGATGTCAGCGTTTTCTTTACGATGTGGTCTGCTGCAAACATGGCCTGTTCTTGTAAAGACTTAAGGTAAATGAGGTAGATATTAAAATCTGTCTATGCACGGGTTGATTTCCATGAAGTCAGTGCACAAAAATTTCGTGTGTCCGGGAATGTTGAGCTGTGCAGCTTTCCTCTTTAGATTCTGACACAGGCTCCATGTGGGCGCATCTGCAGTGCTCTGCCTTCTGTCTTTCAGATGATCAGATTGTGTGAGCATCATTTAGACCCTGCCTGTGTTTACCTGTGTGCTTTGGTTTGTTTCACTGTCGGAGATCTTTGAGTTTGGCACGTTTATAAATAGGATCCCCTCAGTTCTGCTTTTCTTTGTCCAGTTCTGCCTCGTGTTGAGTGGTTACTGAGTTCTAAAGGGAACAGGGTAAAGTTCCTAAGAGCTTAAGTTGCCTGCATCAGGTCAGTGGCACTGGGGAGCATCGTACCACATGGTGGAAAGCTCCTGCTTGCTGCGGGCAGGGAAGGGCAAGGCAGACTTTCTTTCTTTGTCCTAGGATGCTCCTGGGAAAGCCCTCATCCTGGCTGTCCTGACCTCTCATTTGTTTTCTTTATTTTTTTTTTTTTGTGGGAGGGAAGTTGGGATTGAATTCAGGGTACTTAACCACCGAGTCATATCCCTACCCCTTTTAATTTTTGATTTTTGAAACAGGGCCTCATGAAGTTGCTGAGGCTGGACTGGATCCTCCTGCCTCAGCCTCCCTGGGATTACAGGCATGGGCCACTGTGCCCAGCTAATTTGTTTCCTCATGTGTTGAACTAGCATGATTGGGCCAGCTGACAAAGTGATGTATAACCATTTCTCCTTCTCTCTGTCCCTCTGTTCTGCCAGGCGGGTGCCCCAGTGATGTCTGGTGCAGGAGAGGGCACCAACCCTGAGAACAGCGAGCTCAAGTATTCAGGTCAAGACGGGCTCTACATAGGCGTCAGTCTGGCCTCACCGGCCGAAGTCACATCCTCAGTGCGACAGGATTCCTGGTGCGCTCTGGCCCTGGCCTGAGCCCCTGCTCCCAGGAGGCAGGGAGGGCTCCACCTAAGTCCTTGAACCTGCTATGTCTGATTTTTTTTTCCAGCAGCCCAGACTGGCGATGATGCAGACAGAACATTCCTCTGATGTGTGATTTCTGTGCCTTTGTTTTGAAAGAGGTGTATTTCCCCACGAGGCTTGCTAAAGAAGAGAAGAAGATGAGGCTCCTCCGGGGAAGGGCCAGTGTAGCAGGAATGTGACCTGCTCCATCTGGCCAGGTCCACCTCCAGCCAGCCTACCTTTGGGTCAGCGCCTGCATGGCTTGCAAAAACTGGGACTAGGACCAGGGCCTTGCCTGCTAAAGAAGATGGAGAGAGATTCTTTAAAACAAGGTTTTACGTGTATTGCCCCAAATCATGTGCTTCTTCTGATCGATTTTGGTTATTCCAGAATTTCTTCATACCTGTTCCACATGCAGATTTCACAAGTGTTCATGGAGAAGATCATGGAGGCCATTTGGTACACATCCTGGAGGCTGATCCTGGAGGCTGTTCCTGGATCTCTTTTCAAAATATTACTCAGTTTGCAAGACTGCATAGTAACTAATTTACACTGTGACTGACATTTCTCAAAGTTCATCTTGTGTGACTGATCCGAGGTCAGTCAGAATTTGTAAACAGGGTAGCAAACAAGATATTTTTCTTCCATGTATACAATAATTTTTTTAAAAAGTGCAATTTGCGTTGCAGCAATCAGTGTTAAATCATTTGCATAAGATTTAACAGCATTTTTATAATGAATGTAAACATTTTAACTTAATGGTACTTAAAATAATTTAAAAGAAAAATGTTAACTTAGACATTCTTATGCTTCTTTTACATCTACATCCCATTTCTATATTCCCAATTGTTTTAAAAAAACTATTTCAAGAACAAATCTTCTCTCAGGAAAATTGCCTTTCTCCATTTGTTAAGAATTTTTATACAAGAACACCAATATACACCCTCCCTTTTCTGTGGAATATGTGCTGGAAAAATTGCAACAAAACTTTACTACCTAACGAATAGCATTTGTAAATATTCTAGGCATCTGTAAACACTCTGAAGTCTGTATAGTGTGACTAACCCACAGGTTGGTTTACATTAATTTTTTAAAAATGGGATGTCATATGGAAAACTATTTCACCAGAGTTTTAAAAATAAAAAAAGGGTATTGTTTTGTCTTCTGTATAGCGAGTACCTTCCCTTTAACTTCATTTCAGTGCTGCATATGGTTATAAATCTTCGTGTAAAACAAAAGCACATGGTGTTTGCAAACTGTCTTATAGCCTTCTTTTCAAAAATAGTCCTTTTGGAGCTGTCGTGTACCTTGGTTTACTTGCAGTTGGCACGTGGACTTAGTTGTCATTTTTCAGTTGCATCAGGAACAATTCTTATAGGTGTAAAGGACCCAGTATTGAATGACATTGTCTGAGAAATAGAAGCATTTTGTTTAGGATCAATGCTTGAAAAACATATTCCCAAGTCCGGGATTTCTTTCCTTGTGAATGAAATATGTGCAGTGACCCAAGAACAGAATGGGTTCCTTTCTGGTTCCTCTGTTTTGTAGAGAGCCACGAAGTCTCAAAGCTCCTCTAAGCTCACAGATACTTAGATGAGCCGAATGGCCCCTTTGGTTTTTCATTGTTGGGTGGATTTCAGGAAATCGGGAGTCTGTTCCATAATACGAAATGGTGGTATTTAACTCGGGCTCCTTGAATATGAGGCATTTTGAACCTTTTTTTGGTATCTTTATTACAGCCACTCTGAGGGATTCAGTCTGAATCTTTAAGAGCAGGGAATCTTCCTGAGTGGCAGGTGCCTCTCTATGTTAGGAAATGGTAGGTGGTGCTGGTTGCCAGACTTGGAGCTGGTGTGTGTGCTTATGTGTGGATCTGGGGATTTCACAGAAGCCCACAAACACCCTGCTCTAACCCCAAGGACTAGAATAGTGGTTCATGGTCCTGAGAATGGAATCAGACCTAGCCTGCAAATCAGTCTCTCCATGGCAATGAACCAGCCCTGTGAACTTGGGCCAGTTATCCAGCTTTAATTTTTCTTAATTTTGCAAAATAAGGTGAATGAAGTATAACTCAGGTTCACCTGATATAGTCCACATAGAGAGCGCAGTGCAGTACTTGGTACGTAGTAAGCATTAAACCTTAACTTGACTTTGAAAGACAGTGGCGAGAGCTCTTCCAACACGGGCGCTTTGAATAATGTCTCACTTCCTGTGGAGTATCCGAAGTTTATGGTCTCTAAGAGTCTGATGTCCCCTAGGTCACCTGCACTTCTTGAATAAGGCTGAGGAGAGAGAAATGACGATTCCCTCAACCCAGGGGGTTGGCGGAGTTGGAGGGAAGATGCGTGAGAGATTCCAGTCTGCCTGGGGCTGATGGTTTTATAGAACAGGGCTGCTCTGACAGCAAGAGAAAATTATTACCCTCATGAGCTCATTCTTTTTTTCTCTTCTCTTACGGTTCTTATTACTTTGAGTGCTTTCTGGTGGGTTGGGAGTTGTTAAAGTTAATATGCTTTGATAAAATTACTATGCTTTGACTGAAAAATGAATTTTTCTTATTGTGACTTCCAAATGATTCTTTTTTTTTGGGGGGGGGGAGGTGGTCTCAAATATTGCTCTTTCCAATCCTAAGATGTCATTAAATTGCCAAAGTTCCCCTCCCTTCTTTTAGAATACAAAGAGGAAAGAATTCTAGTTATCAGGAAAGAAATTACAAGAGGCAGAAGAAAGGGAAGGGACTTTTTTCGACTGTCCTAATACAACAAACTCCCCTGATCTGAGTCTTTTAAATGATGTCTTTCTTACCTGTGATTGCATGAAGTAGAAGTTCCACAACTGGTTCCAAATACTCAATCTCTTTTCTCTCTCTCTCCCTCCCTCTCTCTCTTTGTGCTGCTGGGGATTGAACTCAGGGCCCTGTGCATGCGAGGCAGGCACTCTACCAACTGAGCTATATCCCCAGCCCCCAAATATACAATCTCTACACTCCTCCCTTAAAGTATGTCATACAGAAACAAAACCAATGCTCTCTCATGAGTGCTCCTTAGCTTAAAAGATTCTTAGACCCATTAGCGTGGGTTACAGAATTTATGTCCTCTGTCACCCTTGGTTGACGTTAGGTCATCTTATATAAGTGAAGGCTCTGTTTGGAGTCTTTCTTCAGGGTCACTTAACGTTGCTTCCTGGTACCTATGGGAGGGTCAGGAAAGCAAAGGGAGCCATTCATTTCCCCCTGCAAATAAATTAACTTCTTGCTCATGGGAAATATTTTCCCAGGGCCTTGGAAATTTGGTGTTATTTCAGATCATAGATAAATTAGCTCTGGGAGGGCAACTCAGTAGTAGCTCTGCTAGATTCCAGTTTGGGGCAGTGTGTATTAAGTTCTATGGGCCCACATTGTCCCTGGGTTCTTGCATGCCAGTGATTCTGAGAAGTGAATATGAGGGGTTGAGTGTAAGGGAAGGGAGAAGCAAGAGAGCAGACTCACAATCAGGCAGCTCTGACTAATTTTTGTTTCTGGATTGAAATAATAAATCAGTCTGGCAATACTAGTTATCTCCTGTTGCTTGAAGGTTCTAATTAGCAGTCAGTTAGGAATTTGATTATTTTATATTTTTGGTACTGGTTATTGAAACCAGGGTCCTTTACCCCTGAGCAACATCTCCAATCCTTTTTTTTATTTTTTATTTTGAGAAAAGGTCTCACTAGGTTGCCAAGGCTGACCTCAAACTTTTGATCCTTCTGCCTCAGCCTCCCTAGTTGCTAAGATCACAGGAGTGTGCCACCATGTCCAGCAGAGTTTATTTTAAGTGGGAAACAAATACAGAATAATTTGCTAGACAAAGTCTTTCTAAATAGGGTCTGTGGGTCCAAATCTGGTACCTGTGACTCTGGCTACCTGAGAACCTTGCCCTGGATTCTGTGTGGCTGAACGTTCAGCAGCTGGACTCTGAGCAGGCTGCTTTGTCTATGACCTCTGAGTGGGGTAATGAGGGGCAAGAAGCTGACATTGTAGGACACACAGAAGAGAGAAAAGGTGGTGTTTTAGTTGGTTTAGCTGCAAGATATAGGTAGGCTAAAGGCCTAAGTAAGTTCATAGGGACCTACTATAAATCATTTCTAGTCATGTCAAACAGATCCTAAAGGACAGTTAGTTGTTAGCACGTTGCAGGTGCATGTTGAACTCACATCTGAGTGAGCATCCATGCTTCCCCAAGAATCCTACAGCTTCCCCCACAGAAGCCAGATGACCGCTGGTACTGCACTGTTCCCCACAGCTGTAATGGGGAAGTGGACTGTTCCATAGCTGGTGTCTGCTATTTAAGTTAGATTTATTTGGCTTGGTGGCTTGATTTTTTTTTTTTTTTTTGCACTGGAGAATGAAACCTGGGTTCCTTTGCTGCCACATGCACAATCCTTTTTATTTTGAGACAGAATCTTGCTGAGTTGTTGAGGCTGGCCTCAAACTTGCAATCCTCCTGCCTCATCTTCCCTAGTCGCTAGGATTATAGACATCCATCACCATGCCTGGCCCTTTTTTTCTTTTTTTTTCAAGAATAAACATTTTGAAAATGGTTAAACTATAGCAATTAAAGATGAAATGATGTTTGCTTTGTAGCAGCGCTTACATTTCAGTTATCAGTGATCCGCTTTGTTAAGATAATTATCTAGACATCTGGTGACTTTGGGACAAAGTGTTTCCTTTCTCTGGACTACCAGACATCCAGCAGTGTCGTCTCAAAGGTTCCTTCCATCTTCCTTTGCATCCCACAGTCCAGAGGCAGACTCTGTGTGTAGTGAGGGTGGGCGTGTGACGTGATCTGGGTTCCCAGAGTTTGAGGTGCCTCGTGAGGAGCCAGGGAATTGGAGTCTCCTATTTCTCTTCTTGCTGCCTCACCTCCTCATGGGATGGTCTATAGAGGCCAAGGCCTCAGAGGATGAGAGTCCTGGTCATATTCATGAGCACAGGGGATGGTAAGAAGTGCCACTGGGTGGTAGGGAACACCCAACCTATTTGGTCTGAGGCTCCTGATATAAAACATACAGCGATACAAACCCAGACCGGAAAATGGAAAAGTCTGCTAGCGCCACAGTTCGCAGAAAAAGGAAAAAACAGCTTTGCTTTGCTTGGCCCCTTACTTCAATATCTTGTAGTGGGTTTTTTATTTCTTGGAAACACCAGCTTTTCGTTGTTTGCTTTCGGTGCCTTCTCGTTAGCTATTCCAGAGTTTTCCTCTGTCTCTACACCCGCTTCCGTGAACTTTACCCACATTTTTTGTGAGTTCTTGTCCTTTAACACTCCAAGACAGAGATAATAATGGTAAATATTTAGATAGCACTTTTGATGTGACAGTTTCTATACAAGGGACTCCACCCCCTTCCATGGGTTTTAACAATTTTGTGTGTGTGTGTATGTGTGAATTCTATTCCTTTAATGCTCCAAAGACTGGTCTGAGATAATAGTAGCAAATATTGATATAGTTCTTTCAATGTGCTGGTTTCTATACCAAGTACTTCACACATACCAACTTATCTACTTACACTGAGCAAATAAGGCAGCACTCTCCCCATTTTACAGATGTATCTACTGAGCACAGCGAAGTTAAGTAACTTGTCCAAGGTTCTACAGTGGCAGAGCTGGGATTGGAGCCCTGAAGTCTGGCTCCTGAGCTGCTCTTATTCACTACAGCATATTGTCTTTTCATCTTTATTGAAAGATGATAAAATGGAAGAACACAGAGAAAGCCAGCACTGCTTGGGATTTGAGGCTGCACCTTCTCTCTCCTAATCTCAGAAATGCACAGCTGTGATTTGTTAACACAGGTATGTCTAGATTGAAGAAAATTAGGACATATGTACATTTCTTCCAGTTAGCTGTATGTTTAACTCTTTTTTTTTTGTTTGTTTTTGAGACAAGGTTTTGTTATGTTGCCCAGGCTGGCCTCAAATCCCTGGGCTCAGTCCATTGTCCTGCCTCTCCTGAGTAGCTGGGACTGTAGATGTATGTTCCCATGCCTGGCTTAGATATTTGCTTTCCGAGTGCCTGGTTGTTAGCTGGTTACTGGAGGTTTCCTCTAGCTCTGGAGAAATTCCCTTCTCTTTTTCATGTAACTTCAAGGAAGGCTTGTGATGTTCTTATCTAACTTGAAAAATTAGGGGAGAGCATTTTGCGAAACATAGAAACTTGGAGGAATTATTAATAGTGGTTAAAACAGAGCACCAGAGAGCACGAGGAATACCTCATCGTGGTGTAAAATCTTTCTGTGCTCAACTGTGCCAAAGAATTCTTCTTTTTTTTTTTTTTCAGGAAAACTTGCGTAAGATTTTGGCAGTGGTGTCTTGGGCTTTATCTTCTTTGGTGAGTGTTCATTACTGCTTACATCATTGTTGCTATTATTACTTTGATAAGTGTGCATTACCAGTGATGCTGTGCACCAGGGGTTCACCAACTCCTGTGTGCACGAGACTCACACAGTGCTTATTAAAATTGCACAGTCCTTCAGTCCTTCCCTGGAGAATCTGGTTTTGTAGGCCCAGCATCATACTGATGAAGCTGCGCATTTGGCCTTATGCTCATCAAATTTCTTGGCTAGTACAAAATTCAAAAGTTAAAAACTAGAATGCAGTGGAAACTAATTGTCTTTTCCACCCCTGTTCGGTAGGCATTCAGTTCCTCTCCTAGATGTAACTTCAACTTCTTGCATAGATTAGTTAACTGGCAGTGCACGCATAAGTGCATAAAAGTATCCGTATTTCACTTTATTTTTACATGTGTGATAGCATGCTATAAACATTGCTTGAAGTTTGCTTTACTTCCTCTCAGTTCACCGGTGTTCATTATTTAAATCAGTGTCTTGTGCTGATCTGTTCAAGTAATGCTATAATTAATATGCGGTGCCTGTGTCATTTTGCATACATGCAAATGTACCTAGAAGATGAATTTTTAGAAGTGGCATTCACTACTGGGTCAAGGGTATCGCTTTTCTATTTGAATAGTTATTGCTAAATGGCTCTGTAGAGGTTGTCTCATTTGCACTTCCACTGATCATGTGACACTATTCGTCAAATGAATCTGTTATCTAACAGATCTTTGTCAATCTTGTGTCTCTGATTTTTCTTTTGCATTTATCTTATTGTGATTGAGATCAAATCACTTTTCTTGTGATTAAGAGCCCTGGGTAGTTCTTGTTTGTGAACTCTTTGCCTGTCTCTGTGTATAACTTCTGCCTATTTTTTTTTTTTTTTTTTGGATTGGGTTATTGGTCTTAGTGACTTGAGAAGTTCTTTGTATGCTAAGGAAAGTAGGCTTTTTTGTTTGAAATATATTTTAAAGATATGTTTATTCCTGGTTTTCCTTTTGACTTTGTGCTTTTTAAAAAATTATGATGGTCTTTTCTTTTTTTGGAGGGGGGAGTTACCGGGGATTGAATTCAAGGTCACTCAACCACTGAGCCACATCCCCAGCCCTATTTTGTATTTTATTTAGAGACAGGGTCTCACTGAGTTGCTTGGTGCCTCACTGTTGCTGAGGCTGGCTTTGAACTCACGATCCTCCTGCCTCAGCCTCCTGAGCTGCTGGGATTACAGGCGTGCACCACAGTGCCTGACCTCTTTTCTTAAAGTAATTCAGTTGATCAGTCATTTATGGCTTCAAAGTTTTGTGAAATATTTATGAAGTCCTTCCCCATTGTTCAGATTACTTTTAAAGATCCATTTTCTTTTAGTATTTTATAGTTTATTTTTGAGGTTTGCATTTTTTCCACTTGGAATTTTTGTTGTTGTTATAAAATGTAGACTATATATTCAATCTTATATTTTTGCAAATGGCAACCTAATTATCCCCGCATTATTTCCTGAGTAATGCTTTTCCTTCCTATTGATTAAAAATATGTAAAATTTCATATGAATATGTATTCTTATATAATTTCTTATGTGGGACATATATTTACTACAACTATATTGATTCTACTTTTTGATTTTCTGTTCTGTGCCAATGATCCATTTATTTAATGCTTCAATACCATATTGCTTTATTATATTTTTAAATGAATTTTAATAGACTGTTCATCATTTCTCAGTAATCTTACTTAAAGTTTTTTGATCATCGTTCTTATTTATTTTTTCATATAAATTTTCTTTTGTTTTCATTTTGCAGTGGTGGGCATTGAACCTGGGACCTTGTGCATGCTAGACGTGGGCTCTACCACTAAGCTACAATCCCAGCCCTGCACATGAACTTCAGAATCTGCTTGTTCAGTTAAAAAATTTCTGTTGGTATTTTCATTGGAATAATATTAAAGTTTAGATTAGCTCATGGAGAATTAGTATCTTTATTTTGTTAAATCTTCCTGTCCAAGATAAAGTATGTCTTTCATTTATTTAAATCTTTTCCTGTGTTCACTAATATTTTAAATATTTCTTCATATATGTCTTCTGCTTAAGTTTTTTTCTGGTTAAGTTTTTTTCTAGGTGTTCAATACTGTTTGATGTCGGCATAACTTTTAATTCATTGTTGTGTCCATTAAGAGTATATTAAACTTCTTCCTCAGAAAGTCTCAATTTCCTATATCTTTCTTCGGCCAATTCTCTTGTGTTTTCTGAGGGAATGGCAGTTTATTTGTGTGGCCGGTGGTTCAGGTGTTGGTGGAAACTGTGCTCTTGATGTTTGATTAAGGAAATATATATACGTCATTGTGCAATTATTTGTTTAAATCATGGATTTATATTACTTTAGAGATTGACCCTTCCACCCTTGCTGAGGTCCACATGAGGAAATTGAGCACCAGAGAGATTAAGTCCTGGCTGGTCAGTGTAGAATCCGGGTTTCTAGACTTTGTGGCTCAGTAGCCTTGGCTCTGGGCTAGGCTAAGCAGTCAGCGGATGAAACTCAAGAACCAAACACTGTGAGCAACATCTTCGATTTGGGCAGAGGCTGGCAACTTCTTACTATGCTGTGTACTGCTTCTTCATTAATCGGTTTAGGAATGGACACGATCCTGAAACTTGGGCCAGAGGAGATTTTCAGAGGTTGCAGTATCTCCAAACACTAGCTCCCTCCAGGGAGTAGCACAGATGATCACTGGCCTCCAGTGAATCATCAGGCAGCATTTGCTGGAATGAACGAGCCCACTGTGAGAGCAGGAAACCAGGACAAACACCTACACTTGCTAAATCACAGCTTCCCTTTCCGAGTCTCTGGAGATCATTTATCACCAAATGGACAGAAATGCCCTGCAAAGTTCTTCCAGGCTTCACAGCTTGTAATTAGGAGGGTGCATTCCTCCCGCTCCCCTTTTGTTTGGGGCTGGCAGAGGGAGGACCTCTGGCTCCAATCAGCTGGGTGATGACCAGCAGCTGAGCTGGCTGGGAGAGAGTGGTGACTCCATTGGAATACACTTGGTCAGCCCCACTATACTTTATTCAGAGAACCCAAGATATTGAGAACACAAGACATCTTTTTAAAAAAAATGTTTAATTAGTTATACGTGACAGCAGAACGCATTTCAACTCACTGTGCACAAATGGAACACAACTTCTCATTTCTCTGGTCGTACACACTGCAGAGTCACACCGTTCAGGCAATCATACGTGTGTTCGGGTAGTAATATCTGGTCTCATTCCACCATTCTTCCTACCCCACATCCCCTCTCCTCCCCTCACTCCCCTCTGCCCTATTCAAAGTTCCTCCATTCTTCCCTAGCAGCACCCCCATTATGGATCAGCCTCTGTATATCAGAGATAACTTTCAGCCTTTGGTTTTTTGGGATTGGCTTATTTCACTTAGCATGATATTCTCCAACTCCATCCATTTACCAGCAAATGCCAAAATTTCATTCTCCTTTAAGGCTGAGTAATATTCCTTTGTGTATATGTACCACATTTTCTTTATCCATTCATCTGTTGAAGGGCATGTAGGTTAGTTCCATAGTTTAGCTATTGTGAATTGAGCTGCTATAAACCTTGATGTGGCTGCATCACTGTAGTATGCTGATTTTAAGTCCTTTGGGTATAGACTGAGAAGTGGGATAACTGGGATGGATTCAAACTAAAAAGCTTCTTCTCAGCAAAGGAAACAATCAATAATGTGAAGAGAGAGCCTACAGAGTGGGAGAAAATCTTTGTCACATGCACTAATCTCCAGGATATAAAGAACTCAAAGAACTTAACACCAAAACAACAAATAACCTAATCAATAAATAGGCTAAGGAACTGAACAGACACTTCACAGAAGATTACAATCTATCAACAAATATATGAAAAAATGTACAACATCTCTAGCAATTAAAAAATGCAAATCAAAACTACTATAAGATTTTCTCTCACTCCAGTCAGAATGAAAATTTTTAAGAATACAAGCAATAATAAGTGTTGGAGAGGATGTGGGGAAAAAGGTACATTCACACATTGCTGGTGAGGTTGCAAATTGGTGCAGCCACTTTGGAAAGCAGTATGGAAATTCCTCAGAAAACTTGGAATGAAACCATCATTTGATCCAGCTATCCCACTCCTTGGTTTATACCCAAGGGATCTTATTCATGGAAAATCTTGTGGGAGCACCTTCACGTTACCTGTGGTCTGTGTGGAATATATTGGTATAGATTACTATGTATTTAACACTTCTCATAATTCATTATTTCATTTATGCTTTTTTGTACTCTTTTTATTTTATTTGTTTTATTTGGTGGTGCTATGATTGAACCCAGGGTCTGGTGCATGCTAGGTAAGGGCTCTACCACTGAGCCACACCCCAATCCTCTTTTTCCTACTCTCTTACTATCCTTTGTATTTATACCACGACTTCCTTTTTGTGGCTTTGTTTGATCTATTCTTCCATTTAAATTTTATTGATCATTTAAGTCTCCAACAAAAACTTCTGACTTTTTAATACTACTCAAGTCAATGGTACATTTCCATTTGGGTCTTGGAAGTGACTATGGGAAACCTTTGACTGGTGTTTATATCTCAAATGGGGGCTTCTGATGGATATCCCCCCCCCCCACACCGTTCAACCTTTTTTTCCTTGACCTCTTTGGGGGGCATTAGATACTGTGGCCAACTCCATCTTTCCTGAAGCCCTTTCCCCCTTTGACTTTCAAAGGATGATATAGCTGATGAATCTCCTGATATATCTGTCAGGAGATGTATCTCTCAGGAGTATGGTGATGTGGAAAGACCATGACTTTGCGGTCATGATAATGTGGGTTTGAAGCTTGTTCAACCCTTGGGCTTGAACAAGGTACTTAATCTCCCCAGGTTGCAGGGTTCCATCCCTCTCTCCTTACCTCCCTCCCTTTCTTTATGCAATCCTCCTGCCTCAGCCTTCCCAGTCTCTGGGATTGCGGTGTACTCCACTGCACCTGGCTTGTGGGGTTCTCGCCTCAAAAAGGAGAACAACATTGGCCCTCTCACATTGCAGTCAGTCATCAGCCTTAAAGCCCTGTTCAACTTCAGTTTTGTGAGTGTTGGAGCAGGGTTTCAAATCCTGGGCATGAGGCTAGGACATTGCCTTCTACCAGGCAGACACTTGCTGATTTCTGCTTCCCATGTGCCACCTGCCATGAAATCATTTATTCTTGTACCAAGTATGAGTGTTCTCTAGAGAGATAGAACCTAGGGGACACACACACACACACACACACACACACACACACACACACACATACATATTTATAAACAGATATGTAGATAGACATAGATATTTATTTTGAGAAATTGGCTCATGTGATTGTGGAGGAAGTCTGAAACCTGTCGTTCAGGCCTGCATGAATCTGGTGACTCAACTAAGAGCTGATGTTGGAGTCTTAAGTCCGAATTCTTCAGGGCAATAGTCTGGAGGCTCAGGGAGAATTTCCATGTTGCAGTCTTGAGAATTTCTACTTTGGGAAACCTGTCTCTGCTCTTATGACTTTCCACTGATTGCATGAGGCTCACCCACACTATGGAGGGTCATCTTCTTTGCTATAAGTCTACTGATGGAAATATTAATCTCTTCTCAAAAACACCTTAACTGAAACATTTAGATTGGTGGTGTTGGACTAAACAACTGGAAACCATAGCCTCGCCAAATTGACACCCAAAATTAACTATCACACTCCATAAGCTGGATCACCGATCCTTAGCAACTGGGCCCCAGTTCAAAGCTAAAGGACTTCACTCATGAGGATGCTGAGATGACTGAACATGGAGGGACCTTGGGGGTCTCTGTTAGAATTCACTCCAGATCAGAGTTCAGTGCTGTTTCTTGAGGCCTCTCTTAGGGTTCTTACTCGGGGGAAGTTAGGCAGAGGGGTGCCATCCTGAAGCCCAAGAGATCTCTTTGGCTCAGGTCTGGGCTTAGTTCTGCCTTGTGAGGCCCTGGGCAAGTCACTGGGTTCTTCTGGGCCTCAGCTGATCCATCTATAAAGGGGAACATTTAGGACTTGATGCATTTTCTCTTTTCACTTTTTGACAATGCTTTTCTCTGCTCCCCTTTTTTAGTACTAGATTTGCAGAGACTTGTTAGGAATTTCTGGCTTGTGATTGCTTCACTTTTTTTGGAAATAGTTCCATATTTTTAAGCAACATTAAGAATTGACATCACATGTTTATTGACCAGAAAAGTGATACCTTTTTATCACTGATGTGATGATATCATTCATCTAGTAGGGCTCAATACATGTTTTTTGAATTAAAAATTTTAAATGTATGTCTCATTATTTCTATTCATAGCAGAAGCTCCTGGTCAATGGTAGCTAGACCCTATCTCTGCTTTAGCTGTTTTGTGGTTTAGGGAACTCCTGAGTATATTGGTGTGTTAACTTTGTATTCCTGTTACAAAATACCTGAGACAATCAAATTAATAGGGGAAAGGGCTTATTTTGGCTCCTGGTTCAGAGATTTCAATCCCTGGTCACTTGGTCCTGTTGCTTTGGGCCTGTGGCAGCACAGTACATCATGGTAGGAACGTGTGATACAGGAGGCTTATTTACCTTACAGTGGCCAAGAAGCAGAAAGAGAGAGACAGGAAGGGGTTGGAGTGCCCATATCTCCTTCCAGGTCTTGCTCCAAATGATGTAATTTCCTTCCAACACTTTCTTCCTCCTAAAGATTCCACCATCTCCCAGTAGTGCCACAGACTGGAGGCCAAGCCTTCAACACAAGGCCTTGCAGGAACATTGAAGATCCAAACTATAGCATTTGGAAAGAACCAAGGCTTTTCAATGAGATAGATCTGGACTTCCACCCTGGCTTTTCTATTTAACAGCTCTGTGAATTTGGCCAAAACTTTTAATTTCCCTGAGTCTCAGTTAACTCCTCTGTGAATGGAAGTCATAGGATATCTCACGGAGTGGCCATGAAGTTAAATGAAATGCTGTCTGTAAACTACCAAGAGTAATGCTTAACACAGAGTTGATTCAAAATAAAAATGAGTTTCCTTTCTCTCCCCTTGGATAGTTTTCTGGAGCCCTGTGGTGCCAGTATGAAGTTCAAGAAAAGAGGCTTGGGTTGGGGCTGTAGCTCTGTGGTAGAGCGCTTGCCTACCACGTGTGAGGCACTGGGTTCGATCCTCAGCACCACATATAAATAAATAAAAAATAAAGGTACTGTGTCCATCTACAACTAAAAATAAATATTAAAGAGGCTCACTTTCCCAGGTGCCCAGGTGTCAAGGAACTTATCTGCCTTTTTTTTTTTTTTTTATAAACCACACCGGGTGTGGTCACCAATGGAGCATGTCACATCTGAAAGGGGAGGTCAGGCCCTGAAGTGCTTAACTTTTAAAACAGACAGTCTGTACTCTAGGAAATCAGCAGTTCTTCCCTTCTAGGAAGAAATGATGAATCATAACAGGAAATATTGTTTTTTTTCTCAAGTATGTTACCAATGCAGGTCATTAAAAATAGGACCTTAAGTTGAGAACAATTTTGGGAGGAGCCGGAGTGGAGGTGGGTTTACTAGGGTTGACATCACCAGTTTTTTTTTTTTTTTTGTACGGGGATTGAACTCAGGGGCACTTCATCACCGAGCCACATCCCCAGCCCTATTTTGTATTATATTTAGAGACAGGGTCTCACCGAGTTGCTTAGCTCCTCACTTTTGCTGAGGCTGGCTTTGAACTTGCGATTCTCCTGCCTCAGCCTCCTGAGCCAGTGGGATTATAAGCATGTACCACCATGCCCAGTGGTGGGTGTCAATTCTAGGCTTTGGTCCCTGTCACAATCTCTCTAAGGCCTCAAATGACTTGAACAGTATATTGAAAAGACTTAATTAAAATGCAAGTTTATAGCATATGCCAGGCCCTGGGTTTAATTCCAACACCACAAAAACAGAAAAGTAATCCAAACAAAATACTACTCCCCATAAAACTTTAAGACTTGAAATAGCATTATATGTGTGTGTGTGTGTGTGTTTGGATAATGGTACTTAATTTTCTCCATAACTAACTAAAAGGAGAAGAGCCAGGTGCAGTGGCTTATGTCTGTAATCCCAGCAGTTTGGGAGGCTGAAGCAGGAGGACGGAGAGTTTAAAGCCAGTCTCAGCAACAGTGAGGCCGTAAGCAACTCAGTGAGACCCTGTCTCTAAATAAAATGCAAATTAAGGCTGGGGATGTGGCTCAGTGGTCGAGTGCCCTGAGTTCAATCCCCAGTACACACACACACACATACACACACACACACACACACGCACACACACAAAGCATGGAAGAAAAACCCTTCTAGTTTCCAAAGACAGCATGGTACAAGTGGTAATGGATGTGTTGATTTATTTGTATTAATCATTACATCATTACATAGTGCACAGGTATATCAAATCATCATGTTATACACCTTGAATATATTCAATCTTTGTCAATTATGTATTTAAACAAAAAAAGATGACAGCATGGGAATTGGCTGGGCTTCTTGGGAGGCTGAGGCTGGGTCATACTGCTCCTTGCAGGGCTGAGCTTGAGGGTTTGGTCCTCCTTTTTCCAGCATCATTTATGTTGGGCCAGAATGTTCTTACCCCTTCTCTCCACCCATTTCTTTCCAACCCCAAATGGCTGTTAATTACCATTAACAAGTTTCCTCAAATGACCATAAATTACCATTGGTCATTTTCTTTCAATTATTTATTCTTTAAAGAGATAGGCACTATCTTTTTCTTTCCTTTGAGACAGTTGGAGGTTGCTTCACTGTAGTCTTCGCGCTGTTTGTTTATTCATTGCAGTGTTGTGCTTCAAGCTCAGAACCTCATGTGTGCTAGCCCAGCACCCCACCACTGGGCCACACCCCCAGTTCTCCACATGTTATTTTATTTTTTTGGTACCAGGGATTGAACCCAGAGACACTTACCCACTGGGCCACATCCCCAGTCCTTTTTCTATTTTTTATTTTGAGATGAGGTCTTGCTGAATTGCTTGGGGCCTCGCTAAGTTGCTGAAGCTGGTTTTGAATTTGCAATCCTCCCATTTTAGCCTTTGGAGCCACTGGGATTACAGGTGTGTGCCCCACACTCAGCCTCTGTAAGTTACTTGAATTGGCTCTCTCCAAGTGCCTGCAGTTGGGAGTAAGGTGCCCTTGGTTCCTCTTTTCTGGATTGGTTACTGCTGCAAGCTAACATGGCTACTGGGCTCAACTCCCCTTCCCTGTGGAGTCAGCAAAGCTGTTTCAGCAGGGCTGATTTCATCCAAGGGCCAGTGGGCTTGGGCACCGCGCTCTTGTTGCCAGAGCAGGAAGGCCGGCTCCTTCTTCACCTCCCTCTGGGTCTCTCCCTGCACTGGATGCTTTCCCACTCCTGAGGCCTAAGCAACTTATTGAAGACTGACTGACATTTATATGGTAAGGGAAGGAGATGAGAGGGGGAGAGAGAGAAAACAGGAAAGAGAACTCATTTCTCAGTCTGCTCCCTGGTCACCCTTTAGTGCGGGAGGGTCTAGAAGGGACTGTAGCTAGCTGCCTGTCCATGGTTTCTTTACACTGAGCAAAGCCACTTTTTGTCTCTGGCCTCTGGGGTGGGCCCTAGGGAGGGACTGCTCTCTTCTGCTCGTTTGAACGCTCTCTCCTTTGGGCAGTGCAGGGAAAGAGTCTGTGGCCAGCATCGCTCCTGAACACACGAAGGTTGAGTCTTTGGCAGACAAGAGCCGCTCACAGGTTCTCTTCTTGGAGGTTCTGCTCACATTCCATCAGGGTCAGGAAACAGGAAGCCAAACAAAGGACAGAAGCACAGAGGAAGAGACCAAAAGAGCAAGGTACTTTCAAATCAGATCTGGAAGGCTCATCCTGCTGACCTGAGTAGAGGAGGCAATGGGAATGGAGGAGTTTTTTAACTGAATATTTTTATTTTAATGAAATATGTAAACAAAACAATATGTATCTCCCGTACACACAGTTTAAAGATAATAACAATACAAATACCAGCTGTGCAGTTTCAGCAACAGAGTAGTACCAAAGTCTTTGGACCCCTCCTGGGGCTGGGGGACAGTTTTCAGGTACCTGTGGCTATTTAATGCACTGCCAAATGTCTGAATCCACCACACATTTACATTTAAATATGTCTAATTATCACCTCTTTGGCATCCTCCAGATAACAACTGGTCTTGGTGATTTGAGGGATTCCCTTCCTCTCCAAAGCCTTCCCATCAGCCTCCCACCCACCTGGTCACTCAGGAGGACTTTCCCACACTTTCGTCTACAAAAAAGGATTGAAAATCCACACAGGGAGACCTCTTCCTGTTAATAACATGTTTGGCTACCCCATTATTCTTAATTTCTGTGGATATTAGGGCCAGGAATCTTTATAGGCTTAAGGCAGAGCAACTGACTCCCTTCTGCAGCACAGATAAGGTGTCTAGTTTAGGGGTGGGGGCGGGGAAGGGATAGGTCAGTTGCCAAAAATGATTTTTCCTTCCTTTATTTTTTTTTTTATTTTTTTTTAAATTTTTTTACGTTTACATAGGGTAATGATGTTTCTTTTTTTTCCCTTCCCCCCCACCCCTCCCACTCTTTTCCCTTTATACAGTCCTTCTTTCCTTCATTCTTACTGCTCTCCTTAGCCTAACTCTAAACCTAACCCTAAACCTAATGCTAACCCCTCCCACCCCCATTATATGTCCTCATCCGCTTATCAGCGAGATCATTCGTCCTTTAGTTTTTTGAGATTGGCTTATCTCACTTAGCATGATATTCTCCAATTTCGACCATTTGCCTACAAATGCCATAATTTTATCATTCTTCATTGCGGAGTAATATTCCATTGTTTAAATATGCCACAGTTTCTTTATCCATTCATCAACTGAAGGGCATCTAGGTTGGTTCCACAATCTGGCTATGGTGAATTGAGCAGCAATGAACATTGATGTGGCTGTATCTCTGTAGTATGCTGATTTTAAGTCCTTTGGGTATAGACCAAGGAGTGGGATAGCTGGGTCAAATGGTGTTTCCATTCCAAGCTTTCTGAGGAATCTCCACACTGCTTTCCAGAGTGGCTGCACTAATTTGCAACCCCACCAGCAATGTATGAGTGTTCCTTTTTCACCACATCCTCGCCAACACCTATTGTTGCTTGTGTTCTTGATAATCGCCATTCTAATTGGGGTGAGATGAAATCTTAGGGTAGTTTTGATTTGCATTTCCCTTATTACTAGGGATGTTGAACATTTTTTCATATATCTGTTGATTACTTGTACATCTTCTTCTGTGAAGTGTCTGTTCATTTCCTTAGCCCATTTGTTGATTGGATTATTTGTATTCTTCGTGTAGAGTTTTTTGAGTTCTTTATAGATTCTGGAAATTAGCGCTCTATCTGAGGTTTTTCCTTCCTTTAATATGCAGGCGTTGAAACTTGCAACAAAGTTCGTTCTTCTTCCTCATCTGGCCTTTTCCAGAAGGATATTGTGAGATGATGTCATGTGTTTTGTGTGGGCGACCCCACCCACGGCTGGGGTGGCTGGAGGGTGCAGGTAGGAGTAGATTGGGACTGTCTTAAGACATGGGACTGAGCCACCTTTCTGAGCAGAACTGAGCTGAAGATCAGGATGCCTGCAGCTAAAGATCAGGATGCCATCTTACCCTCGCCCATGGTGGAAATCCAGGCTGTGATGGTGGCAACCCATGTATGTCATAGTGCAGGTACCAGCCAACCCACAGGGCACCACTGCCAGGGTCTTTAGGTACCTTCCACCACATTCTTATAAGTAACCTGCTAGGCTGAACTTGGGCCAACTTTCAGCTCTCCTGTTTTTCCCTGACTCTTTAGCTGGGCCTTGGGTGTAATGGTGTGAGATCAAGAGGAAATGTCTTCCTTGCTCTGGGGTCAGAGTGGCCTGTCCCCTTATTGCCCAGCATTCCCATGATCCCACACCACTGGGTGGAACTTTTTTTTTGTTCCTGGATTCAGATGAAATTGTGGACTTGGGGCCGATTCCTCCTCTTCCTCCTCCCGCTTCTCCTCCTCCTCTTCTTCTTTTATCTAACCTTTTTGTCTTTCAGTATTTTTGATGGTCAGCATCTGGGAAGAAGAGAAGCAGCTTCTTCCTGTTTCTCTTTATGGACATGCAGGTCACTTTAGGGCCATGGGACCTGCGAACTCTAGGGCCTGAGTGAAGGACCTGGTTCTAAGTCCCCTACAGCTGTTAGAGGATCTCAGAACCATTAACAATGCCCAGAGACTGAAGTCACTGGTCAGTCTGGTGGAGGTGAAGTCATCAGGTAACAGCTGGTGACCTTAACCTGGGACCTGCAATTGGTTAGACTTACTGGTGGAATTTTTTGTGTATAGGTATATGCATTTTTCTGGGGAGAACTCCATTGATTACATCAGATTCTCAAAGCCACTTGTAACCCAAAATAGGTTAGAACCAGTAAGTACTTCTGATTGCTAGTTTGTAATAAAATGAGAAAAATACAGATACACAGTTTTTTTTTTTTTTTTTAAGAAACAAACCTAAAATTATAAGAATGTCCTGAATTCTGGGTTTATCTCCTTTTTTGGTATTAAAATATTCTTTCCTTTTATGAGATAATGATGCTAATAAATAGTAATTTTAAAAAGGTTGTCTCCCCTCCTCTCTCTCTTTCTTTCTCTCTCTTTTTTTTCGGCCATACTGAAGATTGAACATAGGTTGCTCTACCTACCACTGAGCTACATTCCCAGCCCTTTTTTATTTTATTTTATCTATTTATTTTTGAGACAAAGTCTCACTAAGTTGCCATGGCTGGCCTTGAACTTGTGATCCTCCTGCTTCAGTCTCCTGAGTAGCTGCAATTACAGGTGGGTGCCATTGCCCCTGGCTAAGGATTTCTCTAGAAAAGGTCAAAGGATGGGTACAGGTCCAATTATAATTTCTCCCTCTACTTTTTTTCTTTTCCTGACGTGTGAAACCCCAAACTCTGAGAACCACTAGTTCAGAAGGTTACCTTTATATTTGCACATTACTTAGCAATGCACTACTGTGAATTATTTCCCCCACTCTATCCTGGATGTGAGTTTGTTATGTGCAAATCTCTTAAAAAAAAAAAAAAGTGATATAAACTTAAGAACACATATTGTCATCATGGGCAAATCACCTAATCTTCCTGGGTCTTAATCTTCTTATTAAAATGAGAGATTTGAACTGGGACCTCTTATGGCTCCGTCCAAATCAAGAATTGTGTAAAGTGAACACATGAGAGGTTGGGTAGGAAAGCTGAAGTACACATCAGAGACTCAAGGGAGAAAGTCAAGGGCAGAGGGAGAACCCTATCTCTTGACTGCTTTCAAAAACCAGAGTGGAAGAAATGTTTTTGGAATATATAGCACTTAAAATTCTGGATGATTCTATGAACTCATATGCTATCTTTGTTTTATGAAGTGTTCTTGGTGAGACTAAATGTGAAATTTTTACAATGTAAGACTTTTGTCAAAAGTAGGTAAATGCTATTTTTTTTGTGTGTGTGTGTGTGTGTGTGTGTGTGTGTGTTTGTTGGGGAGGTTACTGGAGATCGAACCCAGAGGCACTTTACCATTGAGCCACATCACATCCCCATCCTTTAAATTTTTTATTTTGAGATGGAGGTCTTGCTAATTTGCTGAGGCTGGCCTGGAATTGGCAATCCTTCTACCTCAGCCTCCCAAATAGCTGGGATTACAGGCGGTAATATGCTCTTTATACAAAGATGGGTGAGGGAGAAACTGACCATAATCAAATATAACAATCACGCCAATAATAGCAACAAAGAAGACAACAATAATAGTTACTGTTTAGCTCATTGAGTGCCAGTTCTGACCTGAACTTTGCATTCATTATCCTGCTGAAGCTGACAAGGTAGGTTTGGTCATTGCATTTCATGGATCCAGTTGTGGCTGAGCTACAGTTTGGCTAAATCCACTTGCTTGGGAAGCTGCCTGTCCTGGGGCTGCTCCTGGGAAGCAGATCCTCCTCCTCAAAGTGTGCTTGTATGACCAGCAGTATAGGCACTGCCTCAGAGCTTGCTGGAGCATCTCGGTCCCTAGTCCAGACGTATTAAAGTCAAATCTGGACTTAACAGGACTCTCTAGGGACTTATATTCATGAGGAAGTTTGAGAAGCACTGAGTTAGATGATTTTTTTTTTTAACTTGTCCCACATCTTAGTATATCATGCTCCCCAGCTTTATGGTTTAAGAAGGGCATCTTAGTAAAGATGGAGAAAAGAATGTTCTGGTTGGGGAGGATAGGATTCTTGCTCTCCTAATGTTTGTGAATTTCTGATCCCTCTTGCCTGTTTCCTTCCTTGAAAACTGAATTTCAAAGAACACACAAAAGTGAGAGTGAACTCTAACGCAGTCTGTGGCGTTTGAGCAGAAAGATGGGTCAATGTAGGTTCATCGGATGTCACAAAAGCACTGCTCTGGTGTGGGATGTAGGGATATTGATAGCAGGGGAGGCTGCGTGTGTGGTGACAGGGACTAAGGGGACTCTGGACTTTCTGCTCAGATATGCTATGAAACTAAATGGCTCCAAAAAATGAAGTCTGTTCAAAACTGAATTGGGAACCACACAGGCATTGCCAAGCATGGGGCAGCCGGTAAGGTAATTCCCGTTAGGATCTCTTTTTTGAATCATTTGGAAAAAAGGTGCTTTTGAAAGAAAGGGTTTGTTAAGTGCCATGAGCTCATCATCTGGCAGCACCTGTGGGAGAGGAGTCCAAGGGAAGCCCAGGGTGCTGACAGGTGGGTGACTCAGGTGCTGGATTTGTGGCAGCGGCCGCCCGGTTGGAATGGGCGGCAGGGCGGGGCAAGCGTGGAGCCCTTTCTGGTGCCTGCTCAGTCCAAGGAGCCGGGAGGCCAAGGCCACACTCCGCCCGCCTGCCCTGGAAGCGCCCGCTGCTCTTTTTATTCCTTTGCTTCTCTCTGGGCTGCATTTCTCTCTTTGTTTTTAAACAGATGGTCATGACCTGCGATGGCTTTTTCAAGGGCTCTGCTAATACCAGGCAGCCCTGGGCCTCGGTTTATAGCAATGTGGGGTGCTCACTGGCAGTTCCTGGGCAGTAGCACCCTCCGCTCCCTCTTGTGCATCTGCTTTTTCCTTTTTTAAATAATACTATCTAATGTCCATGCAGATAATATATGATAATAAATCTATTATTCTTTTTCTTTTTAACTTGTTATTTCTGTTATCTCCTTTGATTCTCAAGTCAGTGTCTGGTAAATGCACAGCTGATAGCATAGGGAGACAAGGCTGGGTGTTCCTCATCCTCTGCATAACACAGAAACGGAGACTGCGTAAGTGAAGTGACTTGCCTAAGGTCACACGGCTTTGTGGCAAAGGCTGAGGGAATTCATCCTCCCAAATCTTAAGGTCTTCTGAGCCCCAGGGTCTCACTTGCACTGCTTAAATAGTAAATAACTAGGTCAGCAGAATATATAATGTTTTACTTGTTCTCAATAGAGGGACCACGTTAACTGTGTGTTTGCAATTATGAGACTCTTCCACAGTTGGCATTTACATGGGGGATTTTAGGATCAGGGATAGAAACTAACAGGGCAAAGCCATTCCTTTTTTTTTTTTTTTTTTTTTTTTTTTTTTTTTTTTTTTTGCAAAGCCATTTTTTTTCCTCCCTATTGGGGATTGAACCCAGGGCCTTGCGCCACTCTACCAAATGGGCTATGTCCCCAGCCCTGCCAAGCCATTCTTTAAAAGGTCATTTTTCTTATTGGGTTGTGCTGCTGTTGCCAAGTACCTAAATAAGCCTTTCTTATTTTTTTCCATGGTGCTGAGTTTGAAGGAACAAACGACCCAAGAAAATAACAGAGCAGAGTGGTGAGGCTTGGCTTCACAAAGCCAAGCTCAGGTCTCATGTAAATAAAGAGAAAATCTGGTAAAGCCACAGTGCCTTGGCCTTTGCTGACAAGATGGATTATCAGAATTTGAGGCAAATGGTCTCAGGAGCTGTTGAGTGTCTTGGGTTTTCACAGTTCCTATTGTAAGCCAATAACTCACTCCTGGTCCCCCCAACTGACTTGTGTTCCCCCTCCATCCATTCCCCCCACCCCCAGGTGGCTTATTCATCGGTGATGTGAGAAGTTACTAATTAGCACCCTTCGACTGACCGTGTTAAAGCAGTCTGGCTTATTGGTGGGCGTTTAAAAAGGAAAACAGCTTCTCCTCCCATCCTCTTCTCTGTGGAGACACTTAAGTAACACGGGAAGGCTGTCTCTATTAATGAATCCGGCAGAGCGCTAAAGACATTCTAAATGGAGAACATGGATATAGAAATCATGCTAAAAAGTTAAAAACAACAACAACAACAACCCATAACACTACCATCCAAATGTGATGGCAGAATTTTTATATTTTTGTATCTTAAAAAATGTCCATTTATTTGGCATTGTGGGCAAACTTGTTGTAACATACTATTTAATATTATGATTTTTTCACCTTATGATATCGTGTCTTTATGTTTATACATTGTCTTCATGTTGCTCCTTTTCTGTGTCTGCATAATATTTACCATGTTGACATCTTGAACATACTGATCAATTTCTGCCTTTATACTATTAAAATATGATATTTATTGTAAATACTGGCTAGGATATGATACATGTTGGTAGAGATGAGAAAGTAGGCAAAATTAAATATAAAGTTAGAGAAAGGTATTATGTGTTCTTTTTCTTTTTCAAACTTTTCCTCTTTTTTATTTGTATATGCTTAAGGTGTATCACATGATGTTTTGATCTTGATATACATACATATTGAAGTGATTAATAGAGTCAAGCAAATTAGCACACCCAACATCCCACACAGTCACCTTTCTTTCCCTCCCTCCCTCTTTCCTTCTCTTGTTTTCTCTCTCTCTCTCTTTCTTTCTTTCTTTCTTTCTTTCTTGTGGTAAGAGCACCTAAAATCTATCTATTGGAAAATTACCAGTATATAATACCAGTACCATCATCTTCATGCTTGTACATCAAATCACTTAGACTTATTCATCCTACATAACTGCTACTTGGTACTTTAAAAAAAAAAAAGTATTTTGTTTTTTTTTAGTTGCAGGTGGATACAATACCTTTATTTTATTTTTATGTGGTGCTGAGGATGGAACCCAGGGCCTTAGAACCCAGGACCTCACGCATGCTAGGTGAGCACTGTACCACTGAGCCACAACCCCAGCTCCTTGGTACTCTTTGACAAGACAAATGAAAGCACCATTTCTCAAAGACATCTGCCCTCCCTGTTCATCACAGCATTATTTACAATAGCTGAGATATGGAATGAAACAAAGAGTGCATCAACAGAGGAATGCATAAAGAGGTTGCACTATACATACCCACATACCCTCACAATGGATATTATTCAGTGTTAAAAAAGAAGGAGATTCTGTTATTTAAAAAAGCACAAAGGTCAGGCATGGTGTGCACTGTGTAATCTTGGGAGGCCATGGCAAAAGAGGATCACAAAGTTGAGGCCAGCCTGAAGATGTAGGTCAGAGGTTGAATGCTCCTAGGTTTAATCACCAGTGCTGAAAGACAGGAAGGAAGGAAGGAAGGAAGGAAGAAAGGAAGGAAGGAAAGAAAGAAAGCAAAAATTAAGGATAAGCCTGGAAGACAGGACACTAAGTGAAATAAACTGGACGCAAAAAGAAAAATAGAGCATGATCACACAGGTGGAATCTTAAAAAATAATTAAATACTCAGAAATGAAGAGCAAAATGGTGGTTACCAGGGTTGAGGCCAGGGTTTCAGGCAGGTGGGAATGGGAAGAGGTAGTTCTAACCCATGCCTTTGATGGCATTTTGGTTGTTTCTAGACATTCTGTTGTCGATATGGCCAGGAACATTCCTGCATGTGTGCAGATATTTTGAAATTGTGTCCTTATGGAGCTCTTAGCAGTGGCCATTGAAAAAGGAACTTGGGGGACATAATGCCACTCTTCTGCCTCTGTCCCTTTCAAGGGAGAGGCACAGTGCTTCCAGGCCATTCCCTGGGGGCTGCTCTGTGAAATGCCTTCTCAGTCCCTTTGAAGTGTCCTCCTCCGTTCCTTCTATGCTTCTGTCCTCAGTTTCTCCTGCTTTCCATCTCAGGTCTTCCCTTAGCCCAGAGCTGCTCCCTGGACTCCTCCTGAACTTCACTCTCTCCCCACCCCTGTCTGGGTCTCATGAATGACCCCTCTTTTCACTTCTGACTCCTTTCAAAAGATCTGCTTTTGAAAGGAGGGGGGAGGAGAAGGACAGCACGCATTTGAATCTTATCAGCCTCTTGATCTGATGACTTGTCTAAATATTATTTCTTGCGCTACTTACATCACAAGCCCTCAAGGCACAGGCCATGCCTTTACATGTGCCACGGAGAACACATTTGCTGTTGGTACTTGGCAAGCGTGTCATGTTGTTGTAGGGTGTGAATAATAGGAAGATGTGAATAGATGTTCTGGGGAGGTAAAGCCAGTGCTGGAAGAGAGAGGCTTCCTGGGAAGACCATTAACAAGTGGGTCTTCACAAGGAGAGGGTGATGCTGAATTTTCACCCTTGTTTCCAGAAAAGTGTCCAGGAGATATTGATGCTGATGTGAGTGCTCGAATTAGGTGCTGAACCCTGGAACAGAACCTCACGGAGCACTTGGGTCCTGCCAAGTTAAATTCAGGGCCATGGATCAGGTGACGTGCAAACGCCCCTGGGATGATCCTTCAGTGACATTGGGTGATGGGACTGGAATACCCTGACAGTATCAGCATTTTCATATTGGTAGCTTGGAAATGGATGGTGAACTAGAAAAATCCAAGTATTGGGCCCAGCCAGCGGGATGGACTATCTATTCTCTTTGGATCAGTAAAGGTACAGAATTTGTCCTTTTTTGACTTTCTCCTAGCATATTGCTGATGCATACCTAACCTCCCTTAGCAACTCCAACTGAGGTCTTTCCTTAGTGACAAATCATCACATCCAGTCGGAGAGAAGTCAAAATCCTGTCTGTAAGGGCCTTTCACATGAGCTGCTAAACTAATTTAGTGGAGTAAGATGCTTCTATAAATGGGTTCTTTCTTTCTTTTTCCACATTTTTTTTAATTGGCACGTTGTAGTTGTACATACTGATGGGATTTGTTGTTATGTATTCGTACATGCGCACAAGATAGCAATAGAATTTGACCAACATCACTCCCCAGCACTTCCTCCTCTCCTCCCTGCCACCACACTTTTGTCCCTTTCTACTGATCTCCCTTTGATTTTTAGGAAATCCAACCCCAACTTTGTTTTCCTTTTCCCAGATGGATTCTTCCTCCCTCCCTCCCTCCCTCCCTTCCTTTCTTTCTTTCTTCTTTCTTATTTCTTTTTATGTACTAGGGATTGAACACTGGAGTACTTCACCCCTGAACCATATTCCCGACCTCTTTTATGTTTTATTTTGAGACAGGGTCTTGCTAAGTTGCTTAGGGCCTTGCTAAATTGCTGAGGCTGGCTTTGAACTCATGATCCTCCTGCCTTAACCTCCCAAGTCGCTGGGCTTACAGGTGTGCGCCACTGTACCTGGCTAAATGGGTGCTTTCTAACATACCTAGTTTCTGTTTTTATATTTGAAATATGATGATGCTTATTCACGACTTGCTATTTTTATACAAATTGCAAAGGAGGGATCCCTATAACCCTTCACGCACTGTTCTATCGTTGAAGAAGAGCTTTAACATATATCTGCTTTTCTTTTTATTCTCATAACAACTTGTACAGTGGCAAGACGTCTGCTTCTGCTTTGCAGAGGAGGCAAAAGAAAGTAAACCCTGCAGGCTGTACGTTATTGAGCCAGAATTCAGACTCAGCATTAGTGTTTGTCCAGTGTCATAACTGTCTCTCTGAGATGGGAAATGATGGCCATTTCAGCTTTGCTTTTATTTGCTCGCACGGGGCGCTTCTTATTATTTCTCTGTTTGTCTGGTGGACATCATTCTTGTGTCGTTAAAATTCCAGAGAAACGACTGGACTTTGAAATAGTCAATAAATGAGGCCCAGAAATGGCAGCCTCAGGTATTTTCATGGAACACAGAGAGGGAAGAGGGGAGGGAAAAAGGGCCCAGTCAGCTAAAAACACCCATTAGACACCATGTGAAACCCACGAGGCGTTTATGCGGAAATGTTCTGCAGTGTGGTTGGAAGGGAGCGGTCTCTTATAAACTGTTTTTGAATTGCTGTAATTGCTCCAGAAATGCTGAGAAGCTGTGGTCATAATATTGATGCGAGTTTCCAGTAGATTTAGGCACTCCTTGATATCAAGGGGAGACACTGAACCTTTTGTAGACTGACAGTGTGTAAGTATTTCAATTTTTTATTTTTATTTTTTTGTGGTACTGGACATTAAACCCAGGGCCTTGTGCATGGTAGGCAAGTGCCTTACCACTAAGCTATATCTCCAGCCCTTAAACTTCCTTTTTTTTTTTTTGGTTTTGTTTTGTTTTTGGTACTGGGGATTGAACTCAGGGGTGCTTGACCACTGAGCCACATCCCCAGACCTATTTTGTATTTTATTTAGAGACAGGGTCTCACTGAGTTGCTTGGCACCTTGATGTTGCTGATGAGGCTGGCTTTGAACTCACAATCCTCCTGCCTCAGCCTCCCGAGCTGCTGGGATTACAGTTATGCGCCACTGTGCTCTAAACTTCATTTTAATTGAATTACACACATTTTTACTTCTCTACATCTTTAGGGTTTGGGGGCTACACCTACTGTTACTACTATGTGACCTTGGGCAAATGAATTCATCTCTCTAGGCCTCAGCTTCCTCATTTATTTAATGGGGATAATTACCCATAAGGTAATTACATGGATTGAATGGATTGAATGTGTAAATGAGAACTCTACTGAGAGGTCCGTAAGTGTTAACTATTATTGTCATTATTATTATTCTAAAGGTTAACTTGTCCTCTAACAAGTCATAGATGCTAGGTTTGCTCTTCAACTGGTAATGAATACATTTTTTTTTTCGTTTTTTATTGTGATAAAATACACATAACAAAAAATTGACCATTTTAGCCTTTTTTCATATGTATAATTCAGTGGCATTGGGGACATTCACATTATTGTGTGGAATACGTTCTCAAGTTGGGGAGCAAATCCAGAAAAGGATGGGAGTGTGGGCTGTGTATGCATGTTCAGAGGTTGAATCTTGGCCCTGTGTCGGACTGTGTCTGACCTGGCACAGTGCAGGGGTGAGGGGTGAGTGACGATCCCGAGGAGAGCCACACAACTGGTATTGGTCATTCTGTGAGAAACTAAGAAGTACACACTCATGCATTTAGCATCACCTCTCTGCTTTGATTTTATTTTTTGTTACTGGGGATTGAACCCAGGGGTGCTTAACTACTGATCCACATCCCAATCCTTTTTAGTATTTTATTTAGAGACAGGTCTTGCTGAGTTGCTAAATGCCTCACCAATCTGCTGAGGCTGGCTTTGAATTCTGATCCTCCTGCCTCAGCCTCTCAAATTGCTGGGATTACAGGTGTGCACCAACACACCTGTCTCTGCTTTGATTTTTATTCACTTCATTGACTTTTATCTCCATCAGTTCTTGTCCCTGGAAAGGAAAGGCCTGGGTGCTCATGCATTTTGTTGATGTCTTTTGTGATATCAGCAGATTAGTGCCTGAGGGAACCATCCAGAAGTCCTAGGTACCATGTTCAGAGGTTCATATTGCAGGTCTTCTAAGACATCTAGATTAAATGTGGGGACTGAAGTCAGTGACTTTACTGCATTCCTTGAAATAGATAAGGTCAGAAGTTTTATAAGTCAGATTCTGAAAGTCATATGGAGATGGGAACAAATAGAATTTAATAAAAATGAAAAGTCGACACTCCAGGCTTTCTGAGACTGTTTCTTCAAACTGTTAGGGGCAATTGTCATTAATGACACCTTTGCCATGAAACTAGTAAGCATTAGAATATTAAAGAGTGATTAACCCAAAGCTTGGTACATGTGTCTGCAAATTCAACCTCAGAGAGATGGTTTGAAATTCACTTATTCACTAATTCATTCTTTCAACAAACATTTAATATTGAGTATGTGCCAGAAACTATATAGGTTGGTGGAGGATGTTATCATCCCCCAGCGAAGGTTATTGTAAGAAGTTTCTAACGTGTAACTTTTCCAAAAATATCTGTATCCCTGATTCTGAATTTTTAATTTAACTCTTCTGATCTTGTTAGCTTGCAGGACTCAAACAGACACAAGCTCTTACAAATATCCAAAAGCACTTATGGATATGTAACAACGAATTCCACAATGGTGTACAATTAGAATGCACCAAGAAAAATATGGAAAATAAATAAATCCACAAATGATCTGAGGCTGGCCATTAAACTAAGGTGGCTGCATCTGTAAATTGCTTACAGTTCATAAAGTAAACTTAGAGGTTTCAGGTGGGCACACCTACATGCACACCACATTTCAGGTGGACCAGCGATTTAACTTAGCCACTCACACATTCACCCACCCACCTGTCCATCTACCCATTCACCCACCCATCTATCCATCCATCCATCCATCCATCCATCCATCCATCCATCCATCCTTCCATCCATTTATCCAGCCATTCATCCATCCAACTATTTATCCATCCATCCATCCAACCATTTATCCATCCATCCATCTGTCCATCCATACATCCATACATCCATCTATCCATCCATCCATTCATCCATCCAACCATCCATCCAACCATTTATCCATCCATCCACCCATCCATCCATTTATCCATCCATCCATCTATCCATCCATCCGTTCATCCATCCATCCATCTATCCATCCATACATACATATGTACATCCTTCTATCCATCCATCCATCCATCCATCCATCCATCCATCTATCCATCCAGTCATCCTTCTACCTACCATTCACCCATCTGCCCTTCATCAATCCATCCATCCATCCATCCATCCATCCATCCATCCAACCACTCACCCCTGATCATATCCATCCACCCATCTATTCATGCAATAGTCTTTGACTATGCTCACAGGCACTGGGAATTTTTACGAGGGGGAACCATCTGAGACATCTCCCAGTCCAGTCTGACTATGGAACTGCACATATTGTGTGGAAGAGACTTAGAAACACTAACCAAGATTTTTCAAGCAATACTCTTGCAATTCCTTTATGACCCCTTATCTCATTAGCCTTTATATTTCCTGGGATTCTGGGAAGCGTAAAATTTCTTTGATAAACAGTGGCTGGAATGTGTTATATCTACAAGATGTTTGAAAGCTCAACCTTTCTTCAAAGACTGAGGAGTTGAGTTTTAGTTTTGATGAAAAGATTAGGGACACAGCATCCTGAATATGCCAACCCTCCCCTCTGCACGATCTAGACAAACAAAAACTGCCACTTTTCTTTCATGCAGAGCCACCTGGCCTCTGGCCTCACACCTGGGGTGTTCCGTCTCAGGCCAGGTCTAGGTATCTGATGGACCTGCCTTTCCACTCTCTGCCTCCCACTGCCAACTGGCATCCAGTGGTTGCAAATGTCTAGGGAGAAGGCAGGAATCACCCTGCCACCTGGAGGTGCGGCACACCCCTGTGGTGTTTATGTTTGTGTGAGGGTGTCCAGGTCCTGGCTGGAACTTTGTCACTTGGGTTGGGTTTAAGATGTTGGCAATACCTGGTGAAATCAATCCCCTTTATTCCTGGATTCTCAACTCCTTCCCCAAATCGCTTCTGTCATCTCATCCTATATGGGCTAATAAGTTGTGGGGGAGGAAACTAGGGAGGATGTGTCCCTTTATGTGTTCCTTGAGGGTCAAAGAGCCTTAAGGTCTCCTCTGCAGAGGAGCACTGCTTCCTGACATGCTGCTGGCCTTGCTCTCAGATTTCTTAGCAGGAAGAAGTGGCTGCTTCTTCCCTCCCACAGGCACTCAGAGATGTGGAGATGCCCCTGGTATGGAGCTACAGAAAAGAGAGGTGAAGAACTGGCTTCAGGCCCTTTCTGCTTCTCCAGAGGATGTAGAATGATGAATCCACAAACAGTAGTTTCCCATAATATGCAAAAGTTTCCTTAAAAATACAACTGCCTCAAAGGTCTCACATGAGAACTTGCTGAGCAGCATGTTTAAAGCCACTTGGATTTCAAGGTTCTGTTTCCAAACATGCGTATGTATCATCATTATCAAAATGAGGTCATACATGTGAAAGTGCTTTGTGAACAGTAAAGGAAGTGTGTGTATGAAAATGAGTATTATTGCTGTTGCCCTGTTATTTTCTATTAAGATTCTGTTTTTTGGGGGGTATCATGGTGGGTTCGTTTTTTGGGGGGGTACTGGGGATTGAACTCAGAGGCACTTAACCACTGAGCCATATCCCCAGTCCTATCTTGTATTTTATTTAGAGACAGAGTCTCACTGAGTTGTGTTGTGCCTCGCTTTTGCTGAGGCTGGCTTTGAACTCATGATCCTCCTGCCTCAGCCTCCTGAGCGGCTGGGATTGCAGGCGTGCGCCACTGTGCTTGGCTCATAGTGGGTTCCTTTCTAAGTCTGCCTTTAACACTTAAGCAATGTAGGCAGATGCCCACACCATGGAACTCTGCAAGCTCCTAGAGCCAAAGTGCCTTTCCTTGGTCTGTTACCTAGAATTTCTGTCATTGTCCTGCTGTCATATCAACTGGATGGGAAAACTTAGTAAGACATATTAATCATCATGTAACTTATTAAAAAATGTAGCAGAGAGCAGAACTTTGAGGTTCTAGGACAAATGACAGGTGTGTTTTGAAATAGGGAAGAAGGGAGGGGAAGCAAATGACCAGAGGCCAGCGGCATTCTGTGGCCCTAGATGCTGGCAAAGTAGAATGCCAAAATAAAGAAGGAACCACAACCCTCTGATTTGCTCCTTGGGGTTTCCCTATTGTTCAATTTGAATGACTCTGACTAGATACTTGCCCTTTAGAAACTAATGATCAATGGTATAATAAAGATATAGATACATCACAATAGCTAAACAATGGAACCAACCTAGGTACCCTTCGACAGATGAATGGATGAAGAAATTGTGGTATATATACACAATGGAATATTACTCAGCCTTCAAGAAGAATGAAATCATGACATTTGCCTATAAATGAATGGAACTGGAGAATATTATGCTAAGTGAAATAAATCAATCCCAAAGAACCAAAGGCAGAATGTTTTCTCTGATATGCGGATGCTAATTCATAATGGGCAGGGGAGAATAGTGGCATTTTGGACTACACAGAGGGACGTGAAGGGAGGGAGGAGGGATAATAGTAGAATGAATTGGACATTATTACCCTCTGTGCATATATGACTACATGACTGATGTGATTCTACATCATGTACAACCAGAAGAATGAGAGGTTATACTCTATTTCTGTATGATGTGTCAAAATGCATTCTGCTGTCACATATAACTAATTAGGACAAATAAAAAAAGATACAGATACAGCTATTTTGGACATTTACAAATACCTATGTTAAATAAAGTATTCCCATTACGGTCAATGTAGTCTGTGGGCTGTTGAGTGATGGGGAATTCTGTGAAGTTCATTCTCAGAGAAGCTGCATCAAACTTTCCCTGTCCTCTGGGGAATCAAGGATGCCTCAGGGAAGCACTCCAGGGAACTGGGAGTGGCATCAGGGAAGATGTTCTAGATGAGAGTAGGGGATTCTAGGCACAGAATGAAGCTCAAGAGAGGACTTAGTTTTTAGAGTGGAAATTTGTAGCTTGATCACCCATATAGGGTGATCTTACCTAAACACTGAGACACTGCTCTGTGTTACCACAGAAGAGCTCTAAAGTGTTGCAAGACAGCCTAATCGGTATATCCTACGTTTCCTCACATCACAAATGTCCAGTCCTTTGGTGCATCTAGGGCTCAAGAGGAGGTGTGTGGCTTCTGAGCAGGATTTACGCAGACGTGAAAAGACATTTTCTAAGTTCTAAGCCAGCAGGTCTTGCCTGAGTAGATCCAGTGCTCTTCTGTTCTATGATTTTGGAGAAGGCTGTGGGGGCTTCTGAATACTTTGTTTGCCATGTAGTTCTGGAACCAGCATGGTTTCTGCCCTATGCTGCAGGGGCTGCCACTCACTGGGTGGTTGCTGAAGCTAGTTTTTATTTCTCTCTTGGATTTTGGAGAATATTCACCTGAATTTACTTGTAAGGGTTATTTCCTTCCTTCCTTTCTTCCTTCCTTCTTCTTCTTTTTTAAAATTCATGCTAGGAATTCAGCCCCGTGTCTCTCTCATGGTAAGCGTGTGTTTTACCACTGAGCCACATCCCCAGCCCTATTTTGTATTTTATTTAGAGACAGGGTCTCACTGAGTTGCTTAGCACCTCACTTTTGCTGAAGCTGGCTTTGAACCTGTGATTCTCCTGCTTCAGCCTCCAGTGCCTCTGGGACTACAGGCATGTGCCACCACACACAGCTGTACAATCTATCTTTATACAGAAGATCAACTTTCTCATCTGGGCTGTACATCAACAGTGGAATCACACATTTTCTCTCATTCACTTCTGACAACAATACTCTGCAGTAGGAACTATCGTTACCTTCATTTTACAGGTGAGAAACATGTTGGGAAACATTCGGGCCACACCATCAGGGTAAATTCCCAATTCACTCTAAGCCCACGGTCCTAACCAGCACATGGTATCAGCATCTGTTTTTCCTAGGAGTTTTTCTTTATAGCTGTGACATCTGATGAATCTATAGTGAGTGAGCTTGGGACCAATAAGTCAACTTCACAGACCAAGATAAAATTCTATTTTTAAAATAGTCACATGGCGTGTCTTAGTTCCGTTCTGCCAAAATCAATGAAATTTGCATGTCTTCTAAGTGCTGTTCTATGCGCTGAGAATTCAGAAGTATCCAAAGGAGACAAAAACCCCCAGTCCATCCTGGTTAACTTGATTTGCCAAAAGAAATAACACAGAAGTATGTTTTATTTTGTTTTGAGATGGGGTCTCCCTATGTTTCCCAGGCTGGCTTTGAATGCCTGGGCTCAAGCAATCCTTCTGCCTCAGCCTCCCAAGTAGCTGGGACTACAGGCACCCCACGAACTAGCGTGTAGTCCCAGCTACTTGGCCAGGCACCCCACTTGTCAAGGAAGCAAAAGTTTCCCCTTGTTAGCATTCTTTCCCTGCTAACCCTACTGGACTGATTCTTCTGTTCTTGGGAGTCGGGGGTGGGGGAGGTCAAAACCTTATCTATCTTTTTTTTACTTATTTTTCCCTGTCACACGAGAACCTGATCTGGGAACAGGAGAATCCACCTGCCGCACTGCTTTTCTTAAAGGAAGTCCACGGCAACAAATTCCAGTTCACGCAAATGTTGAGAAAGGTGGCGGGAGAGACTAGCAGAGCGCCCCCTGCAGGTAACTTTAACAGCCTGGCGCACCGTCTGTTAGGCAGGCGCCAATGGCCACACCTGTGACTGAATGATGTGACCTTCCGTAAAGTAGGTGATGGCAAAACAGAAATGGAATAACTGAAAATATTTCACAAGTCATTTATACCTTCTCGGGTTTCTTGTAAATTTCAACTATTCTGAAATTCGGCACGCATGGATCAAAGATCAACATGAGTGATGCCTTGGTATATGTAGCTTTATTGTTTAAAAATTTTCACTTACACTATCTCCTTTACGTATTGGAATCATATGATACAACCTAAACTTGTAAGCAACCCATTCCTTCCAATAATCAGTTTACTTTATGTAACTTATATTAGCAGATTCAAAGAAGCCTTAGGAGGATAAACATACATGAACTTGAATTGTTTGCTGCTTGAATTTCTTCCTGCTTGATACCAGGACAGTTTTATGCTGGCAACAGACTTCATCTCTTTACTGAAATGAGGGCTGTGTCAGTAACCAACCGGGCACCTGTCTTCTTGCATCTTTCTTCTGTTTAATCCAAATATTGACACATTCTCCCTTAAATATTTAAGATGCCTGGTAGAAAGCCAAACAGTATTACTCAAATTCCTTAAATCAATGATTAAAGATTTTTAATCTTGTCTTTCAAATGGTATCCTTAAGTGTCACTTATAAGAGGAACTGCCAAGCCTAGTATAAATATGAGTTGTAGAATAACTAAAAAAAAATCTTCTATAAAAAGTGAGTGCATTCTTGCCTGATGTCAATTCACAATTGATCCGTTTAATCTCTTTTGTTAATTAACATGTAACTTATAAAACTATCCTGAAGTAAACTATTCGTTATTAAATTTATTTAGTTGTTATCTGATAGGAAATCATAGGAATTTAGTGCAGGAAAAACTTAGGAAACATATGGTTCATCTCACACCTAAAAATGAGTGGTACAAAGGGACTAGATGAATCAGACTGCCCCATTATTACAGGCTGAGGCTGCCTGTGGTTTCAGTCCTCCTGGGTGCCCACCCGAGGGTGCTTCCTTTAACTATGGGCTAGTTGTTAATTTCCCTTTCCGCCCCACAGTTGTAAAACCCACTTGTTCTAGAGTAGATTGATAGTGTCTTCTCCCTCTCCCTCTTTTTTTTTTTTTTGGTACTGGGGATTGAACCTAGGGGTGCTCAACTACTGAGCCACATCCCAGCCCTTTCTATATTTTATTTAGAGACAGGGTCTCACTAAGGTGCTGAGGGCCTTGCTAAGTTGCCAGCTTGAGCTCGCAATCCTCCTGCCTTGGCCGCGGGAGGTGCTGGGATTCCGGGCATGCCCCACTGCGCTCAGCTCCCTCTCCCTGTTTTTCTCTTTCTTTCTTGAACCCAGGGCCTCATCTGATGCATGCTAAACCTGTGCTAGATCTGCCACTGGGCTATACCCTCAGCCCCATAGAGTATCTCAAAAGTATATATCATAGCCATCATCGCCATTAGTCGTAATGAAAATATTTTTCATTTAAAGGGCTAAACTCATAGTCCTTCTTCCCCACATTTTTTATTGGTACACTATAGTTTTACATAATGATGGTATTTGTTGTTTCATATTCGTACATGCACACACTATCTTCATGGCCCTTTCACAAGCATAATTTTATCCTAGTTGTTCCTCTGAGTGGCAAGTATTACTGGTGAGGGACGCCAAGCCTGGTGTATTTTCACTAAAGGTCACATAACCAGTAAGTAGGTATGGGCTTTCCCTAGAACCTGGGCTTCTAAATTCCTCTCCTATATATTATTTATGTAATATTTATAATATAATATTTATATAACTCCTGTTGCTGAGGTGAGTACTAATTCTGAAATTGTGAGGGAGAAATTTAAACCTCCTATTCAAAAAATCTTATATTAATTCATTCTTACTAGCCACTTTCTTTGGTCTCTGACTTTCAAAGTCCTTATCAAAAGGACAGTCATGACTGGGTTCCTATTCAGAATTTTCTCCTTGGAAGTGTCTGCTGTGTGACCCTGGCTCTATCTGAGCCTAGCCCCACATGAGGGTGACCCCCAAGCCATGTTGTTGGTGGCGGTTCCATTCCCAGAAGGCATTAGTGCTGCAACACTCCAAATCGCTACCGAGGCACCTGTCTCAGATTTTCTCATTTTCATTTCCCAAATCCCCAAATCTATGGTTTTCTAGAAGTTTCTGTCACGATCTCAGGAACTTGTTCTAATGGTTCCAAAGGGCTGCTTGGGCTAATTTCCTTAGGGCATGACCTCTCTCTCAGGAAGAATTCTGCACCCACAAATCACGGATGGAACAAGGAAGTATTTTTATGCATGTGCCCGCATTCCCCTTTTTTCTTTTGGGTAATCTACTAAAGGCTTTAGGATTACCCCTCTTGCCTGCTCCTCGCCTCGAGTGTAAACAAATCATAAATTCTGCAGTAAAGCAGTGCAGAGGTTTTAAAGACCGTGTTTACAACCAGGCTGGATTTCTAAAAACTGAACTTTACTCAAGATAGAGAAAAATCCATGGAAAAAAGAAAAGGGGGTGTGGTAGAGAGAGAAAGAGGGAGGGAGGGAGAGAGAATGAATGCATGCTTGCACCGCACAAATCTCCTTTTCACTTCAACATCCTCTGACCCAAGAGCCGCACGTTCCTGGTGATCAGAACCCGGCGTTCTCACCTCTCAACATCTGCCATCCAGGTTAATGGCAGTGGTGTTTGTATGGAAGTGCTGCCCACGAAACCTGTTTTCTCATGATGAATGACCAGTTAGTTGAGCATTTCAGATCTACAGGATGGCTTCTGTGGAGGAGGAGAGAACATTCTGAGTTTTGAACATGTTGACTCTTTCAAGAAGTCTGTCCAGCCACTCAAAGTTCCCCCAAGAACTGATGGTGACTCCTGAGAGGCTGGGCCCTAAGGGTTGTGACTCCACAGGGCACCTGGTCCTGCAGCCACAAACCAGAAGTGTGGATGCATAGTAACCAGTGGAGGTGGCCTGCCATCTGGTCCATTTGTCAAAGACCCGCAAGATCCTGGTTTTTCCTGATTCTATTCTTGGTGAACAGATCTTCCTAGAGACAGGCAAGCAGCTACCAGCAGTCTTTAGAAAGAACTCAGGGCTGCATCTAGGAATTTAGGTTTGGACAACTTGGGGAGGTGCTATCAATTAAGAAAAAAATTAAAACCAGGCACAGTGGCACATACCTGTAATCTCAGCTCCTCAGGAGGCTGAGGTAGGAGGATTGTAAATTTGAGGCCAGCCCAGCAACTTAGTGAGACCCTGTCTCAAAATTAAAAATAAAAAGGACTGAGGATATGGTTCAGTGGTCAAGTGCCCCTGGATTCAATCCCTGATATAAAAGAAAAAAAAATTTAAGACAGTTTCCCATGATCATTTCAATCATCTACATTGTCCAGAGGATCTGAAATAGCATTATTTTTCCTTTGTCTTCAGTTAGCAACGAGCAATAAGGAGAGCCGGGACCTTCCCCTTGCCCAGATGTCTTCTGTGTTAATCGCAGTTGGCTCCATCCCTCGGCCCTTATTCTCTCCAGCATCCCTACTCCACCCAGGATGGCAAATGTGATTACTTGTTACCACGTGTGGGTTACATTTGTCTTTATTTCCCACGTGTGCCTGCCTCGTCTCCTGCTTTGGATTGCAGAAGTTTAGGATCCTAAGAATCTCAGGACAGACAGAACAATACCTCCCAGCACAGTCAAAGCTCAGGATTGACTTTATCTTGTCATCGGTTGAAATCCGGGTCTAAAAACCTCAAAGTCTCAGCTGGCAAGACAGGGATGGTGAACGCGAGTCTGCTAATTGCCACGTGCTGGGCTGAGGATGGTGGCCGAATCAAAAGGATTTGTCACCCCTTGTGGGCTCCATCAGTCCCTGCTAAAGTTACTCAGTAATAACAATAAGTTTAATAATGCTATTTGATCTGGGCATTTGCTGTTTCTCACATCTATATAAAGTTCTGAAGAACAGTGTTTTTAGCCAGCTGTGGTGGCACATGCCTGTAATCCCAGGGACTCAGAACGATTGCAAGTTGAAAGCCAACTTTGGCAATTGAGTGAGGACCTGGCTCAAAATAAAAAAGGACTGGGGATGTAGCTCAGTGGTAAAGTAGCCCTGGGTTCAATCCCCAGTACCAAAACAAGCAGACAAACAAACAAACAAACAGTATATTAAACTTGCTTCATAAGTATGCTTATGCTTCATAAGCTTGCTATAAAAATGCTCCTTTTAATATAATTTAATACAATTTCTCCCCCTTTAACCTTACCCAACCCCATATAGAGATTCTGGACTCATTCCGAGCTACATCTCTGTGGGTTACATAGATGGAATTTTAGGATCTCACAGTCAAGAAAACTGACAGGGTCATTACTGGGCAAATATTGAAACCCCATGGCAAGGTCAGCCAAAGTCAGAAACAGACTTTTTATTTGGTTGTAATAGGCCGTGACTGATGAATACTTTCAGAAGTGGGTGGAGGTGATGTCGCTGTGCACATTCTGCCAAGTACGTGCTCAAGGAACACAACGCAGCAAGCTATAAATTTAAACAGTGAGTATCTCAACTGGGTACCAGAATTGTAAAGGTGCTAGGGATATGCCAGTCTCTGGCTATAACAATCCCAATCCCTAACTGCATCAGTTTTTTTTGGGATGACTTTAAACACAAACTGTTAAGTGACATGTTTAGGAATGAAAATTCAGCTTCATCAAAAAATTTCTAATGAAGCCTCAAATAATAGTGAGTTTTCATTGAGAACTCTGCTTCTATATCTTACCCCATGTGGACTGCTTTTAGGTGAACTGGAGTGACTTATAAGTAATCTCCCCCAATCTTAATAACTTCCTGTGGGGTGTGTATGTTTATCCCCATTTCACAGGTAAGATTACTGAGGCTCAGGAGGCAGACAATGTACCCAAGAGCACATAGCTCTGAGCACCTCAGCAGTGTCTGCATCCTGTCCTCTGACAGCAAAACCCATGTCATTTCTACTGCAAAGTAATTAACACAGAGAGCAGGGTCCAGCATGTGAGGGAACCAGTTGGGGTTATATTCCCCACTGAATTTATTTTAAAAAGGGACAAGGTCATAAATTGCTTTCTTCTATTCTCCCATTTCCTTCACTCCCCCCGACCCCATTTCAGTTCCTCTCTTGGATAGGATCTAGGCAGGTCCTGAAGGCTTGTCTAGTTTTTTGTTTAAAAAAATAATTATTTATTTTGGGACTGTATACTAACTACATATTAAACATAATCTACAGTTTAATTATGCATATTAAACATTTGTAAATGATAACTACGTAGGAATTTATCTAAATGACTTGAGAACAAGTTGCTGACCTGCTGATGTGTCCCGGATTGTCTCGCCCCCTTGTCCTCTGCACAAACATTGGGTGACCGTCCAGGGTCACTTTCAGACTTCATCATTTCATCCATAGACTCCATTTACATTTTGCTAACTATCCCAACGATGTTCTTTTTCTTTTTTTCTAGTCCAAGATACAGTACAGGGTCACATGTATTTGGTTGTCAGGTCTCCAAGTCTTGTTTGAGTTGGAATGGTTCGTTGGCTTTTCCGGAGTTTTCAGGACCTTGATAGGAGTGAGTACTGGCCTTCATTCTGTAGGATGGCCTAGTCCTGGGTCTGTCCGATACTTCCTCATGCTCAGACGCAGGCCATTCTTGGCAGGAATACTATGGAAATGATGTATGCCCTGAGAAGGTACCTCTTGTCCACTGTCTTGCCACTGCAGGTATTAGGTTAGCTTTCCCTATCGCTGTGTTTTGTCCACCTAGAGTTTCCACTTCCCTTCACAACTGGTCAGTGCTCTGTGAGCAGACCACACCAGTACCCTGTGCCTCATTAAACCTGAATCTACCATCCAGAACCTCTACTGGTGATTCTCTTCTGAATCCACCACCACTGTGCTGCTTCCCAAGTGATGGTTTTGTATTTTTAATCATTCCATTTGCCTTCTACTGACCTTCTTCTGTAAACAGATCTTTGCCTTCACTATATATTTGCATATATTATTTGCATCTGTGAATGGTTGCTTTGACTCCTGTTATTTAGTGACTATCTGCAACTCTTCTATTCTGATGCTCCAAGTGACCTCTATTTGACCATGGGGATCTTTTTAAACCGGCTCTTGTCATATTTCCATCATCCTTTTAGCTTTTCCTTACTTTCTGGAACAACAAGTTCTAAGTTCATTGCCCAAGTCTAGGAATCCACTGTTCCTTCAGGGAATTCTCTGATTCATTTTGCTGGTGGATGGTGTTTACAAACCCAAGGTCTGGCTCACAGGTTGACCTACACATGTGTCTATCAATAGCTATTTCTCTGTATGTATTATCAAATCATGAATTCATACTGACACATTTCTGAAAATGGCACTGTGCTGTTAACATATATTAATAACCATACTAAAATATAATAACAATCATGTTAAAGTTAGTCTAACCTAATAGACTGGTGCATGAAACTCTTCTCCAAATAACAAAACAAATGAAGGCAATAATTTTAATCTATTTTAGGAAGAACTTTTGTCCTTTTTTCTTTTAAATGCATCTGTGTGGTACTGTTTTTTTTTTTTTTAAATAAGATCTGCAATATGTTTGGAGTTTGGTTTTAAAAGGTAGATACCATTTCTTTACAGCCAGAAAAACTCGTCTTCTTCTCCTTCACCCACCTCACTTTTTTATGTGTACCAAGAACGTTTCTATAAAAATTCTCACCTGGCTTTTTGGGAGGGTAAATGGAAAGAAGGTAAAACTCATATATAACTAGGGAAAAAGTTATAAAGTTATGAAGTTTAGATCCAGACAATCATAGAGGCCTCAGACCTATTTTTTACCTGTCTTTTGTGTTTGTGTGTGGACTCTATGATCTTAAAACAAAATTGGAACTGGGGTTGTAGCTCAGTGATAGAGCAGTGGCTTAGCATGTGCTAGACCTTGGGTTCAATCCCCGGGACTGCAAGACAAAAAAAAAAAAAAAAAAAAACAAACCAAAAAAACCCCCCTGCAGATTAAGATTTTACTAACAGGCTCCTTTTCTTTGCAATCTTCTTAGCACTTTCTGGTTAATTTCAGGGTTTTCCAATCAGAGCAATAGTGAAGAGTTTGAGCAAGCTTCATCTTTCAGGTCTTGCAGTGGGTCTGGGAGGGGTGCAGAGAGTCTAGAATCATGGCCAAACAGGCCCACGATGGGAGAAGACAGGCAGGCTCCCTGTTGCATATCCTTTGGCAAATTACTTCATTTCTTTGTGTCTCAGTTTCCTAAGCTATAAAATAAATGCTGTTCTCAGGCTGGGGTTGTGGCTCAGTGGTAGAGCGCTTGCCTAGCATGTGTGAGGCACTAGGTTTGATTCTCAGCACCACATAAAAATAAATGAATAAAATAAAGGTCTAAAAAAAATGCTGTTCTGATGAAGAAAAAAAGACTGAAGACAGTGCTCGACACACACTGAGGGGCCAGTGAATGGTAGTTATGATCGCAAGTGAAGTCTAATACATAGCTCTTGACCTTGGCTGCTCATAGTCCAGTTTAGACAATCAGCTATTAAGCACAAAGAGAGGTTGACTTACCATCTGTCAGTTTGTGTCTCCTAGTGTTGCCATCACTCCCAAGGCACAAAGGAACCTGAATATTTTAGGAAATTAAAAAGCAAAACATGTGCTGGGCACAGCGGTGCGTGCCTGTGATCCCAGGAACTCGGAAGGGGAGGCTGAGGCAGGACGATCACAAGTTCAAAGCCAGCTTCATCAACTTAGTGAGGCGCCAAGCAACTTAGCGAGACCCTGTCTCAAAATAAAATAAAGCATAAAGAGGGCTGGGGATCTGGCTCAGTGGTTAAGCACTCCTGGGTTCAATCCCTGGTACCAAAAAAAACAAAAAAGACACGGAGGAGGGCCCCCACACTGGGTGTGATTTCACCCCATCTACCCAAAGGGTTACTACAGCCTGATTTTGCCAGACAGTCCTGCAGTGCAAGTGATTCTGCAGAATTATCACAGCACCTGCCTGTCATCGGCCCTGTCCTGGGGCAGGAATGTCCAGGCCCTTTGGCTCTCTGCTGTTTGGGCGGAGCAGTTCAAGTAGCCTGAGAGCATCCTCCAGAGGAGAGCCTCAGCCAGCACACCTGAAGGCACACTGAACTTGGGGGGTTGCGGGGGGAAGCACCAACATTTCTGTCTCCAGACTTCACTCTGATGCTCAGTGCTCAGGGTCATGGAGTCACAAGGCCCGAGAGAATCCATGGCAGCCAAAGCTAGCAGCACTTGCTGTCCTTCTCTCTCCCCTCCCCTCATCTCCACAGTTCTCTTCCACCAACAGAGCGGCGGTGAAGACGCCCTGGAGTTTCTGAATGGATTGGCCTCCTCTCTGTAAGGCTGGACATGACTTCTATCCAGAATGTGACTCCTATCCTGCTGACCACTTCTCTTTTCACCCCTGAAGTCCTAAGTCCTTCATGTTCTGCTTATTGCCAGCAAATGTACAAGTCATGGACATCTCAGTAAGAGAAGAGTCGCCTCTCTCAGGATGGTGACTGTGACTACCATAAAGGCAGTCAACAGACTAGCAGGACTGATCACGCAGAAGAAGAGAGCGTTGACGAGGGTGGGGTGGTCCACCCCAAGGAAGCCTTGGGTCTTAGGCCAGTCTTGATCGTTGGCTCAGGTGGGTAGTGGACAGGGAAAGACCATCCAGAAACTGGATTCGTTTGGGCAGAAGTGCAAGGTATTTGGGGTGAGCCATGAATTGGCCCCTTTGTCAGTGGTATTGCGTGGAGATTGGGGAGTCGCTGTCAGTTGCTGGAAAGAGTTGCTGGCTGTGGCGAGGTTGAAGAGAGTCTGAGCTGTGGCCTGTCCCCAGAGCCTCCTACATCAGCCACCTGAGTAGCTGGGATAACAGGTGTGTGCCACCATGTTCAGCTGAGTTTGGTCCATTTTAGGGATGTTTTAGAGCTGTTCTTTTAGAAGCAACCCATCAAACATCTATACAAATCGTAAAATTATACAAAATAAATGTGACTCTTTCCAGGGAATTTTTAACAGAATCTACACTCTACCCACTATTTGTGGTTTAAGAAGGTGGAATTAAAAATAAACTTTCCGCAGAAGTGTATCAGTCTGACTTTTAAGAAGTGGGTCCCAATGCCTGTGATCCTAACATATTTAAGTGACAATTGAGGAAGGGATCACCAGTCCTGCTCAGGCCACACACTTGACAAATAATTTTCAGGTCACTTGAATCATTTGCTTAAACCTGACAGTGAAGTAATTTGATTTCAGTCCTGTTTCAATATAATTTGGCTCGGGGTGGGGCCCTGGGCTGGGCGTGGGAAGGGTGGTGGTTGCTATAGGAGAGGGGTTGTGTTCCAGGCTCTTGAGGGGGTGTTTTCGTGGATGCCTGAGGACACCCACTCCCAAGAAAACAGTGCTGTACAGAGAAGCATGTGTATGTGAGTCGGATAGCATGAAAACCTTTGGTTGTCCAATTCCTTTTGCACTTTTAATCTTATTATTGACATAATCTTGTCTAACAAAGAAGTTCTATGTTTTAAAAATTTTTAAAAATTAATTAAAAAATTGGACCAGGTAATACACACCTGTGATAGAAAAATACAAAATGTGCAAATCAGAACATCACATCGAGGATATTTCCCTGTTGATCAGTCAGTCACCTACCTTTCCTCCACAGGAGCCAATGATGATCACTGCACATATAACTTTTTAGGGAATGTTTGCATTCAAACACAAGTGAGTTGCATAAATGTGTGCATAATATAGATGCCACTTTTCTCTTTACTTTTTTACCTAATGCTACATCTTAGTGATCACTTTTGATTAGCATATGTAGACCTATCTCAATTTAAAATCTATATTAATTCCTAAGCAGTTATGTGTTATTAAGACTAAACAATACAGAAATATACAGAACAGTGAAAGCCCTATCACCTTTCCTGTCACAGATTTTTTTTATAATCTTAACATACACATATGTGCATGTGCATGCGTAAACACATAGATATGTGGAGTATTTTTTTACTTAAACATTTTTTGGATCATACTATACATACTGTGTGTTACTTCTCTATTCATTTTAAACACACAATAATACCTGTTTAAAGATATAGATCCACCTTATTTCTTAGTTTGACTTTTTCCACTTTTTAAATTGGTGCCTTATATAATTGGTACATAATAGTGGTATTCGTTACATATTTGTACATGCACATGATATAATAATATAATTTAGTCAAGACCATTCTAATTTTATTTATTTTTAATTTAATTTTTTTATTTTTACAGACTGCATTTTGATTCATTGTACACAAATGGGGTATAACTTTTCAATATGTAGATTCACACCATTCAGGTAATCATACATATACATAGGATAATACTGTCTGCCTTATTCTACTATCTTTTCATCCCCCACCCTCTCCCGCCCCATTTTCCTCTACACCATCCAAAGTTCCTTCATTCTTCTCTCCCCACCTCCACCCCACTTTGTTATGTATCATCATCCACTTATCAGAGAAAACATTTGGCCTTTAGTTTTTTGGGTTTGGCCTATTTCACTTAGCATGATATTTTCCAACTTCATTCATTTACCAGCAAATACCATAATTTTTTTCTTCTCTATGACTAAGTAATATTCCATTGTGTATATATACCACAGTTTCTTTATCCATTCATCAGTGGAAGGGCATCTAGGTTGGTTCCACAATCTAACTATTGTGACTTGAGCAGCTATGAACATTGATGTGGCTGTGTCACTGTAGTATGCTGATTTTAAGTCCTTTGGGTATAAACTGAGGAAATATACTATTTTTTTTGGAAAAGATAATACATATAGAGGGTGCAAAATCTAAAAGGTATAAAAGGTGCTCAGTGAGAAGAAAGTCTCCATCTATCTCTGAAACCCCAGTCACCTCCATTTCCTTTCAGTCACAGCCACTATCACTATTGATGTCATATCTTCCCAAAGACAGTCTATGCAACTACAAATACATATTTAAGAAAAATTCATCTGCAAAATTTGTGGCATGCTCTCCATCTTCTTCTATCTCTAGCTTTTGTTTTCTTCACACAAAGTAGATTTTAGACATTTTTTTCCCAGTACTGGGAACCTCACCCAGGGCCTTGTAAACCCCACCCAGGGCCTTGCATATACGGGGCAAGGGCTCTACCACTCAGCCCCCTCCCCTTTTTCATATCTGTATGCATGCAGACGTCTCATCTTTTAAAGCAGTCACAAAATATTATCTTTCCTAACACTGACGTAGTGTAAGTTATATGATCTGTTCACCAGTAATTTGACACATACAGAGAAAATCTGTATGACCAATTCTTAGAACACTGACATGGTTTGCCTCCCCTGATCCTTTCTGACTTGCCAGCCTAGCCTCCAGTCACTCCTGTGCTCATTGTGTATTAATTTATTCAGCTCCAAAGCCTGTCCCAGGCTGCACATCATTCTAAGTTCTCAACCAATTTAAACCTGTTTTTTAAAAATGCAGTATGATTTTGCAAGTTGATGAAGACTTGGTTCAACTTGATGAGAATGTTAAAGACCTTCTTGTCTATTCCCATCCTAGGCAAACGCTCTACCACTGAGCCACAACTCCAGCCCCCTTCTTGTCTGTTCCCTGGTTTTTCCCTGGACTGTCATCAGCTATCCCAATCAGCCGAGCGGGCTTTGAGCCTGTGAAGAAGAACATGTCCGGGTGCCTCTGGGTCGTTTTAGTCATCTGCCATCCTCCTATGCATTTCCACCCAAACCCCATCCCTCCACCTTGCCCATGAATGAGTTTGGCGGTGGCTGGGAAGCCAGTCAATTGTGTTCCAAGTGCCAGATGAGTAGGAGAGAGGTCTCATCCCAGCCAGCCAGTAGGTAAGTATTAGTCACACAGGGGCACAAACAAGTCTCGAAAACCACATCTAGCCAGCTGTGGCCAGCGATGTCCCATGGTTGGCTGCCTGTAGACACCTCTGTGCTACATGAAGAAAGAGTTCCCACTTGTTGTAACAACAAAGCCAGCTGCTGGGAATTAAGAGGTAAAGATCAGAGGGAGAGGGGGTGGCGGCAGGGACTGGAAGGGAAGGCCCAGCCGCTCCCTGCACAAACAATCCCTTGTGACTCTCCTCCAGATGGGAGCTGGCACCAGAAAAGGAGGTGGGTCAAAGGAAAGGAAGGTAGCTCTCCACACCCTTGCCCCTTCTTCAATGAAGAGAGAGGGCCGTTGATAAGGGAGGGTCCTGGTTATGGAAATTGAGGCCTCAGTGGAAGGGACACCGAAAATACAAAAATGCCTGAATTCTTTTCTCTCGCATATAAAATGGAAGGGTTTTTTTTTTTTTTAACACTAATGCTCATCTCAGAAACTATCACATCAGAAATGTGTCTCACCCAGACCCTCAGGGGTGAAAGGGTTAATTTCTATCAACCAAAAGAATCAGTTATGATTATCCTTTGCTTTGGATGTGATTTTTAAATTTAAATGTCAGACTGCAATCTTTATTTATTTCTAGTCTTTGGAAAGTGAATTATGGTATGCTCTACAGAAAGGCTGTTTCCTTGGTATAGACTTCCAGAGTGGATAAATATTTCCAAAGCATTTATAGAATAAAGACTGAGCTTTCACCTTGTACACAATTCTCATGTCTTTCATTCATCCACTTATTCATTGATTTAATAATCCATTAAGTAAACATTTGTTTAGTGCTTATGATGGGCCAGTCTGAACTTTCTAGATACCTTATTTTATTTCCTCTTAGAATAAATAGTTCCTTTGAGCAAAAGTCATGCATAAGTGTCACAGTAGGGACTTTGACTCTTTTGCTCACTGTTTTGTCCTTAGCACCTAAACTTGTGCATGGCATACAAATGTCTGTTGAAAAAGATGAATGAGGTAGGTAATATCACTATAGCTCCTTTCTGGATGATAAAACTGAGCCTTCCTTTGTTTAAGGAGCTTGCTCAAGGCGTTAGAGCTCCTAAGAGGTTGAGTTGCAATTTAATTGCATCTGACTCCAAAGGCAATATTTCAGATAGACAAGGCAGGTGTGGTGAGGTCACAAATAAAAGATGATGATTTTATTGGGGAATCCAGGGAGGGCTCAAGGGGGATATGGCATTTGGATCTGGGCCCTGAAGGAGGAACTTCCACATTTGATATTGGAGTTTTATTGTTGGCGAAATAAAATTGGACCAAGTCCTGATTTACTGGTTAAAAACAAAACAAAACAAAACACAGTCCCTATTTCTGATTGCCCTACTATGTTAAGACTTCTTCAATGTAAATTCCTACCTGAGAACCTCCAGTTCATGGTCGAATATGGTATTTAATTTCTAGACTTTATGAAGTGAATTATAGCATGGCTCTACAGAAGGGTTGTTCTCTTAGGATTTATTTCCCAAGCATTTATAGTATAAAGGCTGTGCTTTCCCCTCAAAAAACTTATCCACAATTCTCACATCTTTCTTCCCCTCATTTTTCTTATTGGCGCATTGTAGTTGTACATAGTGGTGGGATCTGCTGTTACATATTTGTCCACGCACACAATATAACATAAAATTTGGCCAGGATAATTCTCATTCATCCACATGTAGGTTTGATAGAAACCCTGTTCTTAATGTCTTCTTCCTGAAAAATATTTCTAAACCACTCTTCATTGCTTTCTGAATCTTTTTTTTTTTTCTTTTGAGTCACTATTTGAATTAGGTTAGTCAGATCAGCTAATGCCTGTAAAAATCCCATCCACTACTAATGGTGGAAAACAACTCAGAGAGTGCTTTCCCTCTCACTCCAGCTGGCTCATCCTTAATAACTGGGAAGGTGGATTGAATATTCTTTGCTTTTGATCAAGACTCATCTCCTGCCAGGAGCAAGGAAGGATGTGTAGGAGGGAATGCCTCTGATAATAACAATAACAAGGGTAATGAGTAAAAGTTTTCAACAGGATCTTGGGCAACTAAGTTACCCAGGCCATTTATACGTGTTTATAGTGTGAGATTTTTTTTCTCCACCTAACAATGGTTCCCGAATGCCTTCCTTCCCTAGGCCCCCTCCCAGACACGTTGAATGGTCCTGTTGTGAGCTATAGAGGAACAGCTTTCAAAACTCAACTTCTTCCTGCATGTTTTTGGCAGTGCCTAAGCCAAGTGGGGCGTCGTTCGCCTTTGGTTAGGGGGAGGGCAATGCTCCCACGGTGCCTGGTTTCTGGATTTTGCCCCACGTGACCTTCTTGACCCAATGGGTGGGCAGGCTGATGACGTAACCGCTGTTCCAAGGGGTTGAGGACAACTTTTCTCTCCACTTCCTTCTTCTTTCCCAGCTTGAATGTAATCAGAGTTGCGGTCCCCATGCTTAAGAGACAGACGGTGACAGCTACAACAAAGGCCTTACTTCCTATAGATCCCCCTCGGATGATTTAAAAGAGGAAGCAAGATTTCCTCCTCCCGGGCTGTGCTGGACAGAGCCTCCTCCAGCGGGTCGGCCGGCCTCAGCTCCCTGGCTGCAGGAAGTCTCTCATCCTCCTCACCCCGTCCACATCCTGGTGACTGGAGGATGAGCAGGAAGTGGAAAGTGTCAGGCTGTCTTTCAAGCTCACAGTCGGCTCCCAGCAGCACGTGGGCCTTTAGGAAAACAATACCAAACTTTCCAAATGGTTCTGTGAATGGCTCTCTCCAAACACTTTACACAGTTCTGTTTAAAATGATTAGTCATGAGGACTCCGGGTTATTTACTTTTTCTTTTCATTTTGCTGGGGGGGAAATGAAGTCAAGGGCGAGTGTTCATCTCAGTCAGTCTCGTCCCAGTTGTTAACCATACCTTTGACAGGCCACCCCTAGACCTTTTCTATAGGGGGCTAAGCCGAGGCAGCCCCTCTGCTCAGGATCTGGAAGATGGATCGGATCAAGTTGGTGCTTTGTCTCTGGGAGCACACCTTCCTACTCAGGGAACTCCCTGCCAGCTGTCCCGCGCATTTGGGTGTGTCACCTCATTTTTCCAGGGTTCTCATTTGTAAAAGGAACCAGTAAGTGATCAGATGGAACGTTCTTTGAGTCAGAGTCCTTCTGCAGTTTCTTGGGCAATAAATCTCAGATGTGCTTAGAGCCCCTTCGCCAGAGGATGGTCCTCTGAGTCATCTGTCCTCCTGCCCTTTCCTCACTGGGACCCTTCTTGCTGCTGGGACTGAACTCTTCACGTGTCCTTCACAGCATCCAATGACTTGGCGTGAGGCATGATCCTGGCAAATAAACTCTCACCAAGCCAGTTTCCAGAGTCTTCTTCAGGGTGATTATTTTAATTTTAGTCCTTGAATCACAAATGGGGCCCAAAGATGGCACCTACTTGTAAAAACTTTACTTTGTTTCCAACTTCTTTTGTTTAAGTTCTCCAGTCCTTCCTGGGTCAAGTCAGAGCACACGGGCCAGTTGGAAAATGATCTGGCATGTCTCTCTTTGCCCTCGCCTGATCTTTCATCCCTTCTCTTCTTTAGCAATTGTGGTAGTAGTAGGAAAAATGGGCTCTATTTTATTGTGAGGTTGGCATTTACCAGAAATACCTTTCCCTGAATTTCCAGATACTGCCTACCAACTGCCTTGAAATGTCAATAATTTTGAAAAGAAGACTGGTATGCAGGCATCTCCAAAGTCCTATGATTGCAGATCTGAAGGTACTATCTCTCTGCTCTGGTATGAGATTGGCATCAGAAGCTCCATATGAGATGCAAAAGCTAAAGCCAATGATACTGGCAAAGCTACTTCTACACAGATGCCCCCACCCCACCAAATAAAAATAATGGACTATAAAGAAAGAAGGTATCAAAATGAAACTGAAACTGATCTTTGGGGAGTTATCTTTCTTACTTGATAGAAAACGCTTTTTTTCTTTGCTTTAAATGAGATCTTCTATGTGATGTATCTGCTCATTTAACACGAGCATCTTTTACAGGTCACACAATGAATGGAGGCTCATAGTCAGAGTTAGCAATGTAAAGAGCTAGGAGGATGGAGTGGGGGAGAGGAGGAGATCCTGCTAGTTGAGACCCCTCCTCTCTCCAGGATAAAATTGTACAGATGAAATAAATAGCCAGGTCTCAGGGGATTCCTAGAGCAACTTTCAAGGAGAAGGAACAGCCTGAAGATTATCTTTGAAGGGACCAAAATTGACCTGCCTGATTCACTCTTGTGGCCTAAATGACTTTATACTTTTATGATCAAATCCCTTTTTAAGACATCGATTGGCTGAATTCTTCCCTTGTGTTCTGAGTCACGTAGATTTGAGGGCTTCCCCAAGGGCAAACCATGGCCAAGTCTCTGAGTCTTCGCAAGGTCATATGACGTCTGGGTCTCTCAAATTCATACATTAGAAGAAGTCTGATGGGCAACCAGTGCCTTGAGACTGGTTGAGTACCTTGAGGCTCAGCTTATGACTCATTCCACTTCAAGTTATTTCTCCTTTAACAGTACTTAGGTGGGATCTGTCACTCAGAAGTTTGGAAACCCAAACTGAGAAGGACCAAAGAAAACTGGAGCGTGCTGACGTGGCTACAGGAGAGTTGAAGGGGGACCCAGAGAGAGCACTTGGCCATTCTAGCCCAGGTTTTCCTGTATGTCACCTGCTCCATGGCCTGTGCCCCAGTCCTTGATGAACTTGATCTTCTCCCATGACTGTCTGTCACGTGGCTAGATTAGGCCAGCTGCAGGGGCATGTCAGTGTTTGAAGTGCGTCCAGATGCCTACCTTAATTGCTCCTGCTCTTCTGCAGCTGTTATCTTTATTGCAATAGCACATTCAGGCATTTTTTTTTATCTTATGGAGAACCCCCCCTCTCTCTGTGCTCAGGAAAGCCACGCTCTGGTCCCATTCCTAGATCTCTAAGGAGCCTTCTCCTTGGCTGTGTGGCTGGTTGCTGTCCTGTACTGAGCCCCTCGGCCTCCCTGCCCAGGAGCCACACCATTGGGAATGGTGCTGAAGCCTCCCTGAGTCTACTTGGATGCTATACCCCATACTGATGTTGGGTGCCAATGAATTCTCTGCCTTTTCCCAATCACAGGAAATGCCATTCATCCTACCCTTGGTTTTGGATGTGTAGTAGCTTCTGCGAAGCAAGGTATGGGCAGGGAGTCTGTCCTCTAGGTCAGGGAGGGCCAAAAATTTGCTGCATACCAACCTGCTCTCTGAGGCACCTGGGGTCGGAGAAGAGAAATCCGTGTCTTCTTTGGGGAGTTCTCAGTTACAAGGGAGAGTAAGGTACAAACATATTGTGCTAGCTTTCTTTCACTGTTACAAAATGCCTGAGATCATCGACTTATGAAGAAGAAAGTTTTATTTTGGCTCACAGTTTTGGGACTTTCAGTTCATTATCAATTGGCCCTGTTGATTTGGGCCTGCAATGAGGCAACAATCATGGTGGGAAGTGCATGATGTAGGAGGTTTCTTATCTCATGGTGCCTGAGAAGCAAAAAGAGAGAAAACAGAGGAGCCAAGGCCCAAAGATCCCCTTCAAGGGTGTGCCTCAGTGACCTAACTTCCTTCCATTAGGCCTCACCTCCCAACAGTTCTACTACCTCCCAATAGTGCCACATACTGGGAACCAAGCCTGCAATGCATGGACCTGTGGGGGAATATTCAAGATTCAAGTTAAAGCACATCTCATTTCAAAATGGCGTGTGGCCAATGGAGGGCAGAAAAAGTGGGTAGTGAGATTTACTGAGAATCTTCGGTTCAGTGAAAACTCATGCTCACGCCCAGTCTTCCTTCTGACGGTGTGGGCTCCTCTTCTGGTTGAATGGGGCTCAGACAGAATTGACTCCTCCATATTTTGAGCATCCCCTGGACAGAAGCAAGCAGAGCACCAAGGAGAAAGACTTATCTCCACTGCAGGCCAGGGGAGGATAGGCACCTAAGATCTCCTGACGGGTAAACGGAAGGAGGAGGAGGGGTTAGGGAAAGAAGGAGGGAAGAGGTGTACCAGGCAGCGGTATCAACCTGAGCCAAATGAGAATCAGTGTGAAAAAGTTGGGTGGCAACGTGTTTCCAGACGGCTGAGTCCATGGCAGATGAACAGCAGAGAGGGCCACGTGCCTTGTTGGTAAGCCTGAGAGAGACTTGGTCAAACAAAAACCATTTTTTTTTTTTTGATACTGGTGATTGAACTCAAGGGCACTCTACCACTGAGCTGCAGTTCTTTTGATCTGATTTTGAGGCAGGGCTTTGTGAAGTTGCCCAGGCTGGCAATCCTCCTGCCTCTGTCTCCAGAGTTGCTGCGATGATGGGTGTGCACCTCAAAACCTGGGGACTTAGTCAGATTTTAAACAAACTTATCTGGTGGCCAAGAGAAGGATAGAGTTGGGGAAGGTGAGACTAGAGAAGTCCAAAGTCTAGTGAGGGACTTAATGTGACGCTCCAGGACATAGACAACCACTCCTCAGGTGATTTTCCTTTGTTGTCATTCACACGCACGTCCCTCTTCTTCCACAGCTTTGAGGTCAGTGACTGAAGAGCCATCTTCTACCTCTTCTTCCTTTCCCCCCTTCATGTTCCTCCTCCTCCTCTTCTTCCTCCTTTTCTTTTGTTCTGCACTTTTTATTTTAAAATATTATACACCCCTGAGAAATCGCATCAGTAGTACAGAGTCTCCTTCAACTTCCACACAGCTTTGTCCAGCGGTATCTTCTTTAGTCCAGTATCAAAATTAGGAAAATGATGTCAGAAAAAAACTGTTAATCAGGCTATGGGCTTTATTCAGATTTTGTCATTTCTGTGTGTGTGTGTGTGTGTGGTTGTATGTGATTTTATCACACACCTAGGTTTGGGTAACCAGCACCCTAATCCAAACCACTATGCTATCACCTCCAGGGACCTCCTCATGCCGACTTCCAGCTACACCCATCCACCCTGTCTGGTGCTAAAGCATGGATTCAAAATTACTGCTAATTCAGAAAGGAAACAACAACAACAACAGAAAAAAATACAGACCTTTCTTGGCACATTTCTACCTTTGACATTTTCTTACTCGGTCTAGGTTACCCTTCTCCCTGGAGAACGTGGCTGTGGTGGTAGATGCTGTGTTTTGGTCCAAAGCAGGATGCCTTGTGGTTGCTTGGTAGAGACAGAAGTAAGGACAACTGCAGTGGAAGTGATGATGGCTTTTTTAATTTTTTGTGGTGATGTGGATGGAACCCAGGGCTTCACACATGCTAGGTGAGGGCTCTACCACTTAGCTACACCCCAGCCCCTGGGTATGATGATTCTAAGGAGCACATGAAGTTTACATTATGTGGCCTCATACATGCTTGTAGACTTCATTTTTCCATTTCTTTAAAGAGGTCCATTCCTTCCCAAATAAGGAATCATTTGTTCAAAAACTGCCGCTTGAGCCTTTCTTAGTCTATTGTATACTTGAAGTTCATAACTATAGCTTACAAGTAGACTGACCTCACCGTAGTACGTTTCTGAAATTTAAATAAAAAGCACATATTTCAATAGTAGATTGAAAGTGTGATGAATCAAAATGATTGTAATTTTGGAGAAGACAGAATAGCAGGTTAAAAAAATGAAAAAAAAAATAGTATGTTAGATTGGAATAGGCTTGTGACACCATCTATTATTTATATATATATATATTTATATATATATATATATAATTTATATATATATTTCTTTGCTTTATTTAGGAACCACTTCCCCAAAGTTCTGATTCCTGGACAACCAGGAATCAGAGCTTAGGATTTTCAGGGTCATAAGTTACTCCCTATTAGAGAGCTAGAATCATTGGCATTTTCCTTCATTCAAATCCCAAATCGCCCACCTCATGAATTTCACTTGTTGGTTAGAGTTTGTTCCTCTGAACTATTCAGAAAAAGTGAAGTGCTTTTTTCCACATACCGTTGCCTTGTTCTTGTGTTGCCTCGAAGCCTTCTCTTTCTAGTATAAACACCTCGGCTTCCTTTAACTGTTCCTTCTGGGCCCTCATTTCCCAGACTCTGCCATCTCTGTCACTTCCTCAGGATGTACTCTCGTTTACACATGTCACTCATACAATGTGGCATCCCCATTTTCTCAGTTATCACAGACAGAAAAACAACAACGAAGCCGTTCGACTGACCTCACTGTATAAACCACACGTAGGATTTAGAGACTTTGAACAGTGTCCTGCTTTTGTGCTGTGAAATCTCCTCATTTCCTTCTCCCTATAGTGCATGTAAGAAAGATGTCATAGGAACACTTCATCCACACAGGAAGCACTTGATAAAGGTTCAATTTTATTATTACTACTAATTTAAAACGACTAATACTAGATATACATGCATACTTAAAAAAGCGCAGGCAAAGCCTCTAGAGAGAACAGCTGCAGAATGTAGAGAAAGTGAATCACCAAGGACGGGAGGGGTATTTCTCCTTATTAACTTCCACTAGGTCAGCTGGTCAGATAGGCTCTGCCCTCTGAGGGGTAAACAGTCGAAATCAATTCATTGTTGACAACCTTATTTCTTTGCATTTCTGAAATAAAGCCTAACTGGTCAAAGTTTTTGTTTTGTTTTATTTTGATCTTTAAGACAGAAAAGGAGTAAAGTCTTGTTTCTGCATTTTACAAATAATTCTTAAGTATTACGACTTTTTCTTAAATTAAGAAATACTGGTATCTGCCTGGTGTGTTGGCACACGCCTGTAATCCCAGCAGTTCAGGAGGCTGAGGCAGGAGGACTGAGAGTTTGAAGCCAGCCTCAGCAACTTAGCGAGGCCCTATGCAACTTAGCAAGACCCTGTCTTTAAATAAAATATCAAAAGGACTGGGGATGTGGCTCAATAGTTAAGCACCCTGGGTTCAATCCCTGGTACCAAAAAATAAAAATAAAAATAAATAAAAGAAATACTGGTATCAAGAATCAGTTATTCCTGCTTGAAGCTATAGTGGTCACTTTAATAACTATAATTAAATTTCTATTTCTATTTAAATAGTTTATTTTGAACTAACTTGAAACTTACAGAGAAGTTTTAAGAATGGTACAAAAACTCCCATATCTCCCCAGTCAGATCCCCCAATTATTAATATTTTACTGCATCTGCATATACATCCTCCTCCTTCCCTCCCTCTCTCGTATTTAGCCCTCTCTCCCTCTCTCTCTTTCCTTACCCTGATCATTATCATCAGTCTTTTTCTAAACCATGTAAGGATAAAAACCAGACATAATGCTCATAACTCCCTCCAATTTTCTAGACATTCACTAAATGACTTCCCCACTTCACACTGAAGTCAGTACTGATGCCAATACTACTGTATCATCTACAGACTCCCCTGTTCTGATTTGGCCAATGATCACATCAATGTCTTTTTTATTTCTGGTCCAGAATCCCATCCAGACATGCAGGATGCATTTAGTCGTCATGTTGTTTCTCTCTCCTTCAGTCTGGAAACATTCCTTAGTCTTTCCCTTCCTTTAAGGTCCCACCCTTGATGGTCTTAAAGAGAAGAAGCCTTAACATTTCTCAGGACTATTTCCTTTCCCCCTGGTCTCTCTGTGGTTGGGTCCAGACTAGAGTTTATCCATTGATCTGGCTCTTCTGTAACGGAATCAATATTTCTCTTTCTGGCTTGCCCCTCACTCTCTAGTAGCTTTGAGAGCTCCTGCACCAGTTCTCTGGGCCCCTAGGCCTGAGCCATGGTCACATGGTTTTTTAGAACTTTGGTTCTACCAAGATTTGGGGATACCAGGGATGTAGTCACAGAGCTGGAAGGTTTCTTGGCTCAGTCCCTGGTGGGAAGGCTCCATCTGTGTCCTTCTGTCTTCAGAGCCAGTAACTTTCTAAAAGCTTTGGCCTCAGACAATGGTGAACACTGGTTATTATTACGATTTTTTTTTTTCCTCTCTATGCCTTTCACTTAGTACATTAAAGCCGTCCCAGGTCAACCTTTGTCTTCTATAATGGAGTGCAGCAGCTGGATTTCCTGTCTGAGCTCTCAGACCCGGAGTCTGTTGCTTCTGCTCTGCTTACCCCTTTTGCATTTATGATGCATTTCTAGCTGCAGTGACATTGAACCTGTTTTTGAGAATAGGCTTTGGCTCTCCATTTCTATATCTCACCTCTCATTGCCTTGTGCTTTGCCTACGGAAGAATTTTTCAGGGAGCAGACCCTCGCCCCTGCCAACTCCACCTGCCCGTACCCCTCAGCCACACTGCGTGGGAGCTTCCCTGCAAGGCCTCCTCTGACTCAGGCTTGCCATTAAAAGTATGCATGAACAAAATGATGTCCCTTCTAACTTACACTCCTTCTGGTAGCCCCTTGCTCTACAGTTCAGAATCTCTTGCTCTACAGTTCAGTGTACAAGGCCCTGTGACATCTGGTCCTGCCTCTGTTCCAGATGCCTTTGAGCCACATGCCTCTGGATCCCAAATCTTGCATCTCTAGCCACACTGTCCCTCTTTTGGCCCTGGGAACCACTGTCCTCCTGAACTGCACAGCTTGCACCCCTCTGTCTGCAATCCACTCTCCTCCTTTGTCTCCTCATCCCCGTCCCCTGGATAAGTCCTGGTTATACTCCAGATCTCAGCTGGGACTTCTTGTTCTCAGGGAGGGAGAAACTTCCCAATGCCTCCCCACCTCACTCCTGCTTGGGTGACCTTGTTTTATACCTTCAAGGGACCTTGGAATTTTTGTTCAAGAACCTTATTCACATTTATTGACGTGATTGTTTCTGTCTGAGGAATATGTTCGCCATTATACTCGCAGCCCCTGGTGCTACAGGTGGATTCCCGCAGCTCGCTCTAGATTCCATGAGTGAAGAATGAGCTCTCTGAGGCCACGTGGCCTCAGCCCTGCCTCCTCAGCTGGACGAAAGAGTCTGTTTTCATAGCTGAAACTCTCAGTCCAGGGCTGAAGTTTAGCCAAGAGTGTATCCCTGAATATAAAAGCCAAACTTCTTTTGTAATAAATAATAATAAAAATGAATCTCTCCTTCCAAATACCGAATAGGTTTCAGAACATTTGACACATTTTTTTTTCTGGTAGGTAGTTACCAGGGATTCAACCCAGAGGCACTAAATCAGTGAACCACTGAGCCACAGCCCCAGTCTCCTTTTTATTGATTGATTTATTATTTTGAGACAGGGTCTCACTAAGTTGCTTAGGGCTTTGCTAAGTTGCTGAGGTTGGCCTTGAACTTTCGATCCTCCTGCCTCAGCCTCCCAAGCTGCTGGGATTTCAGGCACGGGCCACTGTACCCAGCCATTTGACACTTTTGAACTGAAATAATGCCCTGGCCTTCCACTGTCACAACAGAACTTGCTTCCTGTTCCAGAAGGAAAGTGACAACAGTAACCATTCCCTTCCCTGCTTAGCTCTCCTTGGTGGCACTTAGTACTGCAAAATGTTCCTCAGTGGCCTCCTTCACCAGGAACAAGCACATGACAACAGAGAGTTGTGTGTGGTTCAGTTAGAACATGACTGGCACGTTCTGGTGGAAGACACCAAATAGGTACTTACTGAGTGGAGGAACGAGTTGGCTGGATGCCCCCCATACATTTTGTGCGTCAAAATAAAGAATATTATTGAATATTGACTTTATACCTGCTCTCACCTAAAGTGTTTTTCCTTTTCTTCTTCAGGCTTTTAAAATATCCATCCTTGTTTTTATTCCTTGATGTCTAACAGGCATTTCACCCCAGTGTGAGTTTGGTTTTCTGGTCTTGAGGCATTTCTCTTGAGAAAACACACATTCCCGTTTCCCTCATTATGTATTTTATAATGGCGATGGAAGGAGTGAGAGGTGTGTCTCAGCAGCAAGGATGCTCACATCCTGGAGGCTTCTCATGGCAGGTAGCAGGTAGCACTCTGGAGGGGGGGATTCCTGTGGCTGTAGATATTCAGTTAGAAGAATATTGATAAAATGGGGTGGGGGAGGAAAAGACCCTGCTGACCAGCAGCATTTGTAGTGAAGTCCCTGCCATGTTTGAGGCTCACTTCTGGGTGCCAGGGAAGCCACCTCAGCCCCAGCTGTGGGCCGATGCTCACCCTGGGCCTGCCTGCACCTCTCCCTCCCACACACCATGGGATGGTGACAGCCGCACATGCTGCAGGCATTGGCAGGTCCAGGTGGGAGAGTCTGTTTTCACAGGTGTGCCCCGCAGCCCGGGGTTGAAATCTGGCTCAGAGAGAGTCCCTGAGTATAAAAGCTAAATTTCTTTTAACATAAGTAAAACAATGACAAACATAATAGTAATACATATCCCCTCCAAAGATTGAGTCGTTTGCAGAGCATTTGACATTTTGGGCCCAAGGACCTTCTTGCCTTCTATTGTCACAGGAAGTTTCTTTCTGCTCCAGAGAGAAACTGACCATTGTAATAATTCCTGAAATCAATTGTTTAGTTTGAAATATTTAGGGGGTTGAGAAAAAAAGATTCTTTTTTCCCTCTCAAGCTTTCTTTTAGAAGAACACCCTGGATCAGGAGTATTCTCTGCCTTTTAATTTTTAGGAAATGGAGAGTTGCCTCACTGTCTGACCCAACACTGGCAGTTCAGGGTCTGCCCTTATGTTATTGCCCATTTTTTATTTTGGTTTTGTTTTTTCATTACTGGGGATTGAACCCAGGACTTGCTCCTGCGAGACATACCCTCTACCACTGAGCTACACTCCCAGCCCCTTTGGACCTTTTTAAAATGGTCTTCACTCCCAGTATCTTCATAAGAGTAGATGTATGAAGAGATCCCTGATTTCTGAGGCCCCGGGCTTTATCCACACAGGAACGAAGCAGAATGTGATGGCTATGCAACAACCCTGGAGTCAGGGTGGCAGGCTAACATCTCAAATTTTGTTAAGAAATAAGGGCAATAAGGGTATTATGTACCATTTTTAAATGTGCATTTTTAAAAGGTCTAACACATTAACATCGATTCATTTATTCCATGTCATAAATCTACACAATAACTAGTAACAGAGATGGGACTGGTTTAGGGGCCTGTGAGACATTCTGCTAAGAAATGGCAGAATAACAGAGCAGTTTTTCTGAAAACTGCAACCCCAGCCTTTGATGAGTAAAACATTTGGAAGCAGAGTGGCCAGCAAGCAAGCTGAGCGGGCCAGTCCTGGTTGGATGTGAGAGCCAGCTCAGTTCTCAGCCCCGCAGCGGGGTCCTTCATAGTCCACTCTCCTGGAGTCACTAGGTGATTCTAACATCTAAATAAACACCCCCTTTTTTTCCATAGTGAAAAAAAAAAAAAAAGGCAGAATTAGGGCTTCGAGTCTGGCTCTCACTGCTTCACTTTGCTGCCTCAAAGACCTCTCTTACTTCCGGTTGGTGGCCTCAGGTCACATCCATTCTCTGCCTTGTGAGATCAGACACTGCACTCTGACTCCTAGAATAGGGGCCATGGGCTGGACAACTCCTTCCTCCCCTCTGTCCCCTGTCCCCTGCTGAAGGGAAAGGTCTTTCTCGCCCTGGGGGAGTGGGTGAGCCTCCTTCCTCAACTGCTCCATGGCAGCTGGGTGGCCGTGAGTGTCAGGGATCTGGAGCCTCCTGCCATGCCGCCAGTACGTTGCGTGGGAATGCCTGCCCGCTGCATCGCATGTTCCAAATCTCTCTCCCTTGAGACTGAAGGTGAAACTCCTATCTTTTGCCAAGATGGCAATCCTGGCCCAGCATATGCAGGAGCCACCGTGAAGTAGGCGTAGGGAACCAGCACTCCAGAAAAGTATCCCTTTGTGATGGGAACAGATAAAGTGATGTAACCCCCTGGCATCCAAAACAGAACAGGCTGTACTTTTTAGAAATAGCATCCACCACTTCATCAGTTATTTTAGGGTCTGTGCACCATGAGCTGTCATCAGGAACTCCTGAACCTCTGAGCCAACTGAAGGTGTCCAGCGGGACAACATCATCCTGTGCTCTCAGCACACAGGGTCAGGTGGCCAGGAGGCACTCAGAGGCCAGGCGGCCCATTGGGGTCTCTAAATAGCACCAGCCAGGCTCCTGTTCTCTTCCTTGAATGTGCACTGGCCTTTCTAATCAGCTCAAAAGGGGAGGAGACTTTCTCATGGAGTGAACCCCAGGCTGGGCTGGGGACAAGCTCGTGGAGCTTTTGTGATACACCCCCGTGGTCCACATGGCAATCAGCATCCTCCGGCCAGTGCTCTGCTGGCCACAGGTGCTCACCCCGTGTCTGGGCAAGAGCCCGTCAGCCTTCCACTTCCTGGGTCATTCTTAGTGTGGGTACTCAGGTGTTGGTGGTGGCTTCTTATAGGTACTGAAGTCCTGTGCTCTCAGGGAATTGAAATGATGGGATTGGAATAATGTACGTCTTGATACCAAAACAAAAGGGAGCTGTTATGATGGAAGGTGGGGAAAGAGAGCTTGGGACCCCAGCCCCACGCCACTACTTCCAGCTGGGTGGCTTTGGGAGGGGCCCAGTGTTCACTGCACAGCAGGGAAGAGCCTTGACTTGTGACAGGTCCTCTGTGGAGGGGGTGCTCAACCAGGCCCTTCCCTTGGTATTCCCAGCAGCCTCTCTGTCAGCCTCACATGGTAAAATGAGATGACCTTTAAGGAAGGACAAGGGAAGCCCAAGGGCAGTATCTGCCTGCATGTGGAGAGGATGTGCATATCTTTTAGTTACTCGAGTTTAGGATTACTCTCTTCCACTTTGACACTGCCTTCCTGGCTTATTGTCTGAATTTTTCTTTTCCTTAGTTGAAAATAAATATGATCATGCATGTTCTGCTTTGCTTAAGAGTATCCTCTCACTTTTTGCTCAGTTCATTCCTTCATTCATCAGATTTACTTGTGACAAGCCAGGTTATGAAAAGGTAGGGTCCTAGAAGATTTTATAACTCAAAGGGGAGGCATAGAAAAATAATTATAAGTGAGTAATGTTATAATGGAGTTTTGTGCTAAATTCTATGGGACACAGAAAACGTATACACAGATGTTCATAGTAATATAATTCATAGTAATCAAAGAGTGGAAACAATCCAAATTGCCACTCACTGATGGGTGGATGAACAAAATTTAGCACACCTATAAGATGGAATATTTTTCAGCAATAAAATGAATGAAGTGCTGAGACATGTATTACATGAACAGACTTCAAAAACACGCTAAGGGATAGAAACTAGTTACAAAAGACCACATATTGTGTGAGTTCATCTCTACGGACCATCCACGTGAGACAAGTGGATAGAGAGAAATATTTGTGGTTGCCTCGGACTGAGGCATAGGGAAAAAGAGTGACTGTAAATGAATAGAAGGTTTCTTTTGGGGGCAATGGAAATGTTTTCAAATTATTTTGTGGCCATAGTTGTACAACTCTGAATATACTGGAAACCACGGAGGTACACTTTAATGGGCAACTTTATGCTCTGTGAATCATATTTCATTCAAACTGTTAGAAAACATCATGGAAATATATTGAAGGAGAGATTAATTTTGATCCAGATATGAGAGGTTTCAAAATGGAGGAATAATTGAATCAGTTTCTGAGAGGCAAATTGGCCAAACCGAATGGTACAGGAAAATCATTCTAAACAGAGGGGCGATTATTTGCAAAGTCTTGGAGGAGTGAAAAGGGAATAGTACCTCTGAGGATAACCAAGAAGGTGGGTGTGGCTGGAGAATAGGTGTGTGGTGGCCAGCTGCAGCAGACAAGAATAGGAAGGGGCTAGATTGTGAAGGGGGTTTTGCATATGTGGAGGAGCAGGGCACTGTCTGGTTAATAGTGGAAAGTAGCTGGAGGGCTTTGTCACCAAAGAGCATCGTGAGTGATTCCAGTTGCAGAATGCAATGAAAAGGATGATTTGTAATGGGGTGGAATAGACGAATTAGGTGCCGTCCAGGTAGAAAATAATAAATTCTGAGATAGTATTGTGTGAGTGAGATGGATTCAAGACATCTTTGGGAGATAGAACAGCTAGGACTTAATGATCAATGTTTTTGGAGTAAGAAGGAAAAGGAGAAGAAAGTGGAGGAGAAGAGGAAGAGCAGGAAGACATGCAGAACATAGTTTGGGTATGGGGTGGATGGTAATATCATTAGACAAAAGAACAGTACAGCAGAGAGGGCACACACAGATTTGGCCTCATAGATAATGGGTTTAGTTTTAGCCATATCAAGCTGCAGGATCCTGTGAGACATCTAGGTACAAAGATATCCGAAGACAATTGGGAATGATCAAAATCATACCAATCACAAAATCTATCACATATTGAGTATGTACTGTGTGTCAGTCACTTTGCTGGGTTCTTACATAAATGTTTCTGATCAGTATAAGCAGTATTTATAGAAAGATATGAAGCATTATTTTTATTTTTTGAATAAACAGAAAAATAGGGAGACATTCTGGTACTCCCCAAACAGTGGAAAGATTGATGTTTTTCCCTGAAGACTTGGGGGACAATCCATCATTAAAAAGACATTTCCAAACTCATCTCTGATGGCCTGACCATCACAGGTTGAGAAAGAAACCAAGTAGTAGATGGTGGGGGCCATCAACATGATATTGCTTTTTATTGTTTAATTTTTTGACAGTGCTAGGGATCATAATCAAGACCTCACACACACTAGGCAAGTGTGCTGAACTACATCCCCTGCCAAGTATATACATGTGTATATACATATATGTATATTATATATATGTAACTATTAAATTATATATATATAATTTGGTTTTTTGGATTGAACCTAGGGCCTCCTACGGGCTAGGCAAGTACTCTACCACTGAGTTACATCCCCAGCCCTTTTTATTTGTTTTGAGACAGAGTCTTGCTAAATTGCTCAGGTTGACCCTGAACTTGAGATCCTCTTGCCTCAGCTCCCAAGTCTCTGGGATTTTAGGTGTACACCACTGTGCCTGGCTCAATATTGATATTTTTGCCAGAACTATACTGCCATCTCCACTGCGTATTTGGCCTCACAGGACCAGCAAAAGAAAGCAGTTTTTAAGTCTTACACACTGAACTGGCTGTCTTGGGAGGATGCATCTGCAATATGAAGAGCAGAAGATGAAACATGGAGAGCTAGAAATACAAAACCTTCCCTTCTGTTTTCGGATCAGCATCCAAAAGATACTTTCATTGTTAAATGAATGGCTCATTCTTTTATTTGTCTAGATTTTTTTTTTTTTTTTTTTTTCGGTGCTGGGGATGGAACCCAGGGCCTTGTGTTTGCAAGGCAAGCACTCTACCGACTGAGCTATCTCCCCAGCCCTTGTCTAGATTTTTAATGAGGCAGGTTTCCCTTTGGCAAGGCTACCTTTGTACACCTGTACTGCCCACTCCTGTGTTGTAAATGTTTGGAGGGCAGACTGTGTGGATTTATTGTTGTGGTCCTTGTAGCCCATAGCCCAGGGTCCACTGAGAGAGAGAGAGAGAGAGAGAGAGAGAGAGAGAGAGAGAGAGAGAGAGAATACTCAAGGAGGATCTGTGGAGTGCCTGGGTTGCCAACACTTTGGGCGGGTGCACTGGGATTTTCTGGGATCCCCTGCAGCGTGCCTCCTTCCATTGATACCTTCACTGTCCCATTGCTCTGGGGAAACAGCACTAGGGCTCCAATCTCTGTAACATTCTTGCCAGGTTCTGAGTCAATTGATTGTATTTTAGTGATTGGTGCCAAGATTTCCTGCAATGAGTGAATTCCATTAGTACCTGTGCCCGGCTCACGTAGGAGGTCTTTGATAAGTGTTTCATTCAAATAAAAGCTTGAATATCCTCAAGGAGTAAGTCCTTGGCAGACCTGAACTAGGAAGAGCCCTTGGATGAAACATAGAAGAAGGAATAAGAGATTTGACATTTCAGGATGCCCTTGAAACCTTCCATAATCCTCCTTTACTTCAACTTTATTTTAAATTGAATGAACGTCAAGGGGAAAGATAGGATTCGAGTAGGGAGAATGAAACCTTCAAAAATAACTTTACCTCCACAAATAATATTTCTTTGCTAGCTACTGGGACTGCCTCTAAGAAGATAAATTGAATCTGGTCATGACTGTGACCTGGAGGAAAGCTGACAGAAAAAGAGAAACATTTATGGAATAAGTAGAGAAATGAGTAATGTCTAAGAAGACAGAGAACAATGGGAGAGTATTCTAGAAGGCTGAGGGAGGATGGTACCCTCCACTCTGACCAAGATGTCATGTTGTGTGATTATTTCACATAACATTTAGCAGCACTTTCAGACTGATAAAAATCTGGTACCTACTGGTCAAAAGCAGAAAAACTCACATAGGCTGTCCCTTGGCTTACGACCCTTACAAATAACATTTGTGGATGCTCAAGTCCCTTATATAAAATGGTGTAGTAGTTGCATGAACCTACACACAACCTCCCATTTGCAGTCATTCCCTGCATTATGATGGTTTTGGTCAGTGACAAAACATATACATGTACAACTATCCTATAGACTCATACATTCTATCACTAGTGACACTAGCTGCCTGGGCTGGTATGAGCACACCTTATGATATTCCCACAATGAAATCTAACACTTGTCAGAATGTATCCCTGTTGTTAAGTGATGCGTAACTATACATCATCTCCAGCTTACTTATAATACCTGACATAATGCCAAGGCAGTGTAAGTAGTTGCTATCCTGTATAGTTTAGGGAGTAATAACAAGAAAAAATGTTTCATTGTAGACCCAATTTTTTCCTTCCCCTGATATTTTTCATCTGTGGTTTGTTGAATCTATGGATTTAGAATCTGAGGATAATGATTTCTAGAAAGGTAAACTCTCTCTCTCTCTGTTTCTCAGGTATCAGAAGAGAATGCCTTGAGAATCTCTTTGGTCTCTGATGGTGTGAGTGACCTGACTGGAACTTGAAAAGGTACTAGGTGGCTATTCAGAGCCCCAGCCTGAAACCCCATCTTCCTTCTTTCTACTTCACAGTTTTGCTTGATTTTTCCCCTTTTTCTCTGTTTGTCTTTGTAGGATATAGGATACCATGATATCATCTTTGCCAACTATGTAAGTTTTCTTTTTTTTTTTAACTTCTTTTTTAAAATTCATTTTTATTGTAAACAAATGGGATACATCTTGTTTCTCTGTTTGTACATGAAGTAGAGGCATACCATTTGTGTAATCATACATTTACCGAGGGTAATAGTTTTTGAACTATGTAAGTTTTCTATTGCTGCTCTTTAACAAATTTAAGTACAAATATGAGGACTTACAAGGACCCCACTTGTTGTCTCACAGTTCTAAAGGTCAGAGTCAAGGTGTCAGAGTCAGAGCTGTGCTTTGCTCGGGATCTCACGGGAGGCAGAGATCATGATGTTGGCAGCCTGGGTGGGCTCCTACCTGGGGGCTCTGGGGATAAAGCTGATTCTAAGCACATTCAGATTGTAGCTAGGGTCCAGTTCCTTGTGCTTGTGGGATGGAGCGCCCTATCTCCCTGCTGGCTGTCAGCCCAGGCCACTGTCTGCTCTTAGATGGAGGCTCACCTTCTTTCCATGTGGTTTTTTTTTTTTTGTTTTTTTGTTTTTTTTTTTTTGTACCAGGGATTGCACCCAAGGGCACTTAACCACTGAGTCACATCTCTAGCCCTTTCTTTTTTTAAAAAAAAATTTTTGTATTTTCCTTAGAGGCAGGGTCTCACTGAGTTGCTTAGGGTCTCACTAAATTGCTGAGGCTGGCTTTGAACTCACAATCTTCCTGCCTCAGCCTCTAGAGTGACTGGGATTATAGGTGTGCACCGCTGCACCTGGTCATGTGGTCTTCTTCATCTTCAAGCCAAGCATGGTGTATTTGCATGCTTCCCTTCCTCTCACTTCTTCAACCTTCCTCTTCTGCCATGAGCTGATAAGAGCTCTCTGCTTTTAAAGCTCATGAAATTAGCTTAGATGCACCTGGATATCTTCCCTTCTGAAGGTCAGCTGTGCCCTGTAACATAGCATGATGTGACGGTTCATAACATTCTAGCATCTGGGCATTAGGGTGTGGAATCTTGGGGCCCGTTCCTAGAAATTCTGCTCCTACACCAACCATCAGATGTGACATCAGATGAAAAGACCAGTCAGAGCTGCTGTGTAGCAGTGCCCCTTTGAGCTACAGCCAATAGGCAGGGAAACATGAGAATCACCTCTGTTCATTTGCTGACCAAATGAAACCATTCGCCTTATCCCAGGTCTCTATTTCAAATGCTTATTTAATTTAGCAACTTCAGGAAAGTTTAGTAGTTCTTTTGAACTTTAAAAAGGGCAAATGCCCCAGAGGTAAATTTTCCTTCTTTCTGGATTATTTGCTTATTTCTTTGTTTTATGCTAAGCTCTCCCTTTAATCATTTTTGAAAACATTGTTTTTGCCCAGAGTAAGAAATGTCGGGAAAGTTATTATTATTATTTTTTTGAAAATTAATTTTAGTCCAACAATATGGAACCAGACACTATAATTCAGAAAGGAGCCTGTAGTCAAAACCTGTAACCTTGTCTAAGTCACTCGTGTCAATAAATAGCTTCCACCGCTGGCTTCGGACAGAGCCTGGAGTATTGCAGAGGGCTGCGGGTGTCTTGGCTCCACAGTGACATTGTATTAATGCCTCATTAGACCCAGCTCTTCAAGCCCTTGTCCCTACATGTTATGTGCTTGGTGAGGGGAGAGGCAGATGCCAGTTTCCCAAGGGGGTGGGGAGAAACAACTGGAAAAAAGGAAATGGCAGATTGTCAAAGAGATAGCTTTTGTTTCAACTTTCCCTCCTTTGTTTTCTTTTCGGTCCTCTGTGAATTACAGTACTTTCCCTTTTGGTATTTTGGGCCATGGATCTATCTGTACATTAACCTCAACTCCTGTTTTTTTTTTTTTTTTTCCCTTTAATACTCATCTGGAAAATACCCGCACGCCTGGCTGCCCTGTTCTAGTGAGGTCCACTGTCTCCTTCTGGGTTGTTTACTGGTCCTGTGGTGTGGTCCTGTGGCTGGAGTCCCAGTATGGAAGCCAGGAAAGCTGGGTCCCCTTTCCAAGCCTGTCCACCAGGCCTCTGCAGAGGATTCGAGGTCTCTGCTAAATTGCCTGAGGCCTTCTGTGTGCCGGTGTGATAAGTGGAAATTACAAAAGGTCAGCCTTTGTTGCAATGGAATCCTGGCTGTGCCATGACCAGCTGAGGGAACTTGGACACCATCAGCAGTCCCGTCTCTGAGTCTTAGTTCTCTCTTTGGCAGTTTGCGGAAACCGGTACGCACCTCCTCACGTGAGAAGCCAACGGGTGACCGTGAAGTTCTGCATGTCATCCTTGGTCGGCCTCCCAAGGCAGGTGGAGTGTGACCGGTGGGAGCGGAGGGCTGGGCAAGAGTGGAGAGCGGCCGAGTGCTGCTGCCTGGGATCAGTTGTCATGCTCTGTTCCTGCTGCCTCACGGTTTGGGGTGACACAAGGGGACCCTATGTGTAGCCCCCTGTGAGTTCTGACACCCCCAGGCCTGTTGTCAGAAAGGCCAAGGCCACAGCTGCCAGCAGGGTGGGGCAGGTACAGTGGGCAGAAGGACTGCTCATTGCCCACTATAGGGCTGCCATCTGGGGTCTTTGAGTGGGACAGTGAGTCACTCTACCTCACTGTTCTAGTACTTTTTCAAATTTAACCTATACATTTTCCCGTCTAGTACTGGTGGCTGCGATTAAAATACACACACACACACACACACACACACACACAGATAGACAGACAGACAGAAAAGAGCACTGGACTTAGAATTAGACCTACTGGATCCTGAATCTGAGTTTTTGATTCAACTACTTCCATGATTTTGACTAAATCGACTTTACTGCTGTGCCTCAGTTTCCTGAGCATAGGAAAATGACCATAGGAAGATACATCTGCTCTGCTGACCTCTCCAGTTTGCTGTGAAGAGCATATAAATCATGGGTGTATTTTGTAGACCTTAATGTGTATGCTATCCTAATTTGACTTTTATATTCTTGCAGGACATTTAAGGACAAGCTAAATGAATGTGGCAGTTGGGTTTGGACATGGAAAGATCCTTGGCATTCTGTCCTGTGGGGGACAAGGCCAAGTGAATGGGGAGCTGAGATCCAAGAGAGCCTTGTGAGGCCTACCCCTTTTTAATTTCTCATACTAATGGACATCTATGTTTCCACTCAGAATTCTCATTCATTTGTCAGGTACAAGGCCAAGTTACCAAAATAGCACTTGTGTAGGACTGAAACTTTCAAAGCTCTCTGGGCTTTATTTTTTTCGCTCAACTCCACCACTCTCAAAGTATCTGTGGACGTGTTGAGGATGTAATACAGGCTGGTCCAGGGTGCTCAGAAACCGTCCAAGCATTACATATGGAGACAAGAATTTTAGAGATGTTTCAGAGGACGCGCATGAGACCTGACTTCCTGACAGGCCCTTCGTCCAGAGTCAGCAACACCCATGGGGCCCAAAACACTTCCCAAGGGCTGCAGGTTCCCAGCTAGTACAGGAGAAGGAGACCAAGAGGACACAAGTTCAACTTTAAATGAAGAATTTAGAACACAACTTTGTACCCACAAATGGGTGTTTTGACTTAGCAGTTAGAAATTCATCACCTACGTTAACCAGTAGATTCTTTTGTATTAATTCACAGGGATTTTCTACTAGACATAGTCACTGAGTTTTTTGTTTTTGGAAATAACTGCAATTAAATAAACATTGAAAGCTGGACCCCGGGGGGTACCTGCTTGTATTCCCAGTGATGCGGGAAGCTGAGGCAGGAGGATTTCTTGAGCTTTGGAGTTCAAGGCCAGCCAGTGCAACACAATGAAACCCTGTCTCTAAAATGTAAGTAAGTAAATAAATAGACACTGAAAATGTCATTTAGAAGGCTCAGTGAACCTGCAGGACAGGCACAGTCTTTAGGGTCAACCTCTTCCTGTCCCTTCTAGAGGTCCAAGTCCCCTTAGGAGTTTCACTTTCCTCATTTTCGAAGTGGAAAAGTGGTAGTGAATGCAAGGTGTGAGGAGCAAAGGGACCATGGGGAAGGGCTGGGCACAGGTCCCCGGGGCGTGTGAATGCAAAACCTGGAATCTTTTGTTATTGAAAAAGTAAATCAGTCTGTATGGTGCTTATGACTGAGTAGCTTAAGCTCTGGTCAGAAGTTCCCCTTTTTATATGGTGTCTGATGGAGAACTTTTATCCTTGTGTTTGCTCAGTATCTTAGCTGATTTCCCCTGGGTAGATCATCTTAGAAATTAAGCATAGAAATAAAAATACTAGAATTTATGATATGTGCCAAATAGCGGGATGCGTATTCTACATGTATAAACGATTAATATTCCAAACAACCTTAGGTGCTGGGTACCATTATGTTCTCTACTTTGCAGATGAACGAAGTGGATCTGGAAGAGTTTGAGTCACTCGGTCAAGGTCACAAGGTAAGGATCAGGACTCGAATTGAAGTTTTTATGATATCAGAGCCACATTCTTAGTCACTAAAGTATCTGGAGTTTGCTCAGAAGCAGCCTGTTACTGTAATTTCATGTGTCAGAGCAGTTGTTAAGGTCATCATGGTTACCCAGGGCAGAGAAAAGAGTGGGAGCCGTTAGTTTTGTGGGAACACCCTTGGCCATTTTCCTTCTTATCTCTCACTGCTCAGTTGCCACCCGCCTCAGCAGATGCCCTGTGCTTGGACCTTCCTCCCCTACCATTTACTCCATGTCCATCTCCAGATCTGCCTTCTCTTGGGTCACTTTTGGTCACTTGCTTTTTGAGCCTGAGTGACTTCCAGTTTATCACCAGGTCCAAAGGCGTTGTGAGGACGTACACAGTGACCTCCCCTCTCCTTCTCAACTTCTGCCTTCCATCAGTCCCTCCAAGTGCACCTCTGGGGTTCTCTCCAGGGACCCAGCCCATTCCTACCTGTGTGTCCTCTCTAGGCAGCTCTGTGCCTGCCCCGAACCCTGGTCATCAAGTACTTAGGACACGGAGTGGTGGTGGCTGGGTCCTGGTTTAGGAAACAGATCTGCACAAAAAAATCATGGACTTTTGTTTTGTTTTTGCAGTGCTGATGATGGAACCCGCGGCCTTGTGCGCTCTAACCACTGGGATGCATTCCCAGCTCCAGCCACTTTTTAAAATTCACCTTTGTATTCATTCATGGAGTCAACTTTTTATTTTTAAATTTTCACTTATTTATTTTGGTCCTGGAGATTGAAGTGAAAGGCACTTTACCACGGAGTCGCATTTCCAGTCTTTTTATTTTTTATTTGACACAGGGTCTCTGTAAATTGTTAAAGGACTCTCTAGGTTGCTGAGACTGGCCTCGAACTTGTGATCCTCTTGCTTCAACCTCCTGAGTCAAAATTGAATACTAGGTGTCAATAAATAATCAGGCATAACTCATCCCTGGAGAACTTAACAACTTAGTGGAGGAGATAGACTTGGAAAGGAAGAACTGAAATTCAGCGGGGGAGGTCTGAGGACCTAGCATCCCTATGGGATTGAGGAGGACCAGCAGAGGAGAGGGAGGCTTAGGTGGAGGGAATATCACCCATAAAAATTCAGAAGCAAGCGGGAGCTGGCGCCTTCATTGAAATACATGCAAGGCAGTGTGGCTAGAACATTCTGACTGGGGGAGAAGTGGCAAACAAACCCAACCCAGGCTGATGAACTTGTCAGCACAGACCCGGTTCACATTCAATGATTCCTTGAGGAGAATGAATGGCTATCCTTACATAGGTATTGGCAAGGAGAAAAGAAACGGAAGAGGGCTGGGGATGTGCCCTGGAGACAGTGGGAGTAGGAGGAGCTCTAACCACCTGGCACCAAAGGGGCACAAAGAGGGAACAGTTATTCAGAGCCTAAGAAAGGTATAGCTACAGGTGTAGGAGGAGGCTGCTGGACAGGATTGGGGGACTTTGGTAAGAGGACCTGACCACTGCCACCCAGCAGCCTGGCCAGGAGGTGCAGAGCAGGGTGGGGGAGGTAGTAGAGTATATTTGAAGGAAGCTGAAAACACCCAGCCTGGCAGATGTCCTTCTGGTCTCCTCCGTCCACCTGCACCCCCATTCATCATCTGTATCACAGACCACAGATCTCGTTCGACAATGGCCTGGGACAGTTTGCAGCTGAGACACAGCATGAAGGAATAAGTACAAATTCAAAACCAGAAATAGAGAAGAAGTCTGGGTGAGAAAACCAAAGTGTGCAGAGCCTTAGACTTAACATACTTGCCATGACTGAGCCAGAAACAGCACTGGGCTTCCTGGTGGTCAAGTTTTAAAGGAAGATGAGGTCAGTTACAGAGATTTCCTTGTGGAAGAAATGAAAGCATGTTAGTTTGTTTTGGATGCCAGACTTTTCCAGACTAGCATGAAGAGGAATTCTTCTGTGGGGCAGTATCACTTAAACAGACTGTGACCCTAAGAAAATTCCTCTAGTAAATTCAGGTCTATGCCACATACTTGGCTCCTCTGCATGCTGTTCACAGGCCATGTTCCTTGATGGTGTCCAAGAACTGTGCAGTTCTCCCTGGTGATTTTGTGTTCCTCGAGATCAGGGAACATGTTTTTCTATCTTGGCATGTCTATTACCATACTATTTTAAAGTTGAGCCTGGCAAAAATATTTTTTGGTATTACATTTTTTTGTCATTATAGAGATAATTTCTTATGAGCTGTGAAGAATAATTAGCAGAAGCACAGCTGCATCCATGACCCTCTGAACATCTTCCTGGGAAGCAGACACTCTCCAAATACGAGACCCATGCAGGGGGACTGTCCATCATGGAGCTGTTTCAGAGAAGCAGCCTCATGAAACTGCATGCCAGGATGAAAGACAACAAGAGCAATTCGTCCCAGTTCTCTGTTCAACCTGAATGACATGGCTTAGCACTAGGGATAAAAGACCCTTCAGCAAAGATGATAAAAGTTTCTTTCCTCAGAAAGAAGCAAAGGCATGCAATTTTGATTTCAATTTTAAGTATTTCACACACTTCTCAAAGCCCAACTAGGGACCTGTGAAGGATCCATGGATTCCAGTTTAGCATCTCTAGTTGAGTCCATGGTCCTCAAAACATATTCAGTATAAGGGATTTCTCTTTTGGATTTCTGTGGTTCTATTTGTGAGAGAAACCAAGTCACATCCCAAGTAACAAGTTTGTTCCATAGGGCTTGATAAAAATGGAAAAATTACCTAATTGACTCCTTACTCCCCTCCCCTCAAATAATATAAAATGGTACAAGATAATTATGAAACATGGAACATTATTCAATAGTTACAAAGGAAGGAAATTTGGACACATGCTACATCAAGGATGGACCTGAGGACTTTATGATACGTGAGATCACCCAGACACAAAAGGTTAAATTCTGTGAGATTCTACATGATGTAGCTAGAAAAGTCAAATTCATAGAGACAGAAAGTAGAGTGGCAGTTGTTAGGGGCTCCAGGTAAGGAAGGGGGAGTTAGTGTTTAATGTATAGAATTTCCATTTTGCAAGATTAAAAGAGTGCTGGAGATTGGTTGCACAATATATTTCATGTGACTGAACTGTACACTTAAAAATGGTTAACATGGTGTGTTAGTGTTCCATCACTGGAACAAAATGCCTAAGATAATCAACTTAAAAAGAAAAAAAATATTTATTTTGGTTCATGGTTTCAAATTTTTTAGTTTGTGGTTGCTTGGCTCCACTGTTTTTGGGCCTCTGGTGGTGAGGCAGAGCATCATGGCAGGGAGCATGTGGGAAAGCAGAGATCCCGCCCCATGGTAGCCAAAACAAAAAAAGAAAGAGAGTGAGAATGATGGGAGAGGGACCAGGATCCCAATATCTCTCTCAAGGGCACGCCCCCAATGACCTAACTACCTCCCACTAGGCCCCACCTCTTAAAGGTTCCACCACCTCCCCAGAGCCCCACAGGCTGGTGAGTAAATCTTCAACATATGACCTTTGGGTGTCATTTAAGATGCAAGTCATCGCAGATCATAAATTTGGTGTTATATGTATTTTATCACAATATTAACCACCCTCCCACCCCACATACAAGAGTTTAAGACAACGGAGCCTGTGGGATGCAGCAGGCTGCTTGAGAGGAGTGTGGAGGAAGGAGGCATTATCCTAAGTGCTAGCTTTGGTGAATTGTGGCTGAACCCAAATGAAGCCCATTCTACTGGGCTTTTCTCCCTGAGCTGTGATGAGCAACTGTGACACCACGAACCAGCCCCTGGAGCACCTTGATTGCCTTTTGAATGCTTTTTTATTTTTTTAATTTTACAGACTGAATTTTGATTCATTGTACACAAATGCAGTACAAATTTTCGTTTCTATGGTTGTGTACAATATAGATTCACACCATTTGTGTAATTGTACATGTACATAGGGTTATAATGTCTGTCTCAGTCCACCATCTTTCACACCCCTGCCCTCTCCTCCCTCTCATTTCCCTCTATGTAATCTAAAGTTCCTCCATTCTTCTCTTACCCCTACCCCCCACCCCCATTATATAACATCATCCACTTATCAGGGAAAACATTTGGTATTTGGTTTTAGGGATTGGCTTATTTCACTTAGCATGATATTCTCCAATTCCATCCACTTATCTTCAAATGCCGTAATATTCTTCTAGGGTCTTTGGACTTGTCATTGGCGTGTTCTCCATTTCTGTTCTCAGTCTCATTATTGACGTATTTTTCCTGTAGTAGAATGGCACGTGACCATCTTCTAGGACTCTACACAACTTCTAAAGGAAAACTGTAGTCTCGCTATATGATTCATCATGGAGGAACTCTTCATTTGATAGGATCCATCTTTTTAATAGCAGGAAGTAAATACATGTTTCTAAGCTACTATGTGCATCCAAAAAATAAAATTATATAGTAGATTCCATTGTATTCTTTGTGTTCTGTGAGGGTTGATAATTCCTTGATGTTAATCCAGCCCTTTTGTTCTTGACCTCCTTTACCTAAGGTTAATTAGAGTATGATGTACTTGATGTAAACAGAAAAAAAAAAAACACCAAAAAACAAATGTCTGAATCATAATTTATCATAAGAAAATAGTGACCTTTCCTATACTTTCTCAAATGAATTTAAAAGCATTTGATTGGTTCATATTTTCAGTTCTGCATCTGTCTATATATCTTGGTGCAAGGATCCCACGCATACCTGATTCAATCTTATTATTGAAAAGGAAAGAAATGCAGACTATGCAGGTAAGTTTTAAGAGTTTGCAAGTCACTCTTTTGACCTACTGGGTTTGGGGCATAAGTTCTCCATCTCTGAAAAGAATAAAGCATGTAGAAGGAAGATCACTTGAGCCCAGGAGTTTGAAAATCATCTGGGCAACAGAGTGAGACCCTATCACAAAAAGCGGGGGTGGGGGGGAGGTAGAAATTATTTTAAACCCCAGCTTAAAGATCTAGGCTGGAGGAAAGGAAGAACTAACTATGCTATGTGTCAATGGCCAATTATGCCATTTCCCCAAAAGAGAGATCTCAAAATAAATATCTTTGCCTGCATCATATACCCTGACCCCAGGGAAATGGGAGAGTCCCAAGGCAATGGAATCACTCATCTGCGTATTTAGTGAACAAGGACTCCAATGTGCGTGCACACATGTGGGGAGGGAGCCATTTGATTGGAGCTGGCATCAAGGCTGATCATTCAATCCAAGGTCCCACAAGATAGGATGCGGGTACAAGAGTCTGCCATTCCCACAACTGGGCTTTCTCATGTGCTCTCAGGGAAAACACCTCACCCTGCTGAGTGGGATTCTGGCAGTTCCTTTTTCCATAGAGAATGCTTCCCAGGTGCAAATCATAGCTTACATCTAATGCTCAGTGATTAGTTTCCACTCAAGTACAAGAACTGGCTATGCTGAGCTTCCTGAGAGATGGCTTGTTATGACCTTGCTCAGGCTAGCAGGGATCATAAAGATTTGCAAGAGAATAAAAAAAATCATGAAGCTGTGACATCAAGTCCATAATGAATGCTAAGAAGACAAGTTCAATACATGTTAAGATTTTAGTCAAGAAATGGCATTTGACTTGTATGAGAGAACTCAGACTATGAGTATGAATGTGTATGTGTGTGTGTGTGTGTGTGTGTGTGCATGCGTGCAAGCTGAGGGTTGAACCCAGGGCCTCATGTATGCCAAGCATGTGCTCTACCACTGAGCTATACCCCTAGCCCCACCTATGAATTTTAATATGTGTTCCAACTTCCAGCCACAGAGGTAAAGATTTCTGATGAAAAGGAATTTCCAAAACTAATTTTAACTCTACATTCTTTCATCAGTATGCTACCTTCTGACCCTATCTCCTGTGGAAACTAATGGTTAAGAGCATGAACATTGGTTCAGATGCCAGATTCCAAATCCCAGTTCTACTAACAACTGACATCGTTTCTACCAAGCCTCGGTTTCTTCAAATGTAGCAGCAGTTCTTGCCTACTAGAGAGTGCTGTGGATGAAAGGAGACAATCCTCGTGCAGCACCGAGCACCTGCATTTAATAAGTAATGCAATAGATGTTTACTCTGATTATTCAGGAAGCAAAAGCAATCCAGTGCTTTGGCTCCACGCCACTGATTTGTGGGAAGAACAAAAGGCCGGTTCTGTGCTCTGGATCCAAAGCCATGAAAATGTTTGAAAAACATATTTGTTTTCTACTCGTTCACATGTTGTGTTTTATAGATCTCACTTCTAAAACATTTAAATATACATGTTACATATGCAACTATTCATTCAGTGTATTTGGTGAATATTTGTTGAGCATCTGCTGTGGGTCAAGCCAGGTGCTGGCGCCACAGAGGTAAGAACCAGTTCCTGTGCCAAGGAGGAGACAGACACATAGCCTGCCAGGTTCCAGCCACAGGGGCGCACCTGGAAGAACATAGGTACAGAAAATAGTGAGTAGGTCACGGAGGGCTCCTGGTATGAGGAAGTCACGGAGGTGAGAAACACCAGGGAGCATCGGGCATTTCCAAGCAGGTCAGGTCCCTGGATTGGACAGTATGAATCTGGGACTAGTGGACAAAGAGGCTGAGAAGAGAGGCTGGTTGATCTTGCAGCCCTTGCATGCTCCATCAGGGCCTTTGGTCTCCAGCGCGAAGGCTGTGGGACACTGCTGATTGCATATATAGTCTCATTGGAGTTCATTTTGTGTGAAGAACTGGTTGGGGGTGGAGACCTGAGGCAAGGGTCTGCTCAGGAGGTCGCTGCAGCCATTGGAGTGAGGCTGGGTAGGGCTGGACATGGGCAGCTCCCCTGGAGAAGGACAGGAGGTAGGCATCCTGAAAAAAGAACTGTAGGCTAACTTCAGCCAGGACCTGTGATTGCTGAGGGTACAAAGTGAGGGGCAGGGAAGAGTCAAGGCTGACCCCCAGGTATCCAGGTTAGCAACTGAGTGGATGGGGGTGCTGCCGAAAGATATATATATATATAATTTTTTTTTAATAAAGGAGGAAGAGCAGGTTTTGAAATGAGAAGATAATTTGTTCCTTTTTTTTTTTTTTTTTTTTTTGCGGTGCTGGGGATCGAACCCAGGGCGTTGTGCATGCAAGGCAAGCACTCTACCGACTGAGCTACCTCCCCAGCCCAATTTGTTCCTTTTGAAAAACTTTTAGACACAGTTTTATAATCTAGGAAGATAAAGATTCAAACGTGCTTTTCTTTCATCCCATCTGGAATTCAGGAATCAAAGAAATTATTTGTAATATCCAAATCCTCAGAAAGCAAGTCTAAACAGGAAGCTATATAGTCAAAGATTCTCAGCTGGGACCAAGCAACCTCTGAGCCCAAATTACCCTCATAATTTAAAATAAGGAGGAAAGTTTTAAAAACTGAGAAAGAGGGAGGCCAGATAAAGAAAAAGTACTAATAATAGTACTAATAAAAATAATAAAAACACCTCTGCTGTTTTCAGATTTGTTTCCATATCTTCGCTGACATTTAATTACATTTTAATCTCTTCCCCCACCATCCTCTGATGAAGATTCTAGAATAAAAAGGGAACAGCAAAAAATGAAGCCAATAAAAAGGAGAAATAGAGACTTGGATAATCCACAAACCGATTAATCATTTGTGTTAAGTCAGATAGAACTTTGAGAACCAAGTAGACAACATTGAGAGAAATTAAGAACAAATTAGGAAAGAGAGCCCCAAGATTAGTGAATCTATGAACTTCAAATTCTTTTGCCTTCTTGGGTGGGTTAATAGCATAAAATGCCTACTTGCTTTCTGAGTTTTATTTCTTTTACAGTTTGTCATCTTATTTTTGGGGAATGTGGGGTTCTGGATAATAGAGAGGCATAATGCTTGGTTTATAACCAGGTTTAGTTAAACAAGAAATTGAAATCGAGAAAAAGGAGGAGGAGGAGAAGACGATGAGGAAAAAATAAACATTTTTCTTGCTGAAAATGGATGTGCAGTACCATTCAGGCACACAAAGAGCTGCTTAGAGTTATCATTTGACACAGCGCCCGGGAGCGCGCTGATGTCAGCAGGAGAGGGCCGTAGGTGGGTGTCCGTCGCCGGGCGACTTCCTCTCTTTCCTTTCCCTGCCAGGGCTTCCTCGTCCAAACCTGTAATCCCCACCCAGGCAATTCCAGTTCTGGGCGTTTCTTAAGCAAATAGAGCAGCTCATGCCAGCGTTAGGGGTTGCCACCTTTCAGAGGCTGTAGTCCAGGGCAAGTAGTCATGACTTTGTGACTCAGTCTCACCAACCTCGTCGCCGCCTTTGATTTCTTCCTCCTCCAGTTGCTCGAACACTTCCATCTCGGTGTACGATCACGGTTGTACGTAGAAACAGCACCTGCAACACGCGGCCGTGCCTTCTATGGTCGACTCTCATCCACCGCCACATTCTACAGGAGCTTCTCAGGCCGCGTCTTACTGCTCAGCTGTCTGGGAAGCTTTTAGTGATTGGGAGGAAAACTGTCAGCTTCTTCCTGTATCAAAATCCCCCTCGCTTTGTCTCTCTGTCCCCAAAACTGAGTCCCGCAAATGGCAGGACAACAAGTGCTGTGGATCATGAAGCAACACATCTAATATGGATAGCTCCAAGTGAAAAAAAGCCATGTGTCAATGTGCTGAATGTAAGGCTTCGACAGGAAATGATATCAGTCACCTCCTTCTTTTTTTTTCTTTTCTTTTTTTATTTAAATTTTTATTTTTACAGACAGCATTTTGATTCCTTGTACACAAATGGGGTACAACTTTTCATTTCTATGGTTGTACACAATGTAGATTCACACCACTCATGTAATCATACATGTACATAGGGAAATACTGTTTCATTCTACTGTCTTTCCGTCCCCTACTCCTTCCTGCCCCATTTTCCTCTACATCATCCAAAGTTCCTTCATTCTTCTCTTCACCCCCTTGCCACCTCCCCTCCTTATGTATCCTCAACCACTTATCAGAGAAAACATTCAGCCTTTGGTTTTCTGGGCTTGGCCTATTTCACTCAGCATGATATTCTCCAACGCTACCCATTTACCAGCAAATGCCATAATTTTATTCTTCTTTATGACTGAGTAATATTCCATTGTGTATATATACCACAGTTTCTGTATCCACTCATCAGTTGAAGGGCATCTTGGTTGGTTCCACAATCTAGCTATTGTGAATTGAGTAGCTATGAACGTTGATGTGGCTGTGTCACTGTAGTATGCTGATTTTAAGTCCTTTGGGTATAAACTGAGGAGTGAAATAGCTGAGTCAAATGGTAGGTCCATTCCAAATTTTTTGAGGAATCTCCATACTGCTTTCCAGAGTGGCTGCACCAATTTGCAGTCCCACCAGCAATGTATGAGTGTGACTTTTTCCCCTCATTTATGCCAACACTTATAATTGCTTGAGTCACTTCCTTCTTAAAGAGTGCTTGTCAACACTCATAGGAAGGATGATGACCGTGCTTCTTGGTAGGCACCTGCTGTATGCTGGGCACCGTTCTCCCTGTCTTACACATAATATTGTATTTCATGCTCACAATAGTTCTTTATTTACTACTGTCATCACTTTACAGATGGGAGAACTGAGGCACAGAATGGTTAAATAACGCCCGAGTGTAAGATTTCATGCTTAGAGAGTCTCACTTCAGAACTCACTCTTACCTCTAGACCACATTGCTCTTTGGGTCCCATTAAATGTTTCTGCCTACAAGATCATTCTCCTGAACATTTTTTCCTAGAAGCTTTATTGTCTTATTGTACATTGAAGTCTATACCATTGAGAATAGATTTCTGTGACTGGTCTGAGGTCAAAATTAATTTTTCACATTTTTATTCTCAATTGACACTACATGACATGTCAAAAACAACCACCCATTTCCTTCTGTGCTGTAGTGACATCTTTGTTATAACTCAGGTGACCTGATAAATGTCAGTTTTGGATTCTCTAGTCTGTTCTACTGCTCTTTTTATCTTTCTGCCCAAAACATATTGTCTATAGCTTAATAATATTTCTTGGTACCTAGAAGCATAAATCTTTCAACTTTTTTCTTTATTTTCAAAATTTCCTTGATCATCCTTGGTCTTTGCATTTTTGTAAACATGTTAGAATTACTTTGCCAACTGTACACGTGCACAAGTGTGTGCACACACACTTATGCTGGGGTTTTGATTGGGATTACATTGAACCTATAGATCAATTTAGCAATTTGATCATGCTTCTGATTTTCATGGACATGGTATATCCCTCCATTTTTTTTCAAAAGTTATTTATCTTTCACAATAATAATATGTAGATTTCTCTGTGGATGTCTTATTCACATTTGTTAGATTTATTTTAGTTTTTAAATGAGATTGTGAATGTTATCAACTGAAATACGCATTTTCTAATTTTTGGCTCTCATGTATAAAATTTTTATGTATTGATCTTGTAAGTAAGTGACCTTGCTTTTTGCTTATTAATTCTAATTGTAAAATACTTTACCTTTCTTTTTGCAAGTATCACAATGTTTATCGATGTATACAAGACTAAAAACTCAGGGCATGAACATAACCTAAAATTAAGTAGATTTAATTTCAATACTATGATAAGAAGGATCAATTCAAATCTCATTATTTGATTCACGCCCACAAAAAATCACTTCAAGGGCATTACTGGTCTCCTAAAACTGATCGGTTTTGTGTGAGTAAACCGTATTTCTTTTAAAAAGACTTGTGCATTTGCCCATGCTCAAGGATATTAAAATATAGCACATAAAGCTCGTTACTGGAGACAGAATGACAGGCAATATATGGTTATGATAACAAACATCAATTACAGTTAAGAATTTTTCTGTAGCAACTAATTGGATAATCAAATATCGTAATTACACAAATATCACTTTCTACAGTATTTACTGTTGCTATTCAGTCTACTAACTCTAAACATCCTACCATAACTGGCATCAAAGAAGGTCTTTGCAAGAGGTGGCCTCTGCTTGAGAACTTTGATGTAATTGTTACATGCTGCTAAGGTACTATCTGAGCATTAAAGATACTCCTAAAATATTTGACAAGTCTATGATTCAAGACATTACATGGCAAAAAGTCTCAAAATGGAATGCCAACTGAGGTGCTTCTACTTCAAATATTGTGAAAACATTATAGCAGAATGAATTTTAGCAGTGGTTAAATCAAATGCAGTTATACCATAGAAATAGTATGTTTTTCACAATTTAAGGCTTTGGCAAGTTCTTTAGCCAGCTTCTTCCTCTAACTCTTCTTCTTTAGCAGTTCTTAGCCAAGTAAGCCACAGATTCACCTGAAATAAAGCTTTGCCTTTGCCCAGAAACTCTTTGGGTTATATCTTCTTTCCAAGCCAGGAAAGTTTGTTCTTCAGTAAGTTATTTATCATAGAAGAGAACAAAAAAGTGGAGTAACCCGGCTTTTGCAAAGTTTCTGTGGTTGCCCTGTACCTGCAGAGCATACAGGGCACTGGCTGGCAGATCAATGTGATCCTGGAGGAATTTCTGCCTCACAGAAGGAAACTTTGTTTTTCCTGTTCCCACTATTCCCTGGAAAGAGCAGAGGAAGAACTGAGTTCATTACTGGGTGTGTTTCTAGAAACACACTGTGAGAAGCTGGTCATTAAGATGGTCACAAATTCTGGCCAGGCACAGTGGCCCATGTCTGTAAGCCCAGTGGCTCAGGAGGCTGAGGCAGGAGGATTTTAAGTTCAAAGCCAGCCTCAGCAACTGAGTGAGCTCCTATGCAACTTAGAGAGACCCTTCTTAAAATAAAAAGATAAAAAGAACTGGGGACGTAGCTCAGTGGTTAAGTGTTTCTGGGTTCAACCTCCAGTAACATCCCACACTCAAAAAGATGTTCCTGAATTCTTCATCTACATGAATTTCAGGAGAGATGCTACCTTGAATTCATTTACACATGGTTTGAAGGGATGGACCCAACTTTAAACACTATATATTCAATAGTTCTTTTCTTCAATGTGAGGAGCGGAATAAAAAACAGTCTCATTCCTTCAATATGCTTGGAAGACCGAAGCAGGGGGATTGGAAGTTCAAGGCCAGTCTCAGCAACTTAGCAAGACTCTGCCTCAAAATAAAGGACTGAGGATGTAGCTTTAGTGTCCCTGGGTTCAATCTCAACTATAATAAACAAGCAAAGAATTAAAACCCAAATTTCCAGCATGAGGATTCTTATTCTGATCAGTTTTTGGAAGCATTTTCAGCATGTTGACCTAGCTTTGTAGAAAAAGTTCTGTTAACTATGCTTGATCACATAATTAAGCTAACCTAAGAAGAAAAAAAGGAGAGGAAAGTGGGTACCACTTTCCAGTGGTTGAACTTGTTCTGAAACGCTCCCCAGATCTGAGAGGATTTCTTCCTGGTACATTTTAAGTGGTATCATGTAATCTGCAAATAATGCCAGTTTTATTTATTTTTTTATTCCAGTTCCTATAACTTTTATTCCATTTTCTTAATTTATATGTATTCCAGAGCAACATTGTTGATTAGAAGGAATGGTAGTGGGCATTCCCAATCTCAGAGGGGGAAACTTTAAATATTTTGCTATTAAATATAACATTTTATGTAGTTGTTGCTTTAAAAAAAAAAAAACACTCTAAGGGATAGGGATGTAGCTCAGTAATACAGCACTTAGCTGGCATGCTTGAGGTCCTGGGTTTGATCTTCAGCACTCCAAAAACAAACAAATGAATGAAATAGATTCTATTTAGTGAAGGAAGTTTGTTTCTGTTTCTAGAAAACAAGAATTTAAAAAAAAATCACAAATGGGTATTAGATTCTTTCCCTCCTTCCTTCCTTCCATCCTTTCGGTGCTGAGGATAAAACCCAGGACCTTGTGCATGCTAGACAAAAGCTCGACCATTAAGCTATAACCCTAGCCCTTGGGTTTTGAATCTTATCAAATAATTTTGTTTATTCTATTATTATATATGAATGTAATTGAATATGATGGAATTACATTGATTTTTTTTGTATAACTTTTTTTTATTGTGGTAAAATGTCATAGCATGTTTTGAGCTACTTTAACAGAATACCTGAGACTAAGTACAATTTATAAAGAATAGGAGTTTATTCTCTTACAGTTCTGGAGGTTGGGGAAGTTCAAGATCAAGGTGCTCACTTCTAATATGGGCCTTCTTATTTTTTATTTTATTTTTATTTTACTTATTTATTTATTTTTTACAGATGCATTTTGAATCATTGTACACAAATGGGGTACGTCATTTCGTTTCTACAGTTGTACACAATGTAGATTCATACTGTCCATGTAATCATACATGTACATAGGGTAATGGGGGCCTTCTTACCACATCCCAGAGTGGAAAGAGGAAAGGCAAGAGAGAGTCAGTTCTTGGGATGCCTCTTATAGTGGCATTTATCCATTTGTGAGGGAACAGTCATCATGACATAAACCCTTCCCACTGGGCCCCACCTCCTGACACTGTTGTATTAGAGATTAAATTTCCAACATACTTTGGAAGGGGAAAAATCATTTAAACTATAGCAACAAGTACCTGACTCTGTAACTTCACTTCTTTTTCTTTTTCATTTTTTTTTCTTTTTGTTACTGGGGATTGAACTCAGGGGTACTTTACCACTGAATTATATCCCCAGTCCTTTTTATATTTTGTTTCCAGACAGGGTTTTGCTAAGTTACTGAGGCTAACCTTGAACTTGTGGTCCTCCTGCCTCAGCCTCCTGAGTTGCTAGGATTACAGGTGTGTACCACTGTGCTTGGAGGACTTCAATTCTTTTGGATATCTACCTAGAAGTGGAATTTCTGGATCATATGATAATTTATGTTTAACTTTTTGAAGAACCATCAAAATTTTTTCCATGGTAACTGTCATTTTGCATGCCAAACAACAATGCATAAGAGTTCCAGTTTTACCAACACTTGCAATTTTCTGTTTCCTTTAATAGTAACTATTTTAATGGGTATGAAGTGGTATCTCATGGTTTTCATTTGCAGTTCCTCATGACTAGTGAACTTGAACATCTTTGCATGTGCCTACTGGCTAGTTATTTATTTTCTTTACTTTCTCGAACCAACTTTTTGTTTTGTCAATTTTTTGAATTGTTTCTTTTGTTTCAATTTCATTGATTTCAGCTCTGATTTTAATTATTTCCTGTCTTCTACTACTTTTGCTGTTATTCTGTTCTTCTTTTTCTAGGACTTTGAGCTGTAATGTTAGGTCATTTAGTTGTTGACTTTTCATTCTTTTCTGGAATGCGCTCCATGCAATGAATTTTCCTCTTAGTACTGCTTTCATAGTGTCCCAGAGATTTTGATATGTTGTATTGTCGTTCTCATTGACCTCTAATAATTTTTTTTATCTCCTCCCTGATGTTTTTTGTTATCCATGTTTCATTCAATAGCATATTATTTAGTCTCCAGGTGTTGGAGTAATTTCTGTTTTTTATTTTGTCATTGATTTCTATTCTCAGTCCATTATGATCTGATAGAACACAAGGCAGTATCTCTATTTTTTTGCATTTCCTAAGGGCTGCTTTGTGGCATAACATATGGTCTATTTTCGAGAAGGTTCCATGTGCTGCTGAGAAGAAAGTGAATCTGCTTGTTGATGGATGGAATATTTTATATATGTCTATTAAGTCTAGATTATTGATTGTGTTATTGAGTTCTATGGTTTCTTTGTTTGGTTTTTGTTTGGAAGATCTATCTAGTGGTGACAGTGGTGCATTAAAGTCACCCAGAATTATTGTGTTGTGGTCTATGTGATTCCTGAAATTGAGAAGGATTTGTTTGATGTACAGGGATGCACCATTGTTTGGGGCATAAATATTTACTATCGTTATGTCTTCCTGATTTATGGTTCCCTTAAGCAGTAGGAAATGTCCTTCTTTATCCCTTCTGACTAACTTTGGCTTGAAGTCCACTTTATCTGATATAAGGATGGAAACCCCCACTTTTTTACTGAGTCCATGTGCATGATAGGTTTTTCCCCATCCTTTCACCTTTAGTCTGTGGATGTCTTTTTCTATGAGATGAGTCTCTTGAAGGCAGCATATTGTTGGGTCTTTCTTTTTAATCCATTCTGCCAGTCTATGTCTTTTGATTGATGAGTTTAGGCCATTAATGTTCAGGGTTATTATTGAGATATGATTTGTATTCCCAGTCATTTGGCTTATTTTTGGTTTTTAAGTTAGCTTGGTTTTTCCTTTGAGTGGTTTTTCTCTAAGGTAGTTCCTCCGTTTGCTGACCTACATTGTTGTTTTTCATTTCCTCCTCATGGAATATTTTGTTGAGAACATTCTATAGCGCAGGCTTTCTATTTGTAAATTCTTTTAACTTTTGTTTATCATGGAAGGATTTTATTTCATCTTCAAATCTGAAGGTTAGTTTTGCTGGGTATAGGATTCTTGGTTGGCAACCATGTTCTTTCAGAGCTTGAAATACGTTGTTCCAGGTCCTTCTAGCTTTTAGAGTCTGGGTTGAGAAGTCGGCTGCTATCTGTATTGGTCTCTCCCTATATGTAATCTGATGCTTTTCTCTCACGGCCTTCAAAATCCTATCTTTATTTTGAATGTTAGGCACTTTCATTATAATGTGCCTTGGTGTGAATCTGTTGTGATTTTGTGCATTTGGTGTTCTGTAAGCCTCTTGTATTTGATTTTCCACTTCATTCTTCAGATTTGGGAAATTTTCTGCTATTATTTCATTGAATAGCTTGTTCATTCCTTTGGTTTGTATCTCTGTGGCTTCCTCAAACCCAATAATTCGTAAATTTGGTCTTTTCATGATGTCCCATAGTTCTTGGAGATTCTGTTCATGATTTCTTACCATCTTCTCTGTTTGGGCAACTTTATATTCAAGATTCAATATTTTGTCTTCATTGTCTGAGGTTCTGTCTTCCAAGTGGTCTAGTCTTTTGGTGATACTTTCCATTGGGTTTTTTATTTGGTTTATTGTTTCCTTCATTTCAAGGATTTCCGTTTGGTTTTTTTTGAGAATCTCTATCTCTTTGTTGAAAAGATCTTTTGCTTCCTGCAGGTGCTCTTTCAGCTTATTGGTATTATCATTCATTGCCTGCATTTGCTTTCTTATCTCATCCTTTGCTTCACGAATCATCTTAATCATGTATAATCTGAAGTCCTTTTCTGACATTTCTTCTAACATACTGTCACTGGATTCTATTAATATAGAATCTAGATTTGTTTGGATCATTTTCTTCCCCTGTTTTTTCATGTTGTTCATGTATCTTCCCCTCTAGCAGTGCAGATCTGGGGTATTGCAGGTTTCCCCCTATAGGCTTATAGTGACCTTATAGGTTTCCAAAACCCTTTCTTTAATGGGAGATCAATATTAGCAGTGCCCAATTCAGACACTATGCAATCCTAGACCAAATAGCCCCTGACAATGAGCTTCAAACCTCCAGCAGGTGTCTCAGGATGGGTTTTGCCCCACCTAAAGATCGGAGCTATGACTTCCAGGATTATCCAAGATGGCTTCGAAACGTGTTGGCAAATGGGGAGTTGCAGCTCAGGGTGTGGCTGTGGTCAGCAGGAAGTCCTGGAGGCGGGATGCGGTTGGTCAGGCAGGGGTCCTGGAGGTCAGGTGTGTTTGGTGTGGTTGTGGGATCCTGGAGGCCGGTTGCAATCAGTCGGTCTGGGGTCCCGGTGATAGGGCGCAGTCAGTTGGTCTAGGGTCCTGGTGGCAGGGAGCAGTCAGTCGATGTGAGGGCCCCAGAGGCAGGGAGTGATCGGTTGGGCTGAGGGATCCTGGAGACAGGGCTCAGTCAGTCCGACCAGGGGTTCTAGGGGGCCTGGCTGTTGTCTCAAAATGGCGGCAGCCACATGTAATCAAACCTGCAGGTACTGTAACAGTGAACTTCCAGGCAACAGCAGGCAGCTGGTGCTCCACTGGCGGTTGGCGATCAGTTTGCTGACTGTTGTCCGACGATTGGGAGGTGAATCTTGTGCGTTGGGTGATTGATAGGAGTAAGGCAGGGGATGGACAGGCGAGAGGCAGGCAAATGGCGGATGATAGGCCTTATTTTCTTTAAAGAAAGATTTATTCCAGTCTTTTGTCCATTTTTGAACAGGGTGGTTTTCTTGTTGAATTGTAGGAGTTCTTTACATATTCTGTATATTAATCCCATGTCAGTTATATGATTTCCAACTATTTTCCCTCATTCTGTGTTTTAGCCAGTTTTTGTTGTTGTTGTTGTTGTTGTTGATGTTGTTGTTGTGACCAAAAAATTGGAGCGGAACAATTAGGGTAGGAAAAGTTTATTTGGCTCACAGTGTCAGAGGTCTCAGTTCATAGATGGCCAACTCCATGGTTCTGGGCCTGAAGTGAGTCAGAACATCACAGAGGGAGGGAGTGGTCGAGGAAAGCAGCTCAGGGTATGACCACCAGGAGGTGGGTGGGGGAGAGAGAGAGAGAGAAAGGTGGGGAAGGAGCACTCTGCTCACTAGGGACAAAATATATACCCCAAAGACATGCCCTCTATGACCTACCTCCTCCAGCCACACCTCACCTGCCTACAGTTACCACCCAGTTCATCCCTATCAGTGGATGGATGCGCTGATTAGGTGAAGGCTTTCATAACCCAGTTGTTTCACTTCTAAGCTTTCTTGTATTGTCCCACACATGAGTGTTGGGAGGACACCTCACATCTAAACCATAGTGCTGTGGGTAGTCTTTTCACTCTCTTGATAGTTTCCTTTGATGCACAAAAGTTTCATTTTGTTGCCCAATCAAGAATTCATTTCCATATCCAATGTCACGAAGCTGTAATGTTTTGTGCCTTAAAGTTCATTTTGCTTGATAATAATATAAAACTTTTTTGTTAGCATCTGGTTTATTTTTTCATCTTTCACATGTATTCCACTCCATATCCTAATATTAAGCATGTATCTTGTAAGCCAATAGTTACTTTGGTCTAATTATGGTTATACTAATTATGATAATATTTGTCTTTTAATTGGAGCACTTATACTGTTTTTTATTTATTTTGTCACTGAGGACAGAGCCCAGGGCCTTGTACATGCAGATCATGCGCTCTCTTATTGACTTATACCCCTGGCCCCTAATCTATTTACTTTTAATGTAATTACTGAGATAATTGGGCTTATAGCTATTCCTAATATTTATTTTCTTTATGTTAACCTGTCAAATGACTCCTTTTCTTTCCTTTTAAGTATTTTTCTTTGCCTTACATATTTTTATTATTTCATTTCCCTTTTATGAACTTATTTGTAATATAGTCTTTTACTTTAGTTCTTTTAGTTGGTACAGTAGACATTTTAATACACTTCCTTGACTTATTTGCATCTGATATAGTTCATACTTTCATATTTACTAAATAGTACTTCCTAGACAGTAGTTTGACACTTCCTATTTTTCTGTTTTGTGTTTGCATTTTAATTCTGCAATACATTTCCAACCCTAAAAACCATTTTTACTTTTTACCACTTGATATAGTAAAAATTGAAGTTACATTAACTTCCATTCCTGAATTTTTATGTTTTTACCAGATATTATTTTCCTTATGTAAGAATTTTAATTGACATTTCCTGGGAGTCTTCTGGCAATGAATTACCTGTTTCTATTTGTCTGAAAACATCTTTATCTTCATTTTTTAAAGAATATTTTCATTAGGTATATATTGGCTTTTGTTTTAGCATTTTAAGGATATAATTTCTTTGTTGCTTTGTTTATTTTTTATTGGTTCTTTTTTGGTGGGGGAGGACTCGTACTGTTTTTAATGAGAAATACAGTATTGGTTTTTTGCTCTTATTGTTTGTCCTCTGAAAGTCTATTTTCTCTGGTTGCTTTTAAGATTTTCTCTTTGTCTTTGTTTTTAGCAGTTTTATGTTGATATACCAAAGAGTGGTTCTGGAACATTTTGAATTTTTCCCTGATGGCTTTTGTGAGTTTTTGAAATATTTGTGATGATATCTGTTCATATTTTGTTTCTGCCCCATTTTGTGTTGTCTCCTTTATTACCCAACTTTCTGTCCCTGAGATAAGCTGGGCACAGTGGTGCACACCTATAATCCCAGCTACTTGGGAGGCTGAGGCAGGAGGAGCTCTAGACCAGCCTGGGCAACAAAGCAAGATCCTGTATCAAAAAAAGGCAAAACATAAAATTACCTCAGATAAATTCATTTGTAAGAAAGAATGTTTATTTTGCTGATGATTTCAGAAATTTTAGACCATGGTTGGTTGGCTCATTACTTTTGGGCCAGTGGCAAAGCAGAACATCGTGGTAGGGAGCACGTGGTGGAGCAAAGCTGCTTAGCTCATGGTGGCTGGGAAGCAGAGAGAGTGATGGGAAGCAGGTGGGGTCCCAGTACCCCTTTCAAGGGCATGCTCCCAGACCTCACTTCCTTGCACTAGGTCCCACCCCCTAAAGGCTCTGCCACTTCCCAGTGGCACCACAGGCTGGGGATTGAACTTTCAACACATGGGCTTTTGGAGGGACATTCAAGATCCAAACTAGCATTTCCCCTTTTGGGTCTCTAGTTCTATGAATCTTAAGTCTTTCTGGGGTTCAGATGAGATGAATCTTGGACTTTCCCCCCATGTTTTGTATATCTCTTATGCGCTCCTTTTAAAAATACATTTGCTTTAAAATTTTTTCTGTGTTTCTACCAACTTACTTTTCAGATCACTAATTGGGCTTCTCGATAATGCCCCCCACCTTTTTTTTTTTTTGTACCAGGGATTAAACTCAGGGATACTTACCCACTGAGCCCCCATCCCCAGCCCTTTTTTGTATTTTATTTAGAGATAGGGTCTCACTGAGTTGTTAGCACCTCACTGAATTGCTGAGGCTGTCTTTGAACTTGAGATGTTCCTGCCTCAACTTCCTGAGCCGCTGGGATTACAAGTGTACCCCATTACACTCAGCTGATCACTCCCTTCTATTGATCTGATGTTGGTTGGACTTCTAGGATCACATGATGATTCATCTGTTTTTTCCTAAAAAGTCTTTTTCAAATATTTAAAGGTAGTTTTTCATAGAGATAGCACTAGATGAGGAATCAGAAGAATTCAAGAAGTGTAACTCAACATCTATTGCTGGTGAGTACTTGAGACATATAAACTCATTTTGTGAGACAGAAATTTGCAATTTTAAAAATTAAGTGAATTGTTCAAGGTCACCGTAGCTATCAAGTAGAGGACCTGGCTATGAGTCCAGCTTTCCTGATGCCCAAACTCAACTGTTTTATCCACTCTGTTATAGAGGAATGACCTACAACATAATTGAGTTCAAATTGAACTTGTGGTCAGTTTGACTTCAGTCTTTCCTCACATGAATTTTGAACAAGTTGTATTTTTTCCATTGTGTGATTCTTTCTTTTCATCTAATAATAAACTTACCACCTATCAATCCATCATCTATTTGTTATTTACCATCTATTTACTTTACTTAAAAATACTACTATATTTTCCCTATGAAATCCAAAACTGTGAGCCTAATCATACTTTTAGTATGCCAAAATGATTATTGGCTTTTATCATTCAACATTTCCCTTTCAAATTTGAGTCATGCACAAATTTGACAATTTTCAAATTTTAAGTTTTGACAGTTTTCAAGGCTTGAAACAGACACTGGTAAACTTATGAATGGAATAATATCAGGCAGGCCACATGGCAGAATGATGGAAACTTCTGCCAGTTGTGAACATGTCCAACTGTACTATTACCTAAATCATAGCCACATCTTCTAAAATTGGTTTTATCCCAACAGACAACCTCATTTCCTAGTACACATCGTTGATGGTTTGGCATGGCATGACCTTAGCCAACCCATGCTGGTTTCATGCGATCATAGCATTCTTGTCTAAGTGGTTCACAAACCATGGTTAGCAATTTATTCTAGAATTTTGCCAAGGATTGACATCAAGAATTTTCTTTGACCAGACCCTATTTCCCAGAATCCAGGCCTTTTTGAATTTCGCAATCAGAAACTATTTTTCAGTCTTCTGGCAACTCTTTGTTCTTCCTGTTTCCCCCCCTCCAAAGATTGCCAACAGTGGTTGCATAATTACCTCTCTGAGTCTTTCAGTATTTCGGGTTATGATCTGTCTGGGCTGGAAGGTGTGATCTCATTTGAAGGGTAATATAGTGAGCAGAGAAGTACACCTAGAGTCATGGACATCAATTCTTGTCTGGATGTATCATTTACTAGTTACGTGACCTGAGGTAGATTGCTTAGTCTGTGAAACCTCTGTTTCCTCATCTGTGCATGGGAATAAAACCGCAGCGGGGCTTGAAAGGATTAAATGAGTTAGCAGCTGTGAAGGTGTCCTGAGTAACATAAGGGTCAAAGATCCAAATTTTCCTTCATGACTTCTCTATCTTTGAAAATACCCTTTGGAAGAAATTCTTTTAGATAGAGAAGACAAAACAAGAACTCTTTGGGAATGCCAAATAGTGTAGAGTGCTGGACCGGGGTACCACCAGATGCTACTTCTTGTGGGGACCGCTCTTTGGATTTGCTATGCACCCTTGAGAAAACTGCAATTACGCTGGGTTCTACTGTTGTCTGTAGGATGGATGAGAAGGGACGGAATGACTCCTCAGTTCTATTCTTAGTTCTCTAGTTTACAAATCATTTTTTTTTTTTTTTAGCAGTGCTGGGGGTTGAACCCAGGACCTTGTGCTTGTGAGGCAAGCACTCTACCAAAGGAGCTATATCCTCAGTCCTCTATTTTACAAATCTAATTTTGCTTTTTGCTATGTTCTTGAACTATAGAACCTTCTTCTTGTAGAGGGCTCTGTCCTTTTAACTGGTTCTTGATTCACTTTGTGGATAAATCCCACAAATCACAAACACTTGGGTAGACCCCTTTCTTTGCCTCCACACAAGATCTTCTGAGCACCCCTGCCATTGGTGTGTTGACATGGACTATTAGCACAAATGAGCCTAAATTAGGGTGACAAACCTCTGTTCCCCACTCTATCTATCACTGCCTTAGATGTCCCAGGATGAGATTCTGTCACTAGCCTAATGATTGGGAATGGATGGCATAATAATACTAAGTCAACATATAGAGATGTCATGGAAATTATGGAAATAATTATGTAGTACTTTCCAAACTGAAGTATTTTTTGATAAATGAGATTGGACTTCAGATGTAAAATACAGCAATTACTCTTTGCCCCAGACTGATGAAAGAAGCCTTCAGATCTACACAGGAAGTAGTTATTCATCAATTGTGATTAAGTTGGGGAAAAACATCACATTCCTGTCTCTAAAATAGTTGTAACAATTTTGTTCTTATGGTTCTTATTTTTTACTCTGGGGAAATTCACCAAAATCTGCAGAGAGGATTATTATTATTATTAGATTTTCTAATTATTTGTTCTTTTTAAAGATACATGATGGTAGAGTGTATTTTGGCATATTATACATATGTGGAGTATAAATTATTCTAATTAGGATCCCATTCTTGTGGTTGTACATGATGTGAAGTTACCCTGGTCATGTATTCAAATATAAGGATAGGGAAGTTATGTCTGCTTAATTCCACTGTCTTTCCTATTTCCCTCCCCCTCCCTTCCCTTCATTTCCTTTTGCCTAATCCAATGGACTTCTATTCTTCCCTTCCCTGGCACATTTTACTTAGCATGATATTCTCCATCCATTTACTAGCAAATGCCATAATTTCATTCTTTTTTATGACTGAGTAATATTTCATCATGTACATATACCACATTTTTTATCCATTCATCTGTTGAAGGGCACCTAGGTTGGTTCCATAGCTTGGCTATTGTGAATTGATCTTCTATAAACATTAATGTGACTGTGTCACTATAGTATGCTGATTTGAAGTCCTTTGGGTATAAACCAAGGAGTGGGATAACTGGGTCAAATGGTGGTTCCATTCCAGATTCTCTAAGGAATCTCCATACTGCTTTCCATAGTGGTTGCACCAATTTGCAGTTCACCAGCAATGTATGAGTATACCTTTTCTCCACATAACAAAATAATAAAAAATAAAATAACATAAAAATGATAATAAAAATTATTATTATTTTTAATCTAGGGGTGATTGCTCCTCTTTTCAGAGCAGATTTTAATAAATAAAATTTATTCATTTATTCATTCTTGTACCTTATCTATACTATAGTAGTCTATTTCATGACTACAGTGGTTAATATATAAAGAAAAATGAGATTTATTGGGATCATGATTCTGGTGACTGGAAAGTCCAGACAGCATGGTGTTGGTATCTGGTGGGGGCCTTCCTGGAAGTATCACAATATGGTGGAGGAATGGAGGGGGAAGTGGGTGTGTGCAAAAGAGGGCCAAGCAAGTGCGGTGGCCTTGCTTTGGAACAATATGCTCTTGCGGTAACTAATCTAGGACCTGTGAGGCACTGCTTGCTTGGAAGTGAGCGGCATTATGAAGGTGATTGTGACCCAATCATTTCCCTTTTTAAAAGGCTCCAACTCTTAAAGATCCCACCACCTTGATGTGGACAAACTGCTTTCAAACCACAGCACATACATTAACTGTTGAAGACGCATGACAAACACTCGTATGATGTGCCAGTGTGGACTCAGAAAAGAGCCAAGTGGGGATCCCTGCATTTAGAGAGGCCGTCATTCATTAGCGGAGACCTCTAGAAAAAGGTGTATAAAGGGTCATCAGAAAGTGGATTCTAGCTGGGCATGGTAGTGCCTCTGAACTCAGTCACTCAGGAGGCCGAGGCAGGAGGATTTTGAGTTTGAGGCCAGCCTGAGTCACTTAATGAGATCTCGTCTCAAAATAAAAATGCAAAAAAGGGCTGGGGAAGTAGCTCAGTGGAGCACACTTTGCTAACATGTGCTTTATCATCCCAACACTCTCTGGGCCTTGCACCCTGAGAGTAAGTGACCCGCCTCCCCTACCTGGTCGTCTCTCCAGCACTACCTCCCCTTCCCCCATCTGCACGTGCTGCCTCCATCTCATTCACTCCTCCTCTCACTCTGGTTCACCTTTCCCTCCTCCACCTCCCAAAACTACTATTGAAAACCTCATGAGTGGCTTCCATCTTCCTAAATCCAATGGGTACTTTTAAATTCTTACCTTACTTGACCTCTGCTCAGCATTTGAAACAATTTCTGCTCCCTTCTGGAACACTCTTTTTTCTTTGAAAATACACGGACTGTTTCCTCCTTTCTTCTTAGGCCAGCTCTTTATATTCCCTCAAGATGGCTCCTCTTTCCCTGGACAGGTATTCCTCATGGCTCATTGTTGGCCTCTTTCCCTACTCTCTTCTTTTTTCCTCTTCTCTACTTTGTCCTTATCTCCTTTCCTCTTTCCCTTTCTTTTCCCTTCTCTCCTCTTAGGTAACCCATCCTTTCCCAGGATTTGAATTCTATTTATGAAAGGGCTCAAATTTATATCTTTATGGTAGCTCTTTTCTGAACCGTGGAACTGTCCACTTGAGATTCTTACTAGAAGTTCTTGTAGACATTTCAAACTTAGTATCTCAGAATCTCAGCTCTGATCTCCCGCTACAAACCTGGAGGAGTCTCCATCTCAGTGAATTGTGTCTCAGGGGCCTGGGTGTTCTAGGGCATCTCTGGCCTCCTCTTTGGGTGCCAGGGTCACAGGTCTTCTAGGCACCTCAAACTCAGCATGTCCTGACCAGTTCTGTTGGTTTCCATCTCTTCCACCATCATTCTGCACTCCAGAATCTCTGAAACACATTTAAAACACACATACACAAAAGAAAAGTAAGAAGGCTATATGGAAGGGAGAAAGAAAAATAACTATATCCATCTGGTTGTGTCTCAGAGCCACTGACCGTCCTATTAAAGCCAGAACCTGGCGAGTTGACTCCTCTCTTTCCTTTATGCCTTAAATCAAGTATTTTTTCCAAGAAAAAGTCACCTCCACCTTTAACCATGATAAACATAATAGGAAATAGATTCATTTTTTTCATTGTATAAGCCGAAAAGCTAGGCAAAAATATGAAATGATTTTCAGGGTGTTGGAGAGCTGATGGATTGGATAGCAGATGCTGCAGAATAGTCATCCCTGGGGGAAGGGAAACAAGGTGTGACTTCCCACACTTGTCCAGAGCTTGTGATCTCTTACCCATTTGTGTGGCCATTTATGGTGTGTCTCCCTTCAATAGCATAAGAACTCTAGGAAGGGCGGGAAGGCCCCCGCTCAGGGTCTAGCCCTGTATCAGCCTTCAGTAAACTGTCTGCATGGGATAAGTAAATTAATGAATCTTTGATAACTTCTGTTCCCCTACTAGCCAAGTCCCATCCTGTCTCCCCTATACACTCATCTCAAATCTACCCACATCTCTTCACATCCATTGCTGTTTCCCTGGTCCCCAACACCACGGTATCTCCCTGGACAAATGCTTTAACTTCCTAGGTGACTCTGTTACTTGCCTTCTCCAATTACTTCACCCTAATTGGTTCTTTAAAAGATCAATTTCCTCCTGTTACTGTAGAGTAAAAGGTATCACTGATTTCTACACTTTGAAAAATTCCAAGTCTTTTCAAGGGCATGGTTGGCTACCCTGGTTACTCAACCTCTGACTCACTCATCCAACTGCCCTTGGGGTCCATGGGACACGATTTGAAAACCATCAGGCTAGGTGACTGCTGATGTTCTTTCAGCTCTTAGGTGCCATGATGAGGTGATCACACTTATTTACTATCATCCCATCATACCCATTAAGGTGTGATTGGTAAAAATTTCCCGTAAACTTGATAATTCTAAGCATAGTGATAAGCGCCCTTAGGACAAGGGTTCCTTTCATTGAGAGTGGAAAGATGAGGTTGGGTTGTAAGAATTCATTACTATCATGCTAGTACCCCATGGGTTCCAAGGAAGAGGAACATCTCATTTTAAATACTGGTCTTGGATTTTCAAGCAGAGTAATCATGGAGGGCAAATTCCCCAGTCTACCAGTGCTTTCTAGAAATATCACATGACAACATACAAACACTGTGGTTTGACTGTGTTGAGAAGGCAGTGCTCCGCTTGGCTTTTGGCTGCTGGTGTAGTCTCGCTCACCCTAGACACAGTGTCCTGTTCAAATACGTGTCCTTGTTTCTCAGATACGTTCTATCTTTTTCTGTAATTTAATGCATTGTCCTCTCAATTTATAAATCAGCCTCTTGTGGGTTTAATTAGTATAAATCAATTTACTAACCATCGAATCATACAGAGTAAACAGATAAAATTCATTTGTGGATCTACAAATCTCAGGACCAGACTAGAATACAAACATCTTCCTAAGGCATGGGTACCCTTTGACGAAGAAATCACATCATGGCGGAATAGGGTCAAACACAGTGATAAACAGCATTGCCTCAGGAAAGTACCAAAGGAAGCACCAGATCCAGGCCATGGGGTTTGAGAAGGAATGGAGAGAAGGAAAAAGAAGTCATTATAATAATAGCCAGTGTAATTGGTTGACCCATTTCATATAAGTGAAGTGACAAATAAAGTCACATTTCACATTTGAAACGAATACCTTCACTACTCCCCACATGCCGGGTCAAGCAGGAAATCCAGCCTTTCTCTCCTAGCCCCTCTCTCTTACATGGCCAGTAACTATGGTGTCTTGTGTGCATCTCTCTCCTTCTGCAGGCCCTGGACTCGGCTGCCCTCTGCGGACTGGAGGAACCCTCTTGCTGAGTTTGAAGAACTCTTCATTGTTGCTCGTCCTGTTCATAAAGGGGAGCCGTGCCCAGGTTGCTACTTTGCATCCCTGTAGCAGGCACACGGGTTCTCCGGAGGAGGAAGGAGTTTGGCTCCTGCTGACTTGTCCTTCCTCTGTCTGGAGCATGCTCCCTCCCGCCCCCATAACACACACCAACTCCTGCCCCGACTGCTCTGCTCCAGCACTACTACATTTGCCCTTTGCTCTCATCACTGCTGATTCCCTGGGTGCCAGTGATCTTGGGAGGGTGGGCTTGGGACAGCTCCAGCAGCCGCTGCCACGTGGACCCAGAGTGGCCCCCAGCCTGAGGTCATCAACGTGCTCCCTTCCAGAGCCAGCAGTCTGCCTGAAGACACATCCTTCCTCTTGTAGAGCTGCAGGAAGTAGGTTTCTGGAGGAGTTTAATACATTTTGTCCCTAATTTCACCCTCAGACACTCAGAAACACTGGGAACTAGTCTCATAATACTCTACTACACACTCGAAATCTGTTTCAATAGTTTTGAAAAGTGAATGTTATGTGTTCCTGTTTGCTCACTTCATCTGTAAGGAGTAGAAGGGTTGCCTTCAAGTACTTGACACCCACTCTCTGCTGACCTAGGGAGAAAGGTGCGTTTGCAGGAGTGCAAGAGAGGGAGTGTTATGTTTGGATGTGAGGTGTCCCCCAAAAGCTCATGGATGAGACGGTGCAAGGAGATTCAGAGGGGAAATGATTGGGTTGTGAGAGTCTTAACCCAATCAGTGAATTAATCCCCTGGTGGAGATTAACTGAGTGGTAACTGAAGTGGTGGGGTATGGCTGGAGGAGGTGGGAATTGGGGTGTGGCCTTGGGGTGTATATTTTTATCTGGCCAGCGGAGTGTCTCTGCTTCCTGATCATGATGTGAGTTGCTTCCCTCTGCCACACTCTTCCGCCATGATGTTCAGCCTCACCTCAAGCCCAGAGGAACAGAGCTGGCCCACTATGAACTAGACCTCTGAAACCGTGAACCCTCAGATAAACTTCTCCTCTAAAATTGTTCTGGTCGGATCCTTTAGTCACAACAGCAAAATAACTGAGTAAAACAGTGAGTTTGTGTGTGCACGTGTGAGTTCAACGGTGAATGTACATCTTCTTGCAAAAACCAAGGCAGGTTGCTGGCGGAATCCATGCAGGACCAGTGTGCTGAGTGGAGGGGTGAGAGAGAGGGCAGGAGGGGCCCCACAGAGGTGCCATCCACACATATGAAACTCAGGAAGCGAAAGCCTTGGGGAGAGAGGAGAGTCTGCATGATGAGGTAGACAGAGTGTGTTTTCTGGTGCCAGAAACATTTCCCGCTACTTCAGCTGCATGGCCTCTGTTTCTCCATGTGCGAAAAGCACAAGGTGGTGGTAGTCATAACAACCAAAGACACTGAAATGCACATAGAGCATCAGAGAATGCTATGGAAATGTTAGCTGTTACCATGATCACTTTTTTCCCATGTGTGCAAAGATAGAATAATAATATTTGATTTTTTGAGACTTTTTTTTTTTATCTTACATAGTTGGGTGACTTGAATCATATTTAAAGAACATATTTAAGGAACTATAAATGGTTAATGTTTGGGGGAGTTAAGGGGGTTCTTTTTTTTTTTTTTTTTTTTTTTTGTGGTGCTGGGGATTGAACCCAGGGCCTTGTACTTGCGAGGCAAGCACTCTACCAACTGAGCTGTATCCCCAGCCCTTAGTGGGGGGCTCTTGCTGAGTGCCACTGAGCTAGCTTTTGGGTTCCAGTGAGTGATGGGGCTGAGGTGGGAGGGTACAAGGACCAGGATTTGGGGAGGGAGAGGAGAAACCCAGTGGGAAGCGTTGAGGGAGGGACCAAAGACAGCTTTCAGAATTGACCAAAGACAATTCTGAGAAGAGAGATATTTAAAGAATTTTTCCCTTTGCTATACAATGTGCCATATAGCATCTTTCCTGTACATTCTAGAGAAATCATCAAGGAACACTTGATTATTTTGCATGGCCTGAGTCATAACTGAGCTTTGGTTTGTTTTTCAAACCAGGTCCAGCTATATTTTAGGCACCCATGTGAAGAATGAAACCCTAAATAAATAATGCCTACGGATTCCCCTGGCTTTCCTGCCTCTTTCTTTCCTGAACTACTGCATTACCTTAGCATGATTTCTTCCATTTTGCCAGCTTTTAAAAATATTGAGGCTTTCTGCTTCATTTTATTTCCCAGGACTTTACCTGCCAGATGGGTAAAGTTCCCCTTTAGTTGGCATGTTTTCTTGAAGATTCTCCTGTGGGAGACTCTTCCTGGCCCATAGATAGTCACACATTGATCACAGTTTCTCCTATGATTTGGGTAACCGTTCCTTCACAACTCATGAACAGCTGCTCTCTGGCTCTGATGCCTTTTGCTGGATCAGCCCCATGGAGAACATTCTAGGCATTTATGGTTGCTTGTTCTAATGTCTCTAATCAGGATACTTCCAAACTGAACTTGGAAGGCAAAGTTTCTCTCAAATCCCCATTTGGTTTTTCTTTTTGTTTCCCTTTCATCTTCTATCAAATCTTTCATGCCACGGTCCAAGGGGGTCCCACGGACTTCTGGATTCCTAGTCCTGTGTCTGAAGCTCCTTACAGGCTTTGCTTTCTTCTTGCTGACCAATTCTGGTTTATGCCTGCCCTTTAGAGTCTGTATGTCTCCTTTGTGCTTTGGTCAATCTTTACATTAAAAAAAAAAATAGAGAGAGAGAGAGCGATTTTTCCTTTATTAGGTGGTTTTTGTTTGTTTGCTTTTAACTGTTAGGGAACATGTAGATATTTTTTTTTTCTTTTTAAAAAAAATCAGATTTTTTTCCCCTAGCAACTATTTTCCTTGGGCTTCTAATAATGTTTAAGCTTTCTCAATTAATTTCTCTTTATGTAATGTTTCTTTTGTTGTTGTTTCCAGTTTACCACTGTGGGTTAAGTTACAGTTCCCTTTTAAAGTTGAGTAACTGCATAATGGATTTTTTGAGTTCTCTGCCAGAATGTGGAACTAGGTTGTGTTGTAACCACTATTACATTGTGGTTCCTATGAAAATACTTTCTCTATAAATTCTTCCCTGACACTTAAAGCCAAGACCATATTCCCTTTGTTTGTGAATTCTAGAGAGTAGTTGCTTGGTTGATGTCCACGCTGGGCCTCCCGCCTTATCAGACGGTGTTTCATCTACATGTAGGATAAAACAAGCTGTACTATTTTTATTTTTACCTCACCCAATTTTGTGGTTTCTTCACTTTCATTTAGCATTTTTCAGTTTCATTCACTGATTTTTGACTCACTATTGCTACAGATTCATGATTTCACTGTGAAATTTCCATGGAGATAAATTCTACTATATGGTTTTTGTTGTTGTTGTTTGTTTGATTTTGGTCCTACAAGAGTCATCCAAGGTTGCCATTGATCCTTGCCCCTCACTGTCAAGATAAAGCGCATGTCCATTCACACTGATCAGACATATCCTAATAATGTTCATTTGAAAGTGGCTTTCTCCCTTTTAGTGCAAGAATCCTCCTACCAGTTCAGTTTGGGTTAAGCCTGTCCTGCCTCTGTAAGCTCTGGTCATCCTAAGGATAACGTTATTCGTTAAGTTGTCAGGTCCTCTGCTGAACAGGTTTATCTCACTTTCCAGTAGGTTGGTCTGGTGGCACCCTCACCATGGGGGACCCAGGCTCCTGTATGCTGGCTTTACCAGCCTCGCTATGTAGCTTTTATTTTGTGGTCTGAGATGGCTTCTCCAGCTCAGCAATCACATGCACATTTCAGTGAGCACAAAGGAAAAAGATGGGGAAACAGGTCAGGCTCCCTGAAATTGCTCCCACCATTTCCTCTTACAATCCATTAACCAAAACATGGTCGTATGGCTGCACTTCAGCTGCAGAGAAGGCTGGGAAATATAGCTTTATGTTAGCACCCTTGTGTCTTGCTAACATTTGACAATTCTGTTTCTGAGCAAGAAGGGAAGATGAGATATTGTAGATCAATTCAAAAACTCTGATACAAACCTTAATTCCAAATAACCCACCAACTTTCTCCTTCTGTAATCATATCTATGTATCCAAATTTGGGAAACTATCAAATTCTACAGCCTTGCCTTTGGGAACACAATGGCAAAGATCTGAACATGAGTTTTATTTTTTTTAATTAATTTTTTTATTTGTTCGAATTAGTTGTACATGACAGTAGAATGCATTTATACGTTTTGCTAGATCCCGCATAAATGGCGTATAATTTCTCATTTTTCTGATTGTACATATTGAGGTCTCTTTGGTCTCCTATACATGTATAGGAGATAATAGTGTCTGTTTCACTCTACTATCCTTCCTATCCCTGTACCCCTCCCACTCCCCTCTACCTAATATAAAGTAATATACCTAATATATACCTACCTAATATAAAGTAACTAGTCTGATGCAGTCACATCAATGTTTATAGCAGCTCAACTCACAATAGCTAAACTATGGAACCAACCTATGTGCCCTTCAACAGATGAATGGATAAAGAAAATGTGGTATATATGTGTGTGTGTGTGTGTGTGTGTGTGTGTGTGTGTATGATGGGATACTACTCTGCTTTAAAGAAGAATGAAATTATGGCATTTGCTGGTAAATGGGTGGAATTAGAGAATATTATGCTAGGTGAAATAAGCCAAACCCCAAAACTCAAAAACCGAATATTTTCTCCAAACATGATTTTTCTAATGAAGAGCCTACCCGTGTTCCCATCGGCTCTGCCACCTCCACGACCTTTCGAGGGTTATGCCAGTATTTTCCCACACCAAAGTTTGCTGGGAGCTCAAGGATCTGAGAAAGGATTGGACTTTGGACACCATCAAAGGCTAACATCTCTCTGTCTAATGTTTTATTTGACTTTATTTCATGCTAATCCTACATTTCTAATTTTTGGATCTCCGGTTTGCTTCAAAATACTACAACTCAAAAGAAATAATAATACGACCTCTTTCCCCTACCCACTCCTGGGTGGGGTGGTTTTACTCAATCTTTCCCTTCCCGTTTGCTCCTGGCAGATCTGCATGTTTACATTCATTTTACATACAGACATTTCTCTCTTCCTAAAATTCGTATGATTTGCTTTTCACCAGGTTTTTAAAAACATCTTTCCTGATGTCTACCTTACTCCGGATTGAGCGTCTATTTTTCTTTGGATTTTGGCATCGGCAATTTCTCTTTTTATTTGCTACAGAAGTAACCATTAAACAGGAACAGAAAATGTCAGGTAAAAGGTTCACATGATACTTTCAAGATCAATTAGTTGTCTTACACTGGCTATGCTTGTTCAAGAATCATTTTGATCTTGAGATCTGATTGCCTCTCCTAGTAAAATATGTTTTGATTACACGTAGCACTGCTCTGCTATTCTGTTAAAGATTAAAACATGACCTGGCAACTATATAATATTTTGATGTGTATGCTCAATCCCCCCAACCTTGTAAATTTCAAAGTTCTATGAAACTGAAGCCAACAAGAATATGAACCTTAATTTTAACCATGTGTCTTAGAATTAGAAATTAAAAGGAACTATTCCGTGTATGACTCAGTAATAAATGCTACAAAATTAAATCAGAAAAAGGGCATCATATACTTTGTAAATTCCTCACCTTCGGTGCCACCACCGCTCTCCTGGTCCCCAGGGTTTTCATTCACTCCCTCCTGTTTTTCCCTCCATGTGTCCAGTCATTCACAAGCATCTTTCCTTCCTCTGACGAGTATCTTGGATTTGTCCCTGGGTCTCAGTTTCAGCTGTCACTTCTCGGAGCCAAGTCCCCATCAAGTCCCATATAAATTACTGCAACAGCCTCTTTACTGGACTCCTCACTTTCAATTTATCCTTCCAGATGCTGCCAGATTCATCATTGCTTTCACCATCCCTCTCCTCTGATTAAGACCCTGCAGGATGTCCTTGTTCCTGATGACTCCAAATCTGGACTCCTTACCCTGAGCAAGAGCTTGGATGTGCCCACAAAGTTCATGTGCTGGAAACTTGATCCCCAACGAGAGAGTGTTGGGAGGGGGCGCCTAATGGGAAGTTTCAGGGTTAGGGGGCACTGCTGTCACGAATGGACTCACGCCATTGTTATGGAGTGGATGCACCCCCTCACTGGCTCTCTCCCTCCCTCTTTGCCCTTCCACCATAGGATGAAGCAGCAAAAAAGCCCTCACCAGATGCCAGATCCTCCATCGTAGGCTTCCCAGCCTCCAGAACCGTGAGCCACCAATCCAGTTCATTATAAATTCCCAGTCTGTGGTATTCTGTTACAGTAGCATAAAATGGAAGGAGACAGCCTGGTAACAATGAACCTTGTTTTTAAACTTTATCTCACAGAGGACCCAACACTGCCTGACTCCAGTCAGTTGGCTCTTGTGCTGCTGTCCTCTCTTCTTTTACCATGTATTTCCACTTTTGTGTCTTTCTGTATGGGAGACCTTCCCTAGAGAACCTTCTTTCCCTTCCTCCAATCCAGGTGATGCCTTGCCTTCAATATCCTGCGACTTCCTGCTTTCAACCCATTCCACAATAACCTGTCTTGTGTAATATTTCTGACTATAGTCTGAATCTACTCAATTACTTAAAAGAACTGAAAACGACTTTGTGTTTGTTATGCAACTACTTGTACACATCTTCTGTCCTCCATTATTTTATCTGCTTTCTGTTCCTCAGTGTGTCTACTTGGATTTCATTTGTTACTTAATTTCTCCTGAACAAATCAATGGAAAGAAAAATCATAAAAAGGATTTAATACATTTAGTTCATTACTTTGCTTTAATTCCCCATACTTGTTCTTGGAGTGGGATTAGGGTTTAGCTCTTCTCATTTTTCCACAGAATGCTACATTATTCTTAAATGCTTTGTTTCTTGTCTTTATGACCTTATAATTTGCACTAACTACTTGAGTGAGAGAATGATGAGAGATGCAGATCACAGGCCAAGTTCAAGGTAAATGGAATTAAACCAAGAAAGAATAAGAGAAAGCAAAAATTTCCTTATGGGGATCTTTGGCCAACCCTCATTGGATTTAATTCACAATTTAATATTCAAATCTACTCCTTTAGGACCAGAATACAGCTATCCATTTGAATTTGTTCCAGCCCTGGCTGAGCTATTAATAATTGATTCATGTATGCTATTTCCCATGATAGTGGACAAGATCATGTATAACCAAACAAAAGTAGTTTAAGTCTAAGAAGAGCTAAAACTACCAGTAAAAACTTAAAACTATGGCTCTCAAAATTCATTTGTCTTAGCAAAAAACTAGGCCTTAAAATTCAAGACACAAATTAACTCATGAGGATGGTGAGTTTGGCCTGATGTTATAGGTAGAGTTGGGGCCCAAATATAGTGCTCCTGCAAATGCCGGACACATGAAGGCACAAGCTGAGGACATTGGGACCATTCATGTGCTCTGATAGGGTCTGGAAGCTTCTGGTCTTCCCTGTCTGCTGAGGTTGGCTCATCAGTTTCTGTGCACTCCAATACCTGTAGGTAATGATCAAACTTGCTCAGAGGGCAGATGCCTGGAAGTCATGGTGATTTCTGCAGATCCTAAAATGGTGTAACAGAGAGTGAGTAGATGCTCTCCAGTTTCTATTCCTCCTCTTGGGGAGTCCCAGACACCCCAACAGTTAAGTGGAGCCATATCACTAGCACTAGTCAGTGGAATGTGGATAAAAGTGATCTCAGTCAATTCTGGGACTAGCTCCCAAAATCTTTGTGGAGATCCTTAGCTTGCTCTTTCTCACAAAGAAGAGACAAAGGAAGAAACTGATTTGAAGTAGGATATGACAGAGGCACAGGTGGAAGGAACATGGGACCTGAAATTGTTAGGGGAATACTGCCCCATAACACCTTCATAGACAAGTGAAGTTAATGTAAAATATACTCTTTTTGGTTTAAGCCTCTGAATTTCTAGTGTGGATTGCTATCATTAATAAGCATGAATAACAATATCTTTTATTCTTCCCAAGATTTAGAACAGTTTTACTAAAAAAAATTTCCTTGTTCATAAAAAATTTTAAAGCTACCAAATTTCATTCACTTTAATAAATGGTTGATGAATAAACCATCCATTTAAAAAAATTAAAAATCAATATTTACGTAATGTGTTTGGACAGTGACTTTGAAGGGGACAGAGCTGGATGGATCTGGGATTAGGTGAAAAGATGATTTTCAGGTGAATTGAACACAAGGAGCAGGGGAGAAGAAGAAGAACAAAGTTGTATTAATTAATTAAACAAATATTGATTCGTGTCTACAATGTGACGGTTGCTTTTCTAGACTCTGGAGATAGAGCAGTGATAGAACAGATCCAGGCCTTGTTCTCTGAGATCTTCCACTCTAGCGAAGAGATGGTTAATAAATAAATAACATTATGTCAGGTAACGACAGAGCTTTGACGTTAAGTGGTGGAGGATAAAGAAGGATGCGGATGCTAGTTTTAGACAAGATAATCAGGGAGTCCTCCTTGATGGAGTGATGCTTGAACAAGAAAGTGAGGAGGTAAGCCATGCTGAACCTGGGCCAAGGGCACTCCTGCCAGAGGAAACAGCAGGGCAGAGGCCAGGGGGCCGGAAGCACGTGTGCATGGTGTGAGGTGTTGGAGGAAGAGGAATAGGCATCGTGGTAGGCGTGAGAGAGGAAGTGGGAGGAGACGAGGTCAGGGAGGGGTGAGTGGGTGGCAAAGTTCAGACTAAGATCAGGATTTGGATTTTATTTTGAGATGGGAAGCCATTGGACAGGTGTGTGTGCATGTGTGTGTGTTTGTGTGCGCGCGTGTGTATGTGTGTGTGTACGTACTTGCAGGGTGTGCTAGGCAAGTGCTCTGCCACTGAGTTCTACCCTTAGTTCCTGGTGAGTTTTGAACAGAGGTGTTGCAGCAGAAAGACCAAACAGAATGGCAACTGTCTTGGCAAGATGGGATGGTTTTGTTTTAACCATCAATTGAACATCTCTCATCAGCTGGGTTGGAGGATGAATCATGGGAGGAGAAACCCAAGTACTACTGAGGACTGTTGAATGTAAAATGCCTATTAGACATACAATTAGAAATACCAAGTAGATAGTTGGGTATTTGAGTCTAGAACTCAGGGGAAGGATCAGGATATAAATCCTAGAGATATAAACCTGGAGTTGTCAGTCTAGACATAGTTGACATTTAGGCCAGGTTGGATCATCCAGGGCAAGACTGTAGACAGAGATGAGATGGAGCTGACTTTGACCCTGAGGCTCTCCTACTTTTAGAAGAAGCAGAGGAGAAGGAGATGGAGAAAGAGTGATGGGGAGGTAGGGAAAAAATCTGAAGAGTTCAATGTTACAGAAGCAAAGGTGACAAAGTGTCTTTAGAGTACAGCTATGTCAAATACTGCCCAAAATCAAGAAAGGTGAGGACAGGACCATTGGATTTGACTTTTTAAAAAAATTTTATTTTATTTTTTATTTTTTGGTACTGGGGATTGAACTCAGAGGCACTTAACCATTGAGCCACATCCCCAATCATTTTTTATTTTTTATTTTTTTTCACTGGTGACGTTAATGAGACAGGTTTCAGTGGTTTGGTGCAGATGGAAACCAGGTAGCAGTGAGTGTGGGAGGTGAAGTGGTGGATGAAAGAACCACAAAGAACTCCTGTGTGTGACAAGTTTTGCAGGAAGGAACACAGAGCCATGTGGCAGTGATCAGAGGCATCCCTCTATGTTTTGTCTTGCCAGTTTGCGCAGTTGTGACATTTGTGCAATTGTGACATTGTATTGTTTCCTCTCTTTATTTGACTTGAAAGAGAGTGAATTGGAAAAAAATTTTTAAAAGGAGAAACTTTGTCTTTCATGTAGTAAATAGCCTGATATATCTTGGGAACCTAGAATGAATGAATGTTCAGCTAAGACTAGCTCCGGAGCATGAGTGAGCATGTGTGTGTGTGTGTGTGTGTGTGTGTGTGTGTGTGTGTGTGTGTGAGATGCCTTGTCTTCAGATCCAGTGGGCTGGAAATCTTCCTGACAATCTGTTAGACATCAGGGATTTTTATCTCCAGATGGGTGCCCCATTTTTCTTCTTGATAACCTCTTACTAATGAAGAACCTGGGATGGAGTTCCATTTACAAATGGTGAATCATTAGAAACAGATTTGTAGGCAGGGAAGCATCTTCCAGCAGCAGAGCCTCACTTCTGAGGCATGCAGTCAGCTTGCTGCACAAATGGGCCTGAGAGCAGATCTGAGGTGGGGGGGTGGTATCGACTCATTACACACGTCCACTCCCACAGCCCGGCGCTCACAAGCCTTCCTCAGAAAGCCCGAGGGCAAAAGGACATGCTCTCCATTTAAAGAGCACCTCCCTAGTCCCTGACCTCACTCCTCTTCTCCTTTCTTCACAGGGAACTGAAGTTTCCTTGGGTTATGGCCTCAGTTGTCAAGCTGGGCCTACCTCTCCAGCTCTCTTGCCCATCTCTAAGCTTCCTTCCTGCTTGTCCTCGATGGAGACAGCCCTCAGAGCTGGCTGCCCGTCATTCTTGGGCCCAGTCTGGGAGGCATCTATTACTATGCTGAGGTGGGTATTTTTCTGTCACCATGTCATCTTAACTATGGAGGAAGGCAGATGGGCCAGGGACTTCCAACAGGAAAGAATGCGCCAAACCAGCCCACATTCTAAGATTTATTGCCAGATTCTTATCTCCCAAGTGCAAGCCCATCTTTTTTGACTGGTTTTTCCATTCTTCCTGGTCTCTTCCTTTTATATACTCTTCACATGACCCTTCTGACTACTTTCGTCTGTATTCAGCGTTTGCCATTGCTAATAACACAATACTACCAGGTAAGTTGTGAAGAAAGAGGTTTATTTTGACTCATGATTCAGGAAGTCTGAGGTTGAGGGTCCACATCCTGGTGATGGCTTTCTTGCTGGCAGAGTCCCAGGTCAGTGCAGGGCATCACAGGATGACAGACAGGAAGCACACGTGTATGTCTCCTCTGGTCTCTGTCCCTCCCATGAAGCCACCAGTGTTCAGTCATGGGACTCGGCTCTCAGGGCCTTACTATCCTAATCACCTCCCAGTGTCTCCACCTCTAAATCCATAGTTTCATTAAGTTCCCATCTTCTTAATACCTTAAAGTGAGGATGAAATTCCAACATGAGGTTCAGAGGGGAAAAAAATCACATCCAAATCATAGACCATCCTATCACCAGAAAAGTGGCTCCAAAGTTTCATTTATTCATTTCTGCTCCTCCTCCTTTATCTTCTTCTTCTTTTGACGTATCTATGTATCATTACTATTATTTACTATTTCTTTTTTCTTTAAGTACATTTGCCTGTGTACTTAAATACTTATTTAAGTAGGGAATTTTGTTACCGCATAAGTAGAAATTTGGGTTAAATAAAAATTAAATGCCAAAAAAAGTTAATCCAACCAAAAAAACCCCAAACCAAGTTTGTAACATCAAATTCCTGTGGTATACTTGTTTACCAGCACTACTAAGATTTTTTTCTTTTTAGGAAGGATAATTAAAAAAATATTAGTGTTATTAAAGATGTATTAGTATCAAACCAAGACTTTTTCTTTGGTACATTCTGAAGGAATCAAAGAAAAGTGACTTTTGCACAGCACTGTCAATGTACTAGAAGTCACTGAATTATATACTTTAAAATAGCTGAAATGGTACATTTCATGGTATGTATGTGAATTTTACTTAATAAAAAAAAAGTCATTTTGATTTGGTGCTATTTAACACCATATTGTAGGACTGCTTAAAGTCTTTTATACCTTATTTTGGCAAACCTCACACCAGTAAGGATGCAGTGCTTATAAGGCTCAGAGGGGCCCATGGCCCATGGCCCATGGCTTGGTTTGGATGTGGTTTGTCTTCTAAGGATTCATGTGTTGGGGGCTTGGTTTCCAGTGTGGTGAAGTGAGAGGTGGTGGGACATTTAAAAGCTGAGGCCTACATATTGTTAAATTGTGAGTGTACAACTATGTAACAATGAATCTCACCATTACGTACAACTATAACATACCAATAAAAAATTTGGGGAAAAAAAAGGTAAGGTCTTACAGAAGGTTCTTAGATCAACTGGGGACATGCCATAGGAAGGGACTGTGGGACAGGGGCCTCTCTGTCTTCCTGCCTGGCCATGCTATACACATTTGCACCACCCTCTTGGGTGAGTGCTATGTTGTTTGGATTTTCAGCCTCTAAAACTGTGGGCTAAATAAACCTCTTTCCTTTATAAAGTTAGTCTGCCTCAAGTATTTTGTTATACTGATGAAACAGACTACACTTACTTAGTAGTCTAAAGCAGTTTTAAACTAAGGTGATTCCTTCCATCGAATTTCCTGAATAATGTAAATATAGGCAACACTGAGCACAATGCTACTCTAAAGTTCCTATTTTTCTCTTTTCAACTTCCAAAACTTATTCTATGTTTGGACTTGAATACTTTGCTTTTCAGAACTTAAATTCCTTTATCTGTAAAATAGAAATGATAGTGCCTATTTCATGGTGTTGTAAGAATTACGAGAGAAAGTCATGTAACCACCTAGCAACAGTTCTCATATGGAGTAAAAATGCTAGTTCTCTCCTCCTAAATTCCTAACATGCTTCACTTGGTTGAAGACTATTACAGAGGCAAACCCCTATGGATGCTTTATGAATGATTTGATGCTGGAAATCACTCACTTTTGCTAGAAATGCTTATAACCCAGAAATGGAATAATATAGAGATTCTGAAAAACTGTCATTATATAGTCAGTGTTTAGAGAGACAGTGAGAGAGAGAAAGAAAGAAACTCTTCTGAGTTCCATTTTCAGAATCATGGATGGTCAGGATACAACTCATCGTTTGCATTAAGAAACATTAAGGAATTATTTGCATCCCTTTGGGTTTCAATTGAACTCTCCTCTGGAACAGTTCCATATGCTGGTGTTTGGCCAACCTGGTTTAATTAATTAATCTTCAAGTAAAACCGAAGCATATTTAGAACATTTATGGGATTTCCTTATGAAACATCATCACTTCTGGTTCACTTGCATTTTGCTGTTTTTGGTCATCGTTATTTGTGTTGTTGTATTTGGCAGCGATCCTGGAAACACAATTTACTTTATGCTAAAACCACGTCTAAGGAAAAAACTGTGGCTCCATTGTGGAGTGAAATATGGCATCCACTCCCTTGCATTGTGTTCTCAGTTTTGGAGATACATCAAACTAGAAATGATGTATTCTTTCAAACTTTAGTACTTACGTGTGGGAGGTAGGAAACTTTCAGATACTTGCAAACACATTTTAAAAAGTATTTCAGAACCAGCCTTCTCTAAGCAGAAGAATACAAATGGATTCTCCATGACAAAGAGAAAGTCTCTTTCGTTGTGTGTGTGTGTGGGTGTGTGTGTGTGTGTGTGTGTGTGTGTGTGTGTGTATTCAAACACTGCGATAGGAAACAAAGAATGCTCTTGATGATAGCCTCCTCTCGGAATCTGAAAAGATGAGCAAGGTATAACCGTGTATCTGAGGCAGTTTGGCTCATGGAGTAACTGAATTCCTAAGAAGAGGCTTTTAGGAAGCGTCACAGTTCATTAAGCAATAATGTAAGTTTACAAGGAGGGACTTGAACACGTGCTTCCTGACGTAGGCCTTTTCCTGCTCCTGGTTCAGAAGAATAAGAACCTCTAGAGTGAGAATCAAATGAAGGAGAGTTGTGCCTTCCCTTTGAGGCTTTTCAGCTGTGTCTTCAGTGAAGAAAATTACCTGAGGAACATCATGGGTACATTTTTCACTCCTATTCTTTGAACATAGCAACTCACCTACATCTCGAAATAGAACTATTTAGACAGCTACAGCTTATAAGTGAAGTTGTAGAGATAGGCATACTGAGAAGTGATTTAAGTGTCTTCTTTCCCTCGCCATTATGGACCAGTTTCTCAAATTTGGTCTGTGTGCATGGGCCAGTCTAAAGATTTGTCATCAGTAACCTAAACTGACTCCAGGTTTTGATAGTTTGGGTTCATTCAAAAGGCGCAACTCCAGATTATGATTTTCAGGAACAATGTCAACTATAAGAAGTCATGAAGATTTTTTGAAAGCAGCTAATTCTAAAATGACCTTTTTCAGGGTTCCCTGACCTCTCATGGAACCCACCGCTCTGATCTGTAACCACTGGTGAGTGTTGTGAAATCCTCATGTTATATAAACAAGCAATCCTCTTGCCAGGCTTGGGGGTCACCTTGTTGATAGGTCTGAAACAGTAGCTCAGTGTGAGTCCTGGGTCATGGCCTCCGTCCTCCCAGGGTGCAAGATCACATTTTGTTAGACAAACACTGCTCACTTTCCTTAAATGCAAAAAGCCTGTGTGCGGTTAAATAGACTTAAGTCTCCTGGCGGCTTAGGCTTACTAAAGTGAAACAAAGCACTCCCAAGGATTGGTAAGGCAGGTGTTTGCTTCCTTCACCTTTATTTGGGCAGTTCGGGTAAACACCCCAAAGTGCCATTGTTCCTTTGAGAAAAGACAGACCCTATATCCAAACTAGTGCTCAGGTCCCAATCTCTGCTCTTTATGGTCAAAGACTCAGCTCTGAAGTTCTCCACATCCGGGTGATTGCTTCCCACTTTCCTTCTCCCCATCTGATCCCAACCAACTTGGATCAGTCTTTTACCCTCAAGCAGGCACTCCTGAGCAGAGGCTGAGTTTGTCTTTGGTGTATACTGTCTTTCTTTTTTGTCCTTCTGGGCTTTTGGTCACTTTCTCTTCATCCTCAGGCATTTTTTGTACTTAGTTTCTTTTGCTTCTTCTCTAAAAAAGACTCTTTGGCAAAGGCTCTGATGGACACATTTGCACGGAGGTGTAAATGGTTGATAAAAGCTGTGTTTCTTCTCTCAGGAGTATTTGCTGTAGAATAAGGATATAAATTTTCAGGTGGAATTTCAGATCAGCAAGTTAGGTAGGGGAGGGACGGGGGGAAGAGTCATCCGGAGGCCCTCACGGGTCTGCTCGGGAGGACGGCCTCCTCTAAGGTACAGCTGGTCATGGGAGGCTGCTGCCGTGGGAGGGGCTGGTCCCAGCTCTGAGGTTCTGGCCTTGCTCCATGACCAGAGCTGGAAATCCTGGGGCCCTGTCTAAAAATCTTGAGCAAGAATCTTGCTTATCCCAGAGGAATGTTTGGAAACACTATGAATATCGCATTTGTGGTAAATGTCTCATTATTTTACTGTTTTCTTCAGCTGATTTGATAGACACCTTTTAGTTTTAAGGATTCTTGAACTTGGCCTTTCAGGCCTCTAGTGAATCATCTGAGTTCCCACGTATAGGTTAGCTCTTGCTGACAGAGTCCTCTTAGTCTCATCATCTGTCAGCCTGTCTGAACCCGAAGTGTTTTCGATATTCAAACACTGACCCCTGGGTAAATGAAAAATGGTTAAAGTGCAGTGAAATTCCTCTAGGCTTGGAGCCCACATCCATGAGCACACCACTGCGGAATGAGATCACTGGGGCTGATGTCAAGGCAGCCAACGCCAGCACCACAGAGAGGCCTGAGCTTCGCTCACGAGGCCGGCGAGCCAGGCCTCTCGTGCATGCTGCCGAGGTGTGACACCTTTCAAAACAAACCCCACCCTATTAGAAAAAAACCCAAACTCATCAAGCTCTATATAACGCAGAGCAGTTTCCTTTAGCATTTTAAAAATATGTTTTTCCTAAAAACAATTTCACTTTCACGTTTCAGAGACTAGTCTGGTCTTCTGTTTTCCTCTTGTGAGTTGAAATTTCACCCTCTGGCGTGTTTGTGTGTGTGTGTGTGTGTGTGTGAAGAACAAGTCAGACTCCTGATGAGTTGTGTATTTGCCTGTGGTCTTAATCAGACTGACCTCCTTAAGTGTGGAGCTGGATCTTACCTCTCTCTTCATCCCCCAGGGCCTTACCTATCTATAGTGGGTTCTCTGAAAAAATTGTGAGATGGAAAAATGAATAATGATGCCTATTTCCATCCCTATTTTGGTAAGTTAAAATCCTCCTGTTCTTGACTGTTTTGTCTGTAGTACATGAAACATTTTATAAGGCCGTAGTAATACCTCAGAAATATGCCAGAGAAAGAAGCTGCTTATAAGAACCACATATTGTATGGTGCTATTTACAGTCATCTCTGGGTATCTGCAGGGGATTGTTCCAGACTCCCCCCCACCGCAGATGCCCAAATTCCTGAATCTCAAGTCTCATATGGAATATCCTAGTGTTGCATATAACCTATGTGCATCCTCCTGTATACTTTATGTTATTTTATTTTAAAAAATTGTTTTGTAGTTGTGTATGGATAGCACGCCTTTATTTTATTTGTGTATCTTTACGTGGTGCTAAGGATCAAACTCAGTGCCTCACACATGCTAGGCAAGCACTCTGCCACTGAGCCACAGCACCAACCCCTCCTGTATACTTTAAATCATCTGTAGATTACTTATAATACCAAATATGTAAATGCTATGTAAATAGCTATTGTACTGGGTTGTTTAGGGAATAATGACAAAATAAATTTGTAGATGTTCACTATAGACATAATCATTTTAGAATATTTTTAATATTTGGAATTTGCTGATGAGGCATTTAAAGATTAGGAAGACCATCTGAATATAAAATATCCAGAACAGGCAAATCTATAGAGACAGGAAATAGACTAGGACTGAGGGGGACAAAGGAAGTAAAGGAGAACTGCAAAAGGGTTTGAGGCTTCTTCTTTATAATTTTTTTTTTTAATTGTAGAAGGACACAATACCTTTATTTTATTTATTTATTTTTATGTGGTGCTGAGGATAGAATCCAGGGTCTCACATGTGCTAAGTGAGCACTCTGCCACTGAGTCACAACCCCAGGCCCTGAGGTTTCTTTTTATAGCAACAAAATATTCCAAAATTGTATTATGGTGAAGGTTGTCTAACTCTGTAAATAGTGTATCATGTACTTTGCATGTTATGGTATGTCTCTTGGTCCATTTGATGTTGTAATTATAGAATATCTGATGCTGGGTAATACAGAAATAAAAGAGATTTATTCGGCTCACAATTCTGGTGACTGGAAAGTCCAAGCTGCACGGCTGTGTCACAATATGGCAGAGAATTGGGAAGAAAACCAGCCACGTACAGAAGGGTCCTGTTGGCTAGCAAGGAAGCAAGAGACAGGGAGGGGCCGGGTTTGCTCCTTTATAACAACCCGTTCTAGAAGGATCTAATCCACTCTTTCGAAACCCTACCCACTCCCTGAGACTAACATTGATCCACTCAGCAGGTGGAGCCCCCATGACCTAATCACCTCCTACTAGTCCCCACCTCTTAAAGGTTCCACCACCTTAGCACCAACACACTGGGACCAAGCTTCCAATACATGAACCTTTGGGGCACAAACCATATTCAACCACAGCAGCATGGATAGAGCTGTTAAAAGTGAATAAACTACCATATTGGGTAACATGGAGAGGAAAAAAGAGGCCTTGACTTGAACCCCTACTGCTATAAGGTCTGACAAGAGCTTCCCTTGAAGAGTCACACAGCTGGTCACTCAGGGGCCTCTAGGACTTGAGAGTGACCTCCAGCCAATAGCCAGTAAGAAGATAGGGGCCTTTGTCCTATGGACACAAGCAACTGAATTCTGCAACAACATAGGACCTTGAAAGAGGCTGCCCAGCTCCAGAAGGAGTGCGACCCAGCCAACACTGTGACCACAGCCCTGGGATGCTCAGCAGAGTCCAGCTCAGCTGTGCTTGCTCTTGGGTTATAGAAACTGGGAGATGACAAATGTGTGTTGTTCTGAGCCTCTAAATTTGTGATAATATTTAATACAGCAATAGAAAACTAATAATGACAAGGATTATGATAGCAACGACAATGACAATAAGAGTCTGTTTAAGACTACTTTGTGCCAGGTACTGGGCCAAGTCTTTTATGGACAGTGTTTCTTTTTATTCTTTTTTCTTTTTTCATTTTGAATAGACAGGATAGTGTTAAGTTCTGACTCTGAGTTCAGACCCCCGGTTCTAGGTGCTGGCTCTGTTGACTGACCAACCGTATAACCTTCAACAAGTCACTTAAAGCTCTCTCCTTTCAGGCTACCTCTTTATAAAATGGGCTTAGTAAGAGTGTCTACCTTTTAGAACTGATGTGAGGATTACCTGGATCTGTCCATGTGCCGCTCTGAGGACAGTGCCCAGCATGCGGTAAATGCCCACTAATCACCAGCTGCTGCTGTAGTTCTTACTACTGGTCACTCTATATTGCTTGATAATTTGGAGAACCTCCTCCAGTCATTGGGTGTCCTTGGGCAGGTTGTCTTCTTCACCAAACTTCCTCATCTGCAAAATGGGGACAGATGCAATTCCTCCCTTGAAGGATTTTTGTGGAGGATGAAATGAGTCTGGTCCCCAGCACTATGGCCAACGTGTGACAGATGAGACATGTTCATCTCTTGCACCAGGGTGGAGCTGTGCCTTTTTGGAGAGAGGTTAGTGTTGAGTAGGATGTTATAATCTCTTTCTACATTGAACAACTTGGTCCGTGAGCCTGGGAGAAGGCACCCAACCCTGTAGGCGACAGGTGCTGAATCTCAGGAAGTGTTAGCTGTTGCTATCATGGCTTGTAGTCAGCACAGCCCCTTGATCAACTTGGGTTCTTTATTATGCTGATTTTATATATGCAAAAATTTAGGCTTAGGGAGGGCAACTGACCTCATGCCAAACACAGTGGAAATTCAAAGACAGATCTATCTGCCTGATTCCAATAGCAAAAGTAATTCAGGAAAGTGTATTTTGCATAGACTACAGCAGACAGAGCCCCTACCTGAGGTCAAGGCAAACAACACACCTGGAGATGCCGGTGGTGCTGCTGCTGGGGAGAGTGAGGGAGGGAGGTTTAGTCTCCATAGGTGATAACAAGAAGGAAAAGAAAACAGGCTAAGTGACATTTCTGGTAAACAAGCCCATGACACGCGGTTCCTTCCACTTATGTATTTTATAAATAGTTGTGATTTTTATAATAAACAGTAACCATGAGTTTAGAAGTAAGTTCTCATTTCCTGGCTCAGTGTGGAATGCAAGGACAACCCAAGCCATACTTGCATGTCCTGTGTCTGTGGGTTCCCAGGACGAGACGGATGCGATTACACATTCCTCAGTCTGGCTGGAGTTGGTGGGGAGGCAGAAATCAACTGGTCTGTCTTTCTCCAGATGAAAGCAGGAGGCGACAAGCACTGGGTGAAGTCGTGCCAGGGTCACACACGCTTACTGAGTGCCAGAGTCTCCTGGCTTGACTCGGGAATTCCAAGGCCTCCCAGTGTTTCTGACTACCCAAGTATTACTGTCACACCGGGTTGACCTTTGGGGCAGTCCCAGAGGCTGCCAGACAAATACAGTTTTGTTTGTGCAACAAAGTTATTACCCGAGAGATAACTGAATAGTCAGCGTCGCTAGTGTGTTTTTGTAGTATGGGAAGACATATATGGAGTCCTGGATGGTGATGATGATGGTGGTGGTGGTGGTGGTGGTGATAGTTACCATTTTCTGACTTTTTTTTCTCTATGCCATTTTGAGGTGTTTTGAGACAATTTAATGGACTATTACGAGCACAGACTTTGGATCCAGATTGCCCGGATTTGAATTCCAAGCCTGCTACTTACTAGCTAAGTGACTTTGGGCAAGTTATACTTCACCTATCTCAGCTTCTTCCACTTCTATAAAGTGGAGATACTTATAGCACCTGCATCGTGGGGTTGTTGTAAGGTTGTTGTTATAGGTAATGTGTGTGTTAATAATAGCATATGTGTGTCCGTGTATGTGGTATTTATCATGCTGCGTATGGAGTGTGTATACTCAACTTACAGAGCAAGGTAGGTAAACTTGCTGGGGAGGGAGCCTTCATCTAAATGAGGATTCATCACTTTTCTCTCCAACAGGCCATACTTATTACCCAGGAATACTGACAATTTTATCAGGTTGCAACTAGAGAGGAATACAGAATCTGAACAGGGTACTATGCTAGCTGGCTGCACTTGGTTACCAAGAGAGCATCATTTAGTGCTGTGAAGTTTAATTCATCCCCAAGAAAAAGTGGCCCTGTCCTGGCACTGAGGGAATCAGCTAAGCAGTGCAAGGTCCCACGGACCAGGAAAACATGTCTCATGGAGAGGTCGTGGTGTGGAGACTGGTGGGCTAGAAGCAGGAGGATGGGGGATCTTTTGCTGACCAGAACCCCTAAAATTCATGGGGGCAGTGAACTGGGCCCAGTGGATGAATGGGGCTTCACTAGGCAGAGAGCAGGATCCAGGTGTGCCCAGTGGGAGAAACTATTTGCTGAGGTGTGCAGATGTGAAGCACTGAGTTCTGAGGAAACAGAAGTTAGGTCTGGCTGGAGCAAAGGGTGAAGAGAGAGAGAAGAGGCTGGTGGCAGAACGTGTAGCCAACGAGGTTGGCGGGGGTCAGACTGGGAAGGGCCCTGTATTTTTGCTTCCAGGAATGTGAACCACAGTGCTGGGAAAGAGGGTACCATCATCAAACAGGAATGCGACTGTTTCCATGCTTGTTCTTGTAAAGACTGAAAGAAGGAAGGACCAGGGTGGGGGACAGGGGACAACAAGAAAGAGGTTGTTGCAATAGTGAAGGCAGAAGATGATGTAAGGTTGGACTGAGGAAGGCGTGGTGGCGACAGAGGAGAGTTAAAGGAAGTTGGGGAGATTATTGGTGCTACCGCTGCAGGGATTGCTCAGAGTTCAGATGGAAAAGCCAAGGGGAAGAAGACATCAAGGGGACTCCCAGATTCTACTATGGACAACTGGATACTTGGTTAAATAGCAAATACAGAAGGAGCATTGGCTGAAGGAAAGGACATACTGAGCTTGAGGTAGCTGTGGGAGAGCCAGCCAAGAGGGGTGTGGTCTTACTGGCCTTTATTCTAGGTGGCAGGCAATCAGTGATGGTCCTGGGGTTCACTGGATTGTTGCTTGAGGAGCCAGTGGGGAGATGAAAGATGGTGCTGGTGTCCAGGAGGGAGCTGGGGAATAGAGTCCCAGACTTGGGGAGTCACTAGTAAGGGGTTGAAGCTTGAGCCTAGGCAGATGAGCTTGACCAGGAGCAGCTCTGTGGGGTGAAGCAGGGGTGGGTAAGAATGTTCAAGGCAGCAAGGAAGGAGACCCAGAAGAGTCTGCAGGTTGGTACAAAAAGGGAAGAAATTACTAGGCATAGTGTTGCATGCCTGCAATCCCAGCATTTGGGAGGCTAAGGCAGAAGGATCGCAAGTTCAAAGCCAGCTTCAGCAACTTAATGAAGCCCTGTCTCAAAATTAAAAAAAATAATAAAGGGGCTGGGGATGTGGCTCAGTTGTAAGCACCCCTAGGTTCAATCCCAGGTACTGAAAAGAAAAGGGGAGAAATTAAATCAGGAGAATAGAAAGATCCAAGCAGAGTGATAGGTAGAGTCGGATGTCACCAAGAAGCCATGTAAAGGAGACTTGGAAATCAGTGCTGAGATTCCTCGTTAGGAGTCCTAGCGAGCCCAGTGTTGCAGGCTCACTGCAGAAGGGGAGGCTGGAGTGGGTGGTCTTCAGGGCCACAGCGGGTGGTTAAAGAGAGTGCAGTAATTACTCTCAAGGAGTGGGCACCCAAGTTGGGAGTCCAGGATCATGACATCTGTCATGGGCTCCTTTTATAAGATCCTGTCACCGAATCCTGGCACCTTTGATTCTGCCGAAGTCGTTTCTGCACTGATGCTGCCGCTGTCGTCCTGTATGCAGGAGGAGATGGAGAAGAAATGTAAAGAAGAGTCCATGCAGAGGAGAAGGAAGAGCTCAGCATAGAGCCGCATGTGGATGGGCTGGGAGGTGGCGGGGAGGGAAGTGCAGCCAGAGTCTGGCCTGGGGTGCAATGGCCCCAAGAGGTCATGACCAAGCATTTGGATTTGACCTAAAAGGTCAGTGGAAGCCACTGTAGGTTTCTGAGAAATGGAGTGATCATACCACATAGCCCAATCCGCATCAGGGCACAAGGTTAGGATGTCAGGACGACTTGCTTGCCTAGTTCACCGCAGTGTGAAATGGAAGGCAGTGTGTTTGTTCTGGTCCCAAGAAACTCCCCAAAGTGCCTTTGCGTGGGTGGCTGACACCACACTCAATTGCACATGCAAATGTGGTCATTAATGCCTGAAAAATCAGAGGTCAGCCGGAGGCCAGCAAAAGATCTGGTTTCTCTGCTTCCAGATTCTGAAATAGCAGATTATACACAATTCACTGTCTTCCGCCAAGACCTCACTACACACATTTGCCAGGATCTCATTTTACAATTCTCATTCTTTTAAAGAGAAATCCCCACATGGCGGCGATTCTGAGTGCTTTTACCCCTCGTGCCCACCCCCTCCCCAGGCTGGCTCCCTGTACCTGTCGGGCTCCTCGGCGGGGGGCTGTCAGCAGCACCCATGTGGATTCGCCATCACAAAGGAGGATGCTGGACGCCGTGGTTTTCTTGGGAGGGAAAGCAACAGTCGAGTCCTGAATCGAATATGGCACAACCATCTTAAATATTCCAGACAGGAAAAGTTTTTTGTCAAAGCCTCTGACAGTTTAAACTTTAAAGCTTCAACAAAACTTTTAAACTTTTAAACTTTGAACTCTTTGAACCTCTCATGATTTATGAATTATTAAATGTACCACTGAAAACCACGGACTTTCTCTTTAACCAGTAAAGCTTTCTGCTTAAAAGCAACCGAGCAGAGGTGCTTGTGGGGGATGCAGAAGGAGGAGAGGGTCGGGGAGCCGCCATCCTCCTGTTTGTGTAAAAGCTGAATCTGGAAAATATTTAGGAGACAAAAGGCATGAACTGGGACATACCATATGAAAAAGGAGGAGAAAGAACAAGAAGTAAAAGGAAATAGTGTGAAATTAGTTATAGAGGTAGACCTAAATAAGAACTGAAGTTTCATATGTGTGTATGTGTGTGTGTGTGTGTGTGCATACATGTCTATAGGACATATACATATTATATGTTGGTGGTAAAATGTGCATAACACAAAATAAATAATTTTAACCATTTTGAGGTGGACAGTTCAGTTATATTAAGGACATTCACATTGATATATGACCCCTGCTACTATCCATCTCCAGAATTTTTCATTTTAACTCTGCCCCTGTTAAACAGTAACTCCCCATTCCCTCTTTCCAGCCCTTGGTACCCACCATTCTTTTTTCTTTTTGGTACTGGGGATTGAACCCAGGGGTGCTTCACCCCTGAGCCATATCCCCAGCACTTTTAATTTTTTTAAATTTGGAGACAGAGTCTCACTAAATTGCTTAGGGTCTCTAAGTGGCTGAGGCTGGCTTATGAACTTTCCATCCTCCTGCCTCAGCCTCCCAAGTCACTGGAATTACAGGCATGTGCCCGCATGCCTGGTGCAACCACTATTCTTTTTGTCTGTATGAATTTGGCTATTCCAGGTATCTCATATAAGTGGAATTGGTGTAGTGTGTGTATGTGGGGGTGCATGTGTGTGTACGCAAATACACAGATATAGATGTGTGGTAGGAATATACACACATGCAAATATCATATGATTCCACTTATATGAGATACCGGGCACAAAGAATACGTATGTTTCATTTGTTTTTAACTAAGTTCATGATCTAACCACAAGCATGAGGAGAAGGATATAGGTAAGGAAAACTCTGAGGTTTTCCAAGCGTTTCAGACAGAATTGAAAGGTAAGCCAAGTGAGTTGAGATAGATAAAGAAAACATGCTGTAATTTGTGCTTCCCAGAGGCTGAGGTTCACTGGAAACCTCAGGAGCCCTGGGTGCCTCCTGAAATGTGTGGTGGCTAAGTGGAGTCCTGTGACCCACGTGCAGTCAGTCGGTCCTGAGAACAGTGGACCCAAGTTCTGCTCCTGCCTGGAGCCGGGCCAAGTCTGGGGTGCGAGGGCGCATCCAGCTTCCCCACGGCTGGCGGTGTGAAGAGTTTATGGCTCTGTTAGTGGTTCTCAAGGACTTGGTACCCAGCTCATAGAAAACTCCCCTCACCGCACAGCGTGAAGTGTAAACGCTGCGTAAATCTCAGCAGCCTGCAGGGAGCAGCCGGCCATTTCGGAATTGCCTAATGATGCTCCTCGGGCTGCATCTGTCACACACTGTACCTGGGATGAGGTATAATGGCAGGTGGGAGGTGCAGCCCAATCGCTGGTCAGCAAATCAGCAGCGATTGTTTCTTTAATAAATTCCATTGTGACCAAGACCAGAGTGAGTCCTGAAAAGTCTGGGTATAGGCAACTTATGTCCATGAGAAAGCCAGGAGGGAAGGCGGGCTGCTTAAGGGGTGGCTGCCTCCACATGGAAGGGAGGAGCCCCAAAGGGAAGGGTGGAGAGGCCTCAGACTGCTTGCTTCACAGTCGGCCAAGCGTTGCCTGCCCCTGCCTTTACCTCTGGAGAAGCCTTGTGCTATCAGTCTGGGGAGGATGAGCAGACTTGCCCAGGAGTTGCTCAAGCTCTCACTGGATCTGGCCACTTCTCCCATCCTGGAGATGTGAGAACACTCTTCACGTGCACACTCTCTTAGAGATTGAATTTCTGGGATAGCTGCCATGTCTGCGCTGGGACTTTGGCAGTAGCCAAAAAGGCAGGAGGAGAACTGGCCGGGGGTGGGGGGGTGGCACTCTTTCTACTGTACCAGTTATCAGGACCTGGGCACCAGGGCAGAAGCTGACAAGCAGCAAATGGAGTTGATTCCAAGTCTCAGAATGTCATGCCAGCACGGTGGGAATGCCTCCTGCGTCGGGTAGATGGGGCAGGGCGGCAGGAGGGAAGCTATGGCCGGGTGCCCTCCATGTTCACGGTGACCCAGGAATGAGCTCACTGTCCCAGCTCAAGACAGCGCAATGGGTTGGCGTTCTCCATAGGAAGAAAATGTCCTCTTTTTCCTCTTGCGGTGCCATCTCTAAATCTAAAAGATGTTTTGTTCCTTGATGGATCTTTCTAGATCTTTGTGCCAAGTCCTGCACACAAGTCCCTGGGTCTAGTGAGTGGCCCTCTGGGGTGGATGTCTGCGATGTGTCTGTCAGTCTGCTGCTTAACTCTGTCCCCATCCTGGGAAAGAAGCACATTCACTAGTCACTGGAGAGAGCTGCTGCTTCCTCTCCTTCTCTAACCCTGCAGCCACCATGGTCACGGAACATGTGAGAGAAAAAGAATACAGTGAAAAAGAGGGCAGGAAACCCAGGAATCGGAACGGAACTTGAGCGGCCTGAACATTTGAATGTGAAACTTCTCTCTGGCTTAGTGTCACCGTGGATAACAACAGGAGCTTCTCACTGAGAGAAAGAGGAAGAGGAAAAGCAGACCTGAGGTCAGCACACAAGAGGTTTGCAGAAGGGAAGCCAGAGTTACCATACCGCCATTTCTGATCTGCTTTGAATGTACTAAGTGTCCACAATGTGCTTGAGTGAAACCTGTTTTTGTCCTTGAGAAATTCGGGAGCCAGACTGCCTGGGTTTGAATTTGGGTTCTGTCACCTATTCTTCAGTACTTGGTGACTGAATTTCCTCAGTTGTAAAATGGAGACAATAATAGTACCCAACTCCCAGAGTTGTTCTACAGATGACTGAGTCAGCACTGTGGTGCACACCCATGATCCCAGCAGCTGGGGAGGCTGAGGCAGGAGGATCTCTGATTCAAAGCCAGCCTCAGCAAAAGCACAGTGCTAAACAACTCGGTGAGACCCTGTCTCTAAATAAAATACAAAATAGGGTTGGGGGTGTGGCTCAGTGGTTGAGTGCCCCTGAGTTCAATCCCTGATACAAAAACAAATAAATAAATAAGTAAAAAATAAAGAAAGATTGAGACAAAATTTATTAATCTTTTAAAACATAGTAAATGCCATGAAATGGATAGATGGATAGACAGACAGACAGCTAGACAGATAGTAGATAGTTAGATAATGACCATCAGGATAGGTAAACTGAAACTAAAAGAGGAGATTTGGAAAATTTCCAGAGGGATCATAGGTGTTAAGAGTCACCATTTGAACCTAAGTCTGCTTGACAACTTCACTTGTGGTCACTTTAGTGAGCTGGATCAAATGTCTTTAGAAATAGAATCCTTCCCCTGAGATGAAGAATGAAGATAAATATATTAGCAGCTAAAATTTGTTAAATGCTTGTATTGTGCTAGGTGCCTTATAAACATAATGTAATTTAAGTCTTATGATAGTCCTTTGAGTTATATGTTATCTCCATGCAGTTGGTTGAATAGTGTCCATAGCTTAGGTCCATTTAGAACCCCAAAATGTGACCTGTTTAGAAATAGAGTCTTTGCTGATAGGATTGACTGAGGTGAGATCATTTGGGATGAGGGTGGCCCCTAAATACAATGATTGGTGTCTTCAGAAGAAGGCCATGGGAAGATACAGAGTCACAAAGAGTGCCAGATGATGTGGAGACAGATTGGAGTGATGCAGTTATGCCAAAGACTGCCAGAGTCACCAGAAGTCACTGGAAGAGACAAGACGATGATTCTTAGGGCCTTCAGAGGATGCTTGCACCTTGCTTTTGGACTTCTGGGCTCCAGAACTGTGAGAAATGAAATTTCTGCTGTTTCAAGCCATCTGGTTTGTGGCACTTTGTTTTGGCAGCCTGCGGGACCATTACGTTCTAGTTTACAGTGAAGATGTTGAGGCTGAAGGAAGAATGCTAAGGAATTTGGTTAAGTTCAACTAGTTAGTGGCAGCAAACAGAGGACTTGACTCAGGTCTATCAACTCCCAACACTGCTCTGACATCTTCCAATGAGTGCCAGAGTTGTCAAAGTGTCTGGGTCAGCAGTTAGGGCTAATTGTCATTTTGTGTACCTTGCTGACCATCTGGCCCCAGGGTCTTCCTGCAGTGGGGTCCTGTGATTTGCAGCCTGGGACCCACATACTGTTCAGTGCATCCTGTCAGGAAGTATTAAAAACAGCAGTAACTGGGAAAAAAAGGAATCCACCAAAATCTTGGAGGAGAATTTCTCATTTAAGAAGGTATTAACTTAGACGGTTTTCTTTAAGTACATGCAATATGGACAAATATTTTAGAATAATGAACAGCTTCACCCCAGGCAAAATATTCTATTTGATCTCTCTCCATGTAAAGAAGCAGATGAGTGACAATTCTTGGCTCATGACACGTTGTCATTTCTGGTAGGAACTTTGCGAAGTAGTTATTCCCATGTTATGTAACCCATGAAGCCACCAGTCAACCTCAGAACTAGGATATCGACAGTAACTCACAGCAACTTATTTTCTCCTCTCTGTCCCCCTTTCCTCCCTCCTTCTGCAAGTTTGTCTTCATGATTTTCTTTGTAAAGAAATACTTTTGTGAGATGTGCCTCCATGTGTCTGCAAGGACCTGCGTGGTCTTGAGCTCCAGACACGTCTTCAACCTGAACTTGTCCTATTCTGGCTTGTTTGCTGCATGGTGCTGGGCTGGGCCTGCTTGCTGTTCCTCTGAGATGCCAAGCACACTTCCACCCCGGGCCCTGAGATTCACTCATCCTGATTCTGGAATGTTCTTCTTTTCTATGATGGGCCTCCTTGGTTCATCTAGGCCCAGGCTCAGTATCAACTTTCAGAGTTACTCTCTCTGACTCTGTCATTTAAAATTGTCCTCCATCCTTTTCAATCTGCTCACCTGCTTTATTTTTCCTCTTAGCAATTCACACTGGCTGACATCACACAGTTTTGCAGTTGGTTATTGGCTGATCCTTCTACTATAAAAGGGCAGAGATTTTTTTTTTTTTTCTGGTTTGTCTATTTCTGTAGCTCTAATGCCAGGCAGAGAGTAGCTGTCTAGTAAATTATTTCCTCTTCTAATGGACGGGCATGTCTTATGTACCTTCTGCATGCCAGGAAAGGTGCTAGGATCCAAAGCTTGGTTGAGTTTAGTGTTGGCTCTTCAGGAATTTATAGTTTGTGAAAACACTGGATTGCAGGCATTTGTTTAACCATGAAGTGACCTGGGTGTGCACAAGTTGCTGGCAAGTGTTATGGTGATGAAAGAGGGCTCCTTGGAGGAGATGGCACCTGAGCTGAGCCTTGAAGGATGAGCAGACTTTGGTTCAGGGGCATGACATAGGCAGGGCACGGAGGTGATGGAGAGCACCAGGTGTTTCTGCATGGACTGCAGAGTGTGTGTGGAATAGGGATGAAATAAGGCTGCAAATGAAGGCAGAGGCCAGATCACAGAAGGCCAAGTATGTGACTTGTAGAGTCTGAGCATTCTCCAGCCAGACCTGGGGAGCCACTGGGCCATGTGCAAGAGAGGAACAACGGGCTCAAGTTTGCATTTGGATGCATCACTGTTTGCTTCTGTGAGTTGAGGTGGACTCTCAGGATACGTGCAAAGTGCTGCCCATCGACTTGGTGGGCTTTGATGGTCATGCTGGGTGTTGACGGGTTGCTAACGAGTTCAGTTGTAGATATGTTGAGTTTTGGTCTCTGGTGGGAAAACCAAGGCTACCCAGTAGACAGAGGGGAATTACTCTGTTTCATTGTTCCTCAGACAGCCGGTGTGGGAGACACTTGTAAATGCTACTTAATAATGAGCACTTTACAGTTACAGTTGTTACTCAAAATCCATGGGGAACATCAGGAGCCCCTGCAGATACCAAAATCCACAGATGCTCAAGGCCTTCCTATAAAATGGTGTAGGATTTGCATATAACCTATGTGTATCCTCCCAAGTATTTAAATAACCTCCCGATGACTTATCATACATAACACAATGTAAATGCTATGTAAATAGTTGTTACACTGTATTGTTTATGGAATAATAACAAGAAAAGAGTCTGTAAGTATCCAGTGGGGAAACAATTTTGGGGGGACTATTTTTCATCTGTGGTTGGTCAAATCCAAGGTTGTGGAGTGGAGGGTGCCTGAACTACTTAGTTTTGTGAGAAAACCTTTTGGGGAAAACTTTAGTAGAGCTTGCATCTGAGTGAAACTCACTAACTAATATGCAGATTTTTTAACCCATTCAGAGCAGATGGCAGTGCACTTTGGGTGTTCTCTCTCACCTCCCAGCACTTCCTGTCCAGGGGAGGGAGGGCTACAGGAACTCTCAGAATTCTTTCATCAGTGATTTTGTGACTCCCTGACATTTTCTCAGGGGTGGAGATATGATGCTGGGCAGGATCCGCTGTCATTTTCTTTCTCATTGAATGAAGACGTGCAAGAGTCCTGGGGTTGATTTCAAATCTCACTTATTCCTTCCAGCTTGATAATGGATGGACTTTGGTCTCATTAGGTTAAATGGCTTATTCAGTAACATTTCCTGGGAATGTGCAAGTGCCAGGTACTCTGTGGGGCTATTTGCATCTGCTAAGAGTTCCACTCTCTTGCTCGTCTTTCCTGCCCACCAGCAGGCCTGGGTACAGACTTTCAGTGGAGACAGTAGTACGACTTACTGAGAAATGAGGGCCCAGCTGAAGCATAACCCGGACTGCAGAAGCTGTGCATCCAGAGAAGTGCCTTAGCCCAGTCTCCTAAGGAAACGTCCCCTAAGCAAGTCTCTCTCCTTCCTCATCTCTTCTGGTTTTTGGATAGCTTCAAACAACTTTCTCCTGAAGTCGGAGTGAGGGATTTGGGGATGTCACCACTTTGGGGTCAGAGGAGTTGAATGATTTCAGTTACATTTGGTAAATCTTGGGGGTCAGTACTGGTACCTATCTTGGGACAGAAACTCCGGAAGCTCTTAGATGCCCTTGCTACCTGTGTGATCACATTTCTCTTTTAGAAGGAAACAAAACTGAGGCTTAATCCTGTGGCATTTTTACACATATAGGGGCTTTTGTTTCAAGGTCTTCTGCATGCAAATAATAATTTAAACATTATTAAAGCATTTAAACAAATCTTGTAACCCACTGAGGCCCATGCCTAATTCTAATTTGCCAAGGGAGCAGAGGACCAGGTAAACCCACAGGAAATGTTTTCTTAGAGAAGGGGAGTCCCATCAGGCTTTTTTTGCCAGGTGGATAATCCCTGATTTGAACTTCAAGGCCTACCCCAAGCAGGTACCCTGGAGGGTAGGAAGAGGAGGCTGGGAACTGGAGGAGGTTAGGGAGAGAGGGACTATTTCAATATTGTCACTTTTTGTAGGAGAGGAAGAGGAGGAAATGCATTTTCAGATTAACAGAGAGGACTGGCTGTCTGGTCCTTTCCCTCCTGGTCACTAACAATCTCATCCAGGAGTCAATACAGAGATGGAAGCGAAAGCGGAAAGGATTCTTCTAAGTAATTCCCAGTAAGTTACTTCTCTAGCCAGAGGCTAACCTAGAGCCAGCACACTTCAAAGACATTGTAGTGGCCTGTCAGCTGCAGGATTTCTCTTGGTCCGAAGTGAAATATTGCAAGGCCTGATGAGGCGAAAGTGCTGGAAGGAGAAGGTGATAACACTCAGCCAAGGAAACAAAGGATCTGGGGATGATACTCCAATGGGGAGACGTGCTTGCGGAGCAGGGGGACCACTTTGGCCTGAATCTACAAGGTAAAAATGTCATAAGAGGCAAGCAGATGTCTTCTGGCTGAGAGATCAAAGCTGCTGCATTTGGAATATGGTCATGATCCATTTTAAAAAGGCAGCCCATCCTCCAAATGGATGTGCAGTAACCAGTGAATGTGATTGAAAAAAGGGCTTGGGTGGAATAATCAAAATCCATGGATATATGGCAGCTTTTATTCTTTTCCCTGGGAGATTAATAACGGGTGGGGCAAGGATGGAGGCCAAAGGGATCTGAGGATCATAGGAAACGGGTCCCCAAGGCTTCCAGATGGAACTGTGGAGTGCTGTATTTTGAACATGGCTATGATTTTTGGAAGGGAAATTCTTAATACCGGTTCTGTACATGTAGAGTCCACAGATCCAAGGTTGCTGGATGGGGCTTTATGCCAAAAAAGTAGCCCATAAATGCTTTATTAAGTATGGAGAAATGAGCTTTGGCAAGAACACACTCTTATCCTCACAGGAAAAGTGATCAAGGTAAGGAAGCCAGTAAAAATTTCTGGAAGCCAGAACTGTGGACATTTTTCAAGCAAGATGAAAAGAAAGAAAAACCTTCATGGTGACAACCATAATCAGGGGACATTTTCAGCAATGAGGGATCATGACATTAGGCCATTTCCTCAGGGAAAGGTGGTTGCGAATGGGAAGTTGGGGCTTTTCTGGGGACTCTCTCTAGACAGCAGAGCTGATGATGGATTTGGAATGCTGATGCCTTGATTAGGGAACAATCCCGTGGGAAGGGCTGGACTCCCCAGGAGGCATTCCAGCCTCTGCCTAAGCAATCTCTCCTCCCTCACCTGTTCTGGTTTTCAGACATCTTCAAACAAGTTTCTCTTGAAGTCCAAGTGATGGATTTTGGTATGTCACCATTTTGGGGTTGAACGGAGTTGAACGGTTTCAGCTACATTTGATAAGTCTTGGGGGGTGGTATCATGGATGTGCTGGTACCTACCTTGGGATAGAAACAAGGGAAGCAGTTGGGGAACTGAGCCTGTAGGGTGTGTAGGATGAGAATGCAGGAAACCAAAGAAGTAGAAGTGATTTTGAGCAATTAAACCAAGTAAAAAACAAACTGAGTTCAAAGAAAATAAGTGAGTTTCAACTCCTCCAGAACAGTGTCTTAGTTCTTTGGCTTAGTTTATGAATTCCCTATGGTCTCTACTACCTGCTTCCAGTCCCTCATGCTGCTGCACTTCCCCCCACCCCTGCATATAAGGCCTGCAGTTCCCCAAGTGCATGTGGGGAGGCAGATTCCCAGTTGGCCCCTGTTATGGTTTAGATGAGAAGTGTCTCCTAAAAGCTCATGTGTGAAACTATGCAAGAAGGTTTAGAGGTGAAATGATTGGATTATGAGGGCCTTCACCCCATCAGTGCATTAATCCACTAATAGAGATTAACTGGGTGGTGACTGTAGGCAGGTAGGGTGTGTCTGGAGGAGGTGGGTCCCTGGGGTCATGCCTTTGGGGTGTATATTTTGTCTTTGTTGAGTGGAGCTCTTTTTCTCTCTGCTTCCTGTTGCCACATCCTGAGCTGCTTTTCTCCACCTCACTCTTCCGCCATGGTGTTCTGCCTTACCTTGGGCCCCATTATCTTGGGCCCCAAAGAATGGAGTTAGCCATCTATGGACTGAGACTTCTGAAACTGTGAGCCCCCAAATAAACTTTTCCTCCTCAAATTGTATTTGTCAGGTTAAAAAAAAACTGACTAAAATAGCCCCCAATGACCCCCACTTCCCACTAGCCACATCACTGTAGAACCTTCTCCTCTCAGTCCAATGGTCCCTAAAGACCTGAAATCCACCAATAACCACAGGAGCCTAGAAATGGTTCCTTCCCTTGAACCTTCAGATGAGACTCCAGCCCTGGCCAGTGCCTTGATTGCCACCTGTAAGAGACCCTGGAGGGGAAGATTGAGCTAAGTTATGCCCTGATGGTTACCCCACGAACACTGAGATAATAATGTGTGTGGTTTTAAATCACTAAATTTGTGAGCAGTCTGCTAAGCAGTGATAGACACTGTTAGAGACTTCTTGAAATTTCATGAACCTATGCCTTTGCTCATGAACTTCCTGATGTTTGGAAAACCCTATTCCACTTCTTCATTGCCTTCTTGGCCCAACTCATCAATAAGATAGAGCTCAAATGTGATGTCTTCAGCAGGGCCTACCCTACCTTCCCTATAACCCTCCCTCACTTGAACTTGACCTCTCTTTTCTTTGGCCCAACTGGACCTTGTATGGACTTTTTTCATAGCCTATAAACCCACAGTGCAAGTGCTTCTTTTTTTCTGTCAATCTCCATAAACGTCAGAGGCAAGAAGCTCCCCCTTGTCTTGGAAGGGAACAATGTTGTTACTGTTAGCACCATGATAGACCTTTTGGAAGCTTATGAAGTCAGCTTTACTAATTATGAAAAGACCATCAGTTTGTTCTGCTGCCAGTTTTCATTGAAGCAAAAATAAAGCACTCACTCTGCTGGAGCCCTGTCTGCATCCCTCACTCCCCGCATTTTGATCAGTTTGCACCTGTGCTCAGCTCCCCGCCAGGTACCATGCATGCACCTTGACAAAAGCAGAACTTGTCTCTGGATACCCCAGGTGAAGCACAGAGTATAATCATGAAAAATATGTCATTAGGATGAGTGAACAAACGAATGAGATGAGGGAATGAATGAATGAATATAAGAGGAGAAAGATGTGGCTTAATTTGGGCCATCTTGGAACTGACAGGCAGGAGGAAGGTTCTTACAGATTTCCTGTAGCACAGAGCAAAGTCCCATCTGTAGAGCAGGTCAGGGCTTCATGTTAGCAGCTCCAGGGTGCAGCTCATGTAAGAGCACCAGGTACGGGGAGGACCCTGCCTGCTACGCCAAGGGCATAAGAAGCAACAGAAGAAAGGCCCAGTTAAGGCTAGAGACAGTGGCAGGGGTTGCTGGGCAGTAGGCCAACAAGGAAGGGAGGACACCCTGGACTCCACAGACTTTGAGACAGGACAGAGACAGAAGAGAGTAGAAAAACAGCAGGTGCATCTGGAAGGAGATTTAGTGTTCAAACTCAGACCAAGCTTATTCGGTACTACAGTATTATGCTTCCGGGACACACTGAGCACCTTGAGATTTCCCCTCTCATTTTGAAGTCACTATGACCCCTGTTTTTGCATTCTTTGTAATTTTCTGTGGTATTGCTTATTTGTTTGCTTATTGCTCTGTGCTCCCCAAGTATGTCTTATTAACATCGCAGCCTGGTCGTTCAGTGGGGTGGGACACCCTCATTTGTTGTTCGTTAATGTGCAAATAAACGATCCAGAAATCTCCCTATGGGTGACATCTAGAGGAAACGAGATCAGTATGTTAAAGAGACATCTGCATGCTGCAGTGCTATCACAATAGCCAAGGTAAGAAATCAACCTGTGTCCTTCAATGGATGACTAGGGAAAGAAAATGTGCTAAGTGTGCACGAAGAAATGACAGTCAGCCTTAAGAAAAGAAGGGACTCCCATCAAACACAACAACATGATGGTGGACATGATGGTAAGTAACCTAAGCCAGGAACAGAAAGACAAACGCCACATGGTCATACGTGCAATCTAAACATGTTAAACTCCGAGAAGCAGAGAGAACAGCGAGGTTGCCAAGGGCTGGGGAAAGAGGTGGGATGCGGGAGATGGAGGACACAAAACTTGATGGACACAAAATTTCAGCCAGACAGGAGGTGTGGTTTCAAGAGGGCTTTCCAACATGGCGACTGTAGGTCAACACACCGTGACAACAGCTCAGAGAGTAGATTTTGACTGTTTTCCCCATAAAAAGGAAAACTGCATAAAGTAATCATGCATATGGTCATTAATTGGCTTGAGACAGCCATTCCACCATGTGTCCATATCTCAAAACAACATGTTACCTGAGATAAATATATGTAATTTCAATGTATCAGTTAAAAATTAAAAATGAATTAAAAGAATGAAAAGTGCTCTGGCATTGTCAGCTTTGGCTGGAGGCAGCATTGGCAAGGAGAAGACAGAGAAGCCTGGACAGAGGGAGGCCGTGCTGGGGGACGTCACCCCTGCTTCTCCCCTGCACAGACAGTGGAAAGGCCTATGGGAGCTCTTGGCTACTTATGCATTACACAAGCTCTTACAGATCATCGGATAAGCGCCAAGCATTTTATCAAAATTAGGGGATACTACGAAATGACAGGAAAAGGCTCCTGGACTTCAGGAGTTTCCAGGCCTCCTGGTGGGGAGCAGTGGGTAAGGAGCCCAGACCGCCTCTTTAGACCATTTCTGAGGGTACGGCCAGTGGTCTGGGAGGGACTGGAGGAAGCTGGGCCATGCTCTGGACTGCTGGCTTTGCAGGAAGCTAGTTCCTGGAGAAGCTGTCCCTGGCTCAGGCCTGAGGGACTCAAAGGAACTGGGGGAAGAATGGCCGTGGGTGGGGAGGTGGGAGAGGACATCAGCAGGATGGATCAAGACTAGTTTCAGGTCACACTCCAGTATGGCTCTGGCTCTGTACCTGATGGGAATCCAGGAAAGGAGGGACATGATTGGATGGTGTGGGTGGAGCCAGCCTAGAGGAAGCGTCCTGGGCTTCAGGTGAGAAGGGAGAGCCTGGGGCTGGCAGGAGGGGACGAGCAGTGCCTGTTAAGCAGAAGGAGGGCCATTGTCAGCATGTCCCCACTGAGAAGGGTGTTTCTTTCCAGGGCCAGCTGTGCGTCCAGTCCAGCTGCAGGCCCGAGCTGCACCTGCTCTCAGGTGGGGGCTCCTGCAGCTCTGAGTAGGACTCTCCATCTGGAAGAACTGAATGGCCCAGGGGTGCTAAGTGACATTTCAAAGCATTGGTCTTTCAGAGCTGACAGGGACCCAAGCCCTGCTTCCCCACAGATGCTTGTCATAGAGATGACTGCCCTGCCTTGGGGTGTCTGCTTGCAGAGATTGCCCTTTATTTAGCTCATGTCATTGTGCAAGATCACCTCAGTCCCAGGGGAGGAGAGTGCTCACACCCATTAAGTACCTGTCTCCTTTCTACTGTGATGTCCCGGATGGGCTGGATATCAGCACCATCAGAACCTAGCTGAAGGCTGATACTGGATGCCCAAGTGATGTCTCCTCATGTGGTGCTGGTGCTGGAAAGTTCACAAAGGGCCAGCTGACTTGCTTCAAGCCCAGATAACTCATCTTCCCACGGCTCCCCATCTCCCACTCTGGGGCTGTGGGACAGTGTCCGTTTGGGCTATGGGAGTGGGGACAGCCACCTAAAGCAAGGAAGGAAGCAGGTTAGCCACACATAGCAAGAGTAGACACCCCTTCCTCTTCCAGCCAGGAGGACAGTGGCCTGCAGGGGCTCCGTGATCCACAGCTGGCTTGGGAATTAGCCTGCCTCAAAATCTTCTACTGCTTTTCTATTGATAAACAACACAAGTGCATTATAAAAAGTTAGAAAATATGAAAAATGATGAAAAAAATTTGCCTATTATTAAGCCATTCAGATCTACCAGTATCACAATAATATTACATTTTGAAACTATATTTATGAAACTATATGAAATATAAACCATAGTTATGAAACTATAACCATATAATAAACGTGATTTTATTTTGTTTTTTAAAAAGGTCTTACTAACAGGTAATCTTTTTAAAAGTTACTACCAATTTTGTAAACTTTATTATTATTGCCATTTTCCCCAACTTCTTGGGTTAAACTCAAACAACTTGGTTTTTATCTTGTGTAATTTGATCATGTAAGTGTTTTTCCCAGAGGAAAAGTTCCTTTGGGAAATGGTATATTTTGTATCTCAAATTTAACTTAAGAGTTGTTTATAAAATATTTTTAAAGTCTCTAAAGGTAGGTTTTTATTTGCGAAAGATCACTTGAAATGACTATTACATTGGTAGATACATTATTTTCCTGTGTATTTTACATTGGTAGATACATTATTTTTCTTTCCTGTGTATTTTAAGTCCTGTGTACTTAATTAAAGTCCTGCATGAAGTTTTTCCTCAGAATGTGAATTCCCAGTGGAGGTGATAATCTCCCCTAAGGTGCTAAAATTGGTTCTTGGGGGTAAAGTAAATCTTACTCTTTTTATATATAAGGCACAGCTGTAAATATAGCACATAATGAAATCTATAGTATATCTGTGGCATAAGATTTCATGGTAGTGGGAGAAGGAGACTAGCCTTTTAAAAGGCTCCCTAAAAGACGGGCAATAATAAAAAAAGATTAAGAAACACTGCCTTAGAATAGAGCCCCAGAAATAGAATCATTAACTCGAATGGCTTGAACATTTTAATTTTAATTTTAATAGGTCTCATACATATTAACAGTTCATTTTCTACAACCTTGTATCAATATATACTCTGTCTAGTTAAAGCACCAGACAAGTATGAGCTGTTTGACTTTGAGTAAGTTATGTTACCTCTCTGAGCCTCAAGTTCCTAGCCTGCCATAGAAGAATGTTAATATCTCCTCTATCTGCCAGGGTTGTTGGTTATGAATAACAGGAATTTATTATTGCCCATTTAGGTTTGGAAGAAATTTTCTGATGGGATTTGGGGAGATTAAAAAATTGCTGAACAAATGGTCTGACTCTACTTCATGTACAACCAGAGAAATAAGTTTTATCCCATTTGTTTACAATGAATCAAAATAAATAAATTATAAAAAAAATTACTGAGAAGATCTCTGGACTCCAAAAATGTGCTAGAAACAGAGGAGCTACTGGCCCCACTGCTGCCTCTGGAATCCAGATGTTGCTGCTGATGCTGCTGCTGGAACAAATTCTCCCCATTCCCTTCTTTCTGCTACTTGCTCTTGATTCTCAGCCAATGGCCAAGCCAGGTCACCTGCCCACCACTGGGCAGCTGTGAGAGAAGGAAGGGAGCACCCAGGTTGGGGAGGGGGGACCCCGTATCTAAGAAGGGGACAGATGCCCAGCAGCCAGGAGAACAAAGTCTCCAAGTGTCTGTGTGCTCCTGCTGAGGCACACCAAGTACTGGTGTGGGGGGACACTCAGCAGGGGACCACCATGGCTGTATGTGACCACCTTCAGTCCATCTGCTCTGGCCAAGCCAGTCTCCTCCTGGTCAGCCACACTTTCTGTCTTTGCCAGGACTGTCCTACTTACCCAAGTTCTGGCCATCCTTCCAAGTGCTGATCAAGACCATACTCAGCACATCCCCCTCTCAGATCCCTTTCTCCTCATCCTGACGTCCTACCGTCCTTCTCTTTCAGCTAGAGCTTGACCACGTGTGGACTTAACCTTTCTCAGTAATTCTTCTCCCTAGGTGGCTGTCATTCTCCTGCGTAATAAAAGGGACAGGTCGTTCAGCAAAAGGTGGTCATTCACGGTAACTTGTAGGCTCCCCCTCCAAAGGCTCTGGGGACTGTGTTCTGTGGCTGACATTGAGCTTGCTTCCTTTCTTTCTGTGCAATGCCAACCCTCAGTAGTCAGCCAGGTGTCCGTGTGTTCCTCTTGTTCCCTCTTCCAACAATCTGTTGTTGGCTTACCTGGGATCAGGCATGGGCGTGACTATTCCAAGGAAAGAGACTCCTGCCCTCAGAGAGCGCAGGGCCTGCTGTGGCGACAGTGGGTTCTTATGGTTCTGGAGGTCAGCCCTAACCTCACAGGCTCCACTCGGGGCGTGGGCAGGCTGCTTTCCTTGCCGAAGGTTTTACAGGCGAATCCATTTCCTGACTTTTCCAGCTTCCAGAAGCTGCCTGCTGTCCTTGGCTGGTGGCCCATTTCTCTGTCTTCGAAGCAAGCAGGGTTGCATTTCTCTGACCCTTTTGTTATCACATCTCCCTCTTTCTGACCACAGCCAGGAAAAGTTCTGTCTTTTAAAGATTCCTGTGATTAGACTGAGTCCCCTTAGCTAATTCAGGAGCACCTCCCCACCCCAAGGACCTTAAACACATCTTCAAAGCCTCCCAGGGGTTTAGGATATGGACATCTCTGGGGACCATTATTCTGATTAACACATGCATACAAGTATCGTTTGGCACTATGAGGTGTTCCCATGAAGAGCCTTGGGAGTCTAGAGGAGGGAGGACACTTCCAACTGCAAGGAGGGAGGGGGAAGGCAGAGGGAAGGAAGGACCCACCCCGTCAGTGGGCCATGTTTGACATAGTGCTTTTTGAAGAGAGTTTGCAGGTGTAGGGCAAGGACAAGTAAGACATAGGAAACAACTTACTAATAGCCCTGTGGGGTCCCTTGGTAGTCACCAAGACCTCTAACCTCTTCCATGGAGCTCTCTATGGGCTCCAGGCAGCATCTTTTGTTCAACCTGAGGAGTTTGGCCTGGTGGACTGACTTCTTGCATGTTGGTGGGGATCTTTCAAAAGTCAGGTGGCTTCTTGGTTTTCTCTGCCTTTAACCGGAGATTTTCCTGGGTCAACTTCGGATACTCTCCTTGATTGTCTGTTCCTCCAGTCCCTCGGAGAAGAGTCTTCCTTAATTCTCTGATTAAAACAGTATCTAGCATCCATCTACCATCTATCTACATCTATCCATATATCAATTATATATCTCTATGCATCATACCTACCTACCTACCTACCAATCAATCTATGTCTATGTATCTGTCATCTATGTATTTTCTCACTTCCCAGACCCTTATCTGATAACATTTTCTGAGCTTCCTTCCTTCCCAGGAATCTTAAAACTTGATTTAATTTTTGCCCACTTTTCCTGACTCAGGAGACAGGAATTCCCTAAATAGATAAACTTGGGAAGAAACAGTTTCTTTCCACTCCAGCATAATTGAGCACGTCCTCCAGGTGGGTCTCAGAGAAACTTATCACTTATCCACAGTCCCCACAAATATCAGATCCAGAATGAAAAACCGAGTCTCTCTGATTCCAAGCATGCAAAGCCCAGCCACTGCTCTGAAGCAGGGCACGTATACGCACGTCTTCTTTTGAAGAATACTGCAACAGATAAAAGTTTCATTTAGCAATACTGACGGTTGCAAGGCCATAACTGATGACATGCCCAGTGGTTGGTGCAGACAGAAATTGCAAGGAGGAAAAGATGCTGCTGGGAGGGTCAGTCTCGGAAGACTTCCTGGAGCAGGAAAGAGGAAGTCGTGTTGGAACAGGAACAGTTGGACAATCTGACTTGTGACTTGGAATTGCAGTGGAAAGAACCTCCAGGGTGACTTCCAATTTGCTCTGCAGCCTCCAGAGCTTGAAGATGCTTCCCAGGAGCTGCAGTATCCACGTGGTGGACTCTGACCCTTAGCAGATTGTCCAGAGACACAAGCTCCAGTGCTTTACATGAGGACCTTTGGAAAGTCCCAGCTGGTTGCCAGGTTGTCAGAAATCTAACTCTGACTTTACTATTCAGAGTTGCTACCTGTAATGATAGTGGTACATTCCTTTTGATTTCCAGTACAGCCGAGTTCCTTCTTAAGAGTCCGTGTGGTCCCTGTTCCTTCATGCTGTTTCTATTGCCTCCCAGAAGCTGGGCACCAGCACCTGGCCACCCAATGAGCACAATGACCATTTCCTTGGCCAGACGCTGGGGAATCTGCTTGTGTGTTTCAGTTCAAGAACAGAAATGGGTTGCTATTTTTAGCTTTGCATGGGAAAGTCCGAGGGAGCAGGGAGAAAATGGATCAGCCAAAAATCTTTCCAGGGGCGGCAGCCGTCTCAGCTGACATGGAGCAAAAGAGGAGAGCAGGAAGGTAGCAATAGCTCGTGCGCTCTGTTCCACCCCACGCTGCCCTCCCTCCAGCACCCTGGGAAAGAGGGACAGTGGAGTATTAGAGTCTTTCTCGGTAGGACCGACTTTCTCTGCCTGAGAAAGGCAAAGAGAAAGGACAAGAGGGCAGGGATGAGAGATTCATTGTTCTCTGAAGACAGCACGGGATCAGCAAGGGCTTTAGAACTGGGAAGGCATAGCAGCGGGAGCTATGTACTGGCACTGAACAGGATGGGACAAGACGGGGGTCCCCTTACAGGTGGTGGAAGGATGCCCAATAAAACAGAGCAACAGCATGGAGACAGGAGGCTGGAGGTAGGCCAAGCGATTGGTCTCCACTGAAGAACAAGAATGATTAGGCAGAGCTCAGGGAGATGGCTGCAGGGTCAAGAGCAAGGAGTGGACGGAAGGAGGAGAACTTGGGAGATGTTTTGAGTGATAGATGGTGGTGGGTTTTGTGGGAAAGTTGAGATGTCTCCTGTAAGGAAGACACCCACCCCCCAGGACATGGATGGGTGGGGCGTGTGGGAAGCTGTCCAGGGCTCATCGTGTCCTCTCTTCTTGATCCCTCAGGTTTTCAAGGTTCATCAGCGATTTGCAATGGGCTCTTTTGTGATGACCAGGAGGACCCAGGGCTGCTGTGTCAGTATTGATGTGGAGCAAAGAGGCAGTGCTATGCACGAATGGGGGCGGAGCTCGGTTGATTCCAGTTGACAGACACAAAGGGGTGGGGGATTTGTGAGAAGTGAACCTATAGCACCCAGTAGGGTGCCTGGCATGAAGCTGTCCCTCAATAAATCATAGAGATGGGCTGGGGCTGGGGCTTAGTGGCAGAGCGCTTGCCTAACCTGTGTGAGGCGCTGGGCTCGATTCTCAGCACCACATAAAAGTAAATAGATATAATAAAGGTCTATCAACATCTAAAATAAATTTTTTTAAAAAATCATAGAGATACTCACTAGTCACAGAGAGAGACAGGAATCCACTGAAGAAGATGCCGGGGTGCTCACCTGGGGCCAGGTACAGGTAGGCAGCCCAGGTTTGACCTAGTGCAGAGTCTGCCCAATGCCAGCCTGGAAGGAGCACAGAGCAGGTGTGGCCTTGCCATCTAGAGCGGTAGTGTGACCCCACACGCTGCTTCTAATCTTTCTTGAATTTGCCAGATTGAGAATAGAATGATTTAACTGCTCATGTGTGAAGCTAAACCTAAAGGTTTAAACAACAGGCTCAAAATCTCTACCAGTTCCTCACCAGAGGGACTGAAGTACCAAGTTGTATTTTCCCCTTTTGTTAATTTAAAGCCCATGTTCCCACAAGTTTTTAATTAGGCTGTGTTGGTTTTTGTTCACCGTGGCAGTAGAGTAGTGTAAGACCTAAACCTGAGGTGAAGCTCTGGAAGAAGAACGCACAAATGGCATCCTGTGCTGCTAGCACGGCTGACTCCCCAGTGGGGAGCCACAGAAGAGTTCTCCCCGCCCACAGACTTTGAAAAACTTTTCTTCAATGAACGTTTCCCTGATAAGTGGACGATGATACATAATGGGGGCGGTGGGGTGGGGGGGGCGAGAGAAGAATGGAGGAACTTTAGATTACGTAGCAGGAAATGAGAGGGGGGTATGAAAGATGGTGGAATGAGACAGATGTCATTACCCTGTGTACATGCATGATTACACGAATGGTGTGAATCTATGTCGTGCACCACCATAGAGACGAAATGATGTACCCCATTTGTGTACAAGGAATCAAAATGCAGTCTGTAAAAAATAAATAAATAAATAAATAATAATAAAAATACCTGACACAGAAAATGAGACTTACTGACCTTTTACAGTGCCTCTTAGTATAAATAGACACACCCCAAGCACAGTTGACTCCCTCCTCACTCCTTTAGAGTCTGCCACATTCTCAGGGAAGCTGAGATGGTCTCACACATGCCACCCTTTCCCAGACATGCTCTATTCAGGTGTCATCATCTTCCAGGGTGAGACATGAGGCCACAGGGTCATGAAGACTCAGGAGCACAGGGCTTTGATTCATGGGATTAGGGGATGGGTCCTTCTTGAATGTAAAACACTGGACACCTCCTTGTAGTTAAAAATGCCCCACCAGGGAAAAAGGCACACTCATACATTGCTGGTGGGACTGCAGATTGGTGCAACCACTCTGGAAAACAGTATGAAGATTCCCAAGAAAACTTAGAATGGAACCATCATCTGACCCAGCTATCCCACTCCTCAGTTTATACCCAAAGGACTTAAAATCAGCATACTACAGTGACACAGCCACATCAATGTTTATAGCAGCTCAATTCACAATAGCTAAACTATGGAACCAACCTAGATGCCCTTCAGTAGATGAATGGATAAAGAAACTGTGATATATATATATATATATATATATACTCAACTTTAAAGAAGAATGAAATTATAGCTTTTGCAGGTAAATGGATGAACTAGAAAATATCCTGCTAAGTGAAATAAGCCAAACCCAAAAAACCAAAGGCTGGACGTTTTCTCTGATAAGTGGATGCTGGTTCATAGTGGGGTGAGGTAGGGAAGAATGAAGGAGCTTTGGATTGTGCAGAGGGGAGTGGGAGGGTGGGGGATGGGGATGGGAAGGATGGTGGAATGAGACAGACATTATTACCCTATATACATGTATGAAAAATATTTTTTAAAAATTACAAAAAAAGAAAGAAAAATGTCCCACCAGGGTTGGAAGCTGTTCTCAGTGTGTGCCTTTCACTCTGATGACCTTGATGTTAAGGGAAATGAAGGGCCTATGGGCAGCTTGGATGAAGCATGACAGGGTGTTTCCTTTTCTAGAAGGTTTATTTCCACCTTGAGCTTTAGGAGCAATGTTGGCTGCAGCTCAGGTTCCCCACGGTGAGGCCTCTTGTGCAGGCAATTTTTGTAGAGCGCTCCCCAGGGCAGACTGGCAAGGGCGTGTGGTGATAGGCAAGGTAAGTAGACAAGTGAGGAGGTGGCAGGAGGCAAGCTCCTGCAGTGGAGCTCTGGGGACAGGAAGGACACACATCTGAGCCATCTTGCTCAGGGACCAATGAATGGGATATTTGTTCTCCAGCCCCTGTTCTGTTGAAGGGCTTCCCAGGGAGGGGTGTGGCCAGGGATTGCAAATACCCAAGCACGTCCTGCATGCAGGCACAGTGGGCACTGGCATCTGGGTGGCTTCCACAGAGGTGGCAGTGCCAGTGCCACCTGTGAAGCACAGGGCAGTGGCCTTTGGAGAATCACCAGGATCTCCCAACCATGAGGCAGCCTGGACCTCTTGTTTACTTTTATGCCTCTTCCTGTCTCCAGAAGCGTCTCATTTGCTTCAAGATCTGAACAGACACTGCTTCTAGTTATATATGAATGAAGAAATTGCTGCTACAAAGCAGCGGCCAGCTCCCTTTAACACCCCTCTCTTGTTATTACAAGAAAATCCAAGATGACTTGGGCTGGCTGGGGTTTTCTCTCTCCTTCGAGAGAATTCAGTCAAATCAGGATGCAGTCATTGACTCTGGCGCCCTTTCCAGGGAGAAGCTGGAGGACATTGCTTTTTGTTTTCAAAAAATGGCTCCCTTCCACAAGGATTCTTTCTAACATATGTTCTCCTTGCTTGCTCTGCTGTCACTTTTGCCTCAGTCCTGTTTCCTCTTTAAGCACAGTTCTTACTTCACCTTTACTTCCCTAAGTCTCCTCTTCATCCAGAAAACCTGGATAAATATCTGCCCCTGCTTCTGGCATGGAGATACAAAGAGAAGCAATACGAGTCTATCTCTGTATCCACAGAGCTGGCGGTCCAGGAGGGGAGACTCACAGGTGCTGCTGGTGTGCTCAGTGTCAGGTACCCAGGAACAGGGTGCTAGGGGATGAGTAAAGGGGATGCCACCTGCCCGTGGAGGGCCAGGGATGCTTCCCAGAGGAGGGACCTCTAATTGGAAACCTAGAGGGTGAATCAGCACATGTCAGGTAAGGGGTGAGGATGGTGGGAGGAGAGATCCAGCCAGCAAGTTCTAAGGCTGCAGCAAGAGAGAAAATTCCTATGTATGTCTTGAAGACAAGAAGCAGGTAGAGGTAGAGCTGGAAGGATAGGGTACATTTAGATCACAGGGGCCTTGTAAGTCAACTAAGCAAAGCTACAAAACCGTTAGCAGGTCTTTGCTTGGTTACAGGTTCTCTGGTCCCTGCTCCATCTTACCTGACAGTCCTTCTGCCCAAGGAGTTCCCTTTCTAAGCGATATCCTCCTTCAGGGCCAGGCGTCCCTCCTGTTCCAGTGCCCTTGAAGTCGCATGCACTGGGCTGGCCTGAGTTCTGTGTCTCCCTTCTGGGCAGTGAGCAAGCTGAGAGCGGAGACTGTCTGTCCTTGCACCCCCTTGCTAAGGGCCAGTGGGCTTTCTGGGAGATTGTGGTTTGGGGCCAGCTGCAGGTGGCTAACAAGAAGGGGGACCTGAAGAAAGTGCAAAGGCAGAGAGGGACAGAATATTGAGCGAGGGTGAGGAAAAAAGAGAAAAAAGGGAAAGGAATGAAAAGAAAAGTTGCTCAGTTTTTTCTTAGGGAAAGGGAATAAAAGTACTGAAAAGAAGCACAGCAAATCACCTTCAAAACCAAAAAATTCAGAGAGAAATCAGAGTGTACGGAAGACCGGCTGGTTGAGTCAATGCAAGGGGCCCTTTAGTGCAGGGCCGAGTAATGTGGCAACTTGGGACTCTGCCCATCAGTTAAGAGAGGGACTCTGAATCCTCCTCGCAATCAGAATGGTCAGTACCCACTGCAAAACTGTGGTTTGCATTTATGGCTTTAATTAAATTGAATTAACTATAATAACCAGGGCTTCTGTTTGCCTTCCTCTCCAATTCAAAACAGTCTCTTTTAGTTGTCGGAAGGATGAAGCTGAAAATCAGAGTTGTGTGCCTGTGGGCTGTTTTTCTTTTACTAGAAGGTCAGTCTGATCTTTTGAGCGCTGAATTGCAGCAATAGGAATGGAAATGAGTTACTTAGGGCAGCCTTGAGTCCTTAATATCATCATTTTATTTGCATCTGTGAGCCCCAGGGCATTGGTTACTGGCTCAAGTGCAGCCACTAGGAGCTCCTCTGAGTCAGGAGACAGGCTTGAAACCTAGCTCTCTTCCTTGCTCACTTCAAGATCTTGGGCAACAAAGCTCTACAGAACAGTGCTTAATGCATGAAATGGGCATGATGGCCTACTTTATTTGAGGATTAAATGTTGTGCATACAGTGTAAGTTGATCCCAGGTCCATAGCAAGGGATATCAGTGACATCTGTGGAAAAGTTCTCAAAATCCCTGTGGTTTGCAGAGGGGTGAAGGCAAGAGTCTATTTCCAGGGAAGGCAAATCCCCTCTCTCCCTGTCCACCTTTAGCAGATACCTTTGCCATTAATATTCAAGGAAGTGTTCATTTGTTCTGAGATTACAGGGGCGTTGCCGACAGGGCTGCTTTCGTTCTCCAGACTCATCTGTGTCGCTCTGTGGCTGAGCCAACCCTTCACCCTTCACTGTGACTCTCCAGAGCTATTTCTGCCACCACAATGGTGAGACTGCCTCCCTGGGCCCTGGTGTCTGTTCTCCCTCAGGGTCACCTCCTGGTGCTTCCCTCTAGCTTATAAAGTGCCTACTGTGTTTTCCTTCCTTAGTACCACATCCCATAGTGAAATCAGCTGTGACCCCAAATGCTCAGACCTCACTGTTGGTACGGTCCCTCTCAGTATCTTAAATCCCACAAAGGCCCTAAATTCTGCAAGTTTTTTCATCATTCACTGGGTGCCCAAATCTGAACTAGAATCTTCTTTTGCACAGGTGGAGAGTCAAGCACATTACTGTTGAGTCACTAATGCATTTGCTCACAGAGTGCTGCCTAAGACTCCCAGACCCCACATAATACAAGGCATGTACTCAACTATTCTAAAATTGAAAAGGACTGAATTCCAAACCCACTCAAAACCCTGGGTTTCAGAAAGAGATTGTGCAATTGTAACAACGTCCAACCTGTACAGAGAATCCACATATTTTATGCCATTTATTTCCCATATGGCTCTATGGGTAGGTTCTCTATTTGATAGTAGTGGTCACACAGAAAAATTAAGAAACCAAGCCAAGGCTGCACATTTAACAAGTGCAGAGTTAGGGCTGGACCAAGCAGCTGGGCCTTGAGGCTTTTGTCTTAGCTGTGTCTGTGTTGCTGTGTTTTCTGTTTTACTTCCAGTGAGATAGGAATTTTCTGCTTAAACTGGGAAACTTTATGGAGGTTCATCAGAACTCTGGTCACAGAATTCCTGGGTTCAAATCCCAGCTCTAACACTTAGCTACTGTGTGACTTTGGGCAAGCTATTTAACTTCTCTGTGCTTCCATTTTCTTATCTGTAAAATGGAGATAATAACAGTGTCTACTTCTTAGGGTTATTGTGAAGATCAGTTAATGCATGAAAGGTATTCATCGGGCACAAGTTAGTGCTAACTATGATTATTATTTTATCTCACCTAGATGCTGCTAACCTTTCAAAAAAGAATCTCATCATGTTAATTGAATTAGATTAAGTTCTAGGGTCAGATCAGGGTCTCTTTATTGAGGAGTATATAGTGTCACACTTTTGGCAGAGACAGCCTGTATCGGGGGTTACTGTCATCCTTGTGCAATAATGTTTCCCATGGGTACAGAGGGAGGTTAAGCACAGAAACCAAGGGCTTCCCAATGACCCAATATAATAAAATGAAAACACAGGAAATCACACTTATTGACCCAATCCAAGTGAAATTCATTTTACCTTATCAACTTGTTACTGAAGGGCTTGCTGGTTTCAATTCTGGAAGAATACCTTTGGGAGGGGAAGGGGTTAAAGTTTTATTTTTCATGCTTTAAATAACTTCTTCTAGACACAAGCCTGTTTGGTGGAAAGGGAAACAACATGCAAATGGTTCACTTTGCAAAAGAACAACAGGAAGCCTCAGTTGGCTGTGTTTTCCAGGGACTTTAGAGTACTCGAGGTCAAGGTGCAGGACTAGTTAGGAGCTGAGTTTGTGACTTCAGGGGTAAATGACATATTTCTGCCTGCTCAGGACAGGCTGTGCCTTTCCCATCTGCCCTGGCCTGCCTGGTCACAGGAACTTCTTTTTCCTGAACCCTCTGGAAGATTCACTGTGGGCTCTGCACAGGGACTAGGCCTTCACATCTGAGCTAGCGCAGGTTGGGCAGAAGGTTTTGAAGATTTTTCTCATATTATATTTGGTGGAGGGGGAGGATCCCTTGCAAGTGACAGAAGAAGACCATCGTTTCTCAATACACAGAAACTATATTCCTGGAAACCCCACCAAAAAAAAAAAAAAAAAAAAAGGAACTAATAAAATCAACATTCATTCTATCTGGAATATTCAGGAAAGCACAAGGCAATGATATATGGTAGCTTTTGTTTCTCATGGAGCTTCAGTTCTCCAGGACTTCCTGCACGGGGACCCCAGCCAGTGGGAATGGGGATCAGTGTGGCTGGGGCTTCCCATCCCTGGTGGGCAGAAAAACAGAGGGAGCCTGTGCTGGTGTTAGGCCCACAGGCTGGGAGCCAGCAGGCCAGCACTCAAGGGCAGCTCTGCCACTTTCTACTTCTGGGACTTTGGGCAAGGGATTTATTCTCTCTGCCTCAGTTCCTTGGCTGCACAGTGGGGGTTAATAACAGCATCCACCTAATGGGGTTGCTGGGAGTATTTAGTGAATGAAGACATGCAACACATTAAATGCCTGCGTGTTATACATTATTGTGTTCCATTTTGTTGTGCACCCAGGGGGAAATTATTAACCTTTTTTGGTCTTAATATCCTTCTTATAAAAGTGAGTATAAATACTTACCATCAGGGTCCCTGTAAAGTTTAAATGTGTACAAACTGGTATATACTGCATTGGGTTCAATAGAGGGCAGCTTTCCCTATAGCTGTACAAAACAGCAGTTAGTTCCACCACCTCCTGCAGATACCCAAATCCCTGAACGCTCCAGTTCCTTATATAAAATGGCATAATATTTGCATATGAACTATGCTTATCCTTCTGTATATTTTAAATTGCTTCTAGATTACTTATAATGCCTAATACCATATAGATGTCATGTGTTTTAGTCAGCTTTTTCACTGCTGTGACTTAAACTCAACCAGAACAATTGCAGAGGAGGAAGAATTTATTTGGGGGCTCAGAGTTTCAGAAGTCTCAGTCCATAGACAGCAGGCTCCACTCCTCAGGGCTCAAGGTGAGGCTGAACATCATGGCAGAAGACATGTGGCAGAAGGAAGCGGCTCACATGATGATCGGAAAGCACTGAGAGACTCCTCATGCCAAATACAAATATATACCCCAAAGTCACGCCCCCAATGACCCACCTCCTCCAGCCACATCCCCCTCCAGTTACCACTCAGTTAATCCCATCAGGGGATAATCCCCTGATTGGGTTAAGGCTCTCACAACCCAATCATTTCCCCTCTGAATCCTCTCACATTGTCTCACATGTGAGTTTTTGGGGGATACCTCACATGCAAACCACAACACATGTAAACAGTTGTTACACTGTATTATGAAAAGTTTATGAAATAACAATAAAAAGTCTGCACATGTTCAGTACAAACACAAATTTCCCCCAAATATCTGTATTTTTAATCCATTTTAAGGTTTTTTTGGAGTCTAATACACAGTGTCAGATTCTCTATGATGTCTTTGCAAATGAAAATCTGATAACACTTTCCTGCTTTCTGGAGAAGACAAGGTCTGATTCTTGTTCAGAGTAGCATGAGGCAGGCAGCTCTCCGGCTGGAGACGAAACCTGAACAAAGTAATGGACAAGAGCATTTGGAAAATTGCCCGAGGCACTGGGCATGGTTCTAAGGCACATAATAACTGTCAAGCCCCATAGCATTTAAGAACTACAACTATTTCCATTTGTTAAGTAATGAAACTGGTCCTGAGAGGTTATGCAAAAGTGGAATTCAAACCTGTGACTTGTGATACTGGAGTCTGGGTCTGAGAATGTGGCACTGACCTTGAAAAGGCATTTCTCAGGAGCAAGGAGACTAGGAGCATGTGGGGGAAGTGAAAGGAGCGGTTGGCTAGAGTGCTTCCAACGCTAGGCTCACCTTCAATTCAAAACAATTTCTTCAAGGAAACTCAAGTCTAGTTATTCTTGGTCACCAAAGCAGCTGCAGTCCCTTGTCCTGCATGTCCTCCTAATCATCCTTTTTCACTTCCTCTCCCCTCCCCTTGGCTGCCTCATGGATACCGACATGGACAAATGAGGTCAGAAAACTCCAGTGACTGCACACAGTGTCCTTCTCTGTGGGTCACTTGCTCACAAGGTCAGCACAACAAAGGCATCCCGTTGCAAGGATTGTCCCTGGGAAGCTGGGGGAGGAGCAGGCTTATGCTTCTGTGTCTCCAGATTCCTGTCTTTGAGGCCAGCACAGAGAGGGCTGGCTGACTAGAAAGGGAACCTTGGGGGAGGGCAGGAGGAGCTGACCTTGAGCGAAGACTTCATTGGGACGTTTTTGAAGATCAACCAGCAGGCTGTTAATTGGAATGAGTTTTTGCACCTGGAACACAAGATCACAAAACACCTTGTTACCTTGTTTTGGTAACAATTAGAGTTTGAATCAATTACCTTTCCACTCATTATTTTTAAAACTACAAAGGTCAGAAACATGCTCCTTACTGTTGATGTCAGTGTTTTGAGGGATGTGGGGAAAGGGAAAGGAGCCAGCCTCTGAATCATCCACATGTACATTCTGTAGTGTTGTGGGGTGAAGATCTTATCTTCCTCTTCCCAATCAGAGATAATTTAAGAATCATATCGTAAATGAGTGTGGCCCTTACTTTATAAATTATTTTACATACAGTTTTAGAAGATGAGATATAATTTTGTTTTAGATTTAAACTCCTTTCAAAATAAACTCTAATTATCTCTTCCTGGACATAACCTTTCCAGACTGCAGCTGCAAAGTGGGACTTTTTCTCCTTTATTTAGGGATTCTATAGATCTGAGGAGAAGAAAGTCACCGATGTTAGGTGGCTAAGAGTGAAGATTTAAAGAGAAGAAAGAAGATCTGTTTGGAAGATCTGCATACTCTATGTTGGAAATGAAGAATTTTATTTCTTAGAGACGGGAGGATTTATGGATTTATGTTTCCTGTGTAAGAAAAATGATCCAAGTACTCCCCCCACACCCCCGCCCAGGACTAAATCTAATCAATTACCTTCTTACTAAAGAAATAAACAATCTCTGAAGTGTAATAAAGGTAGAATTCACTGAGTTCTAGTGTTTGGGGTGACTTGAAAATGTTGGGGGACTTTGTAGAACTGTGCTTTAGCTCATTCTTAGTTATGGAGTCTTTTTTAGTTTGTGTCTTGGTAACACATGACACAAATCAGACAGGTTTTGAATCACAGAATGCTACGGCTGCAAAGGCCCCTGGACACGCCCTAGCTCCCGTTTTACAGTGGAGACACTGAGGCCCAGAGGCTTGCCCAGCCTCGTGGAGCTCCGGAGGGCCCGAGTCCCCGGAGTCGGCAATTCTCTGCTCTCCCCCTTGCCAGGGAGGTCCTCCTCTTTGACACCGCCACACTGTGAGACAAACTCTTCCTGCTCCCCCATCTCCACGTCCCATACCCACCACCCTTCCTCTCGAACGAGAGCTCGAGGCATTTGAACTATTTCCACGGCCAGAGTGGCCCGGATGCGGCCACTTGGCGGTACCTTTGCGCGCGCGCTCGGCGGGGCAGCGGGCGCTGCTGGCCGTCCGCGGCGGCACGCGAGCTGCGACGCCCGCCCGAGAGGCGCGTCTCAGCGCCCGGCTCCGGCGGGGCGGCCCCGGCCGCGCCGCGCCAGGCTCGCGGGGGTCAAGTCCAGGTTGCAGCGCAGGAAGGCGGCGGGGGAGGGGCGGCCGGCCGCGCCCCCTCCCCGTCTTCGCTGCGCTCCGCGCGGAATGTTGGGCCGGTTCCATCGGTGTGGTATGTCTGGATAAACACCATTAGCCTCCGAGCCGCCTCGCCGTGCATTTCTAATTTCACTTTACAAACTGCGGCCTCCTGGCGCTGGAGGAGCGGATGGAGACCTTGACTCCCCGCCCTCCTGGGCATTCCTGAGCTCCGTGCCTGCCCACACGCCAAGGGAGAGGAGCCGCTCTCCCGAGGGATGTGCGTGCTGGATTCTTACCACACCTCATTTGTAACATGAGCTTTGGCTCTGGAGTAAGTCTTCCCTACTCACCTGGAACTGGCAAAACGCGGCTTCATATTAAGGTTTACTTTTCATCTTCCCGGGGACAGGAATAGAGGGCGGAATCTCTCCCCACCAAGTGTTCTCAGCCAAGAGCCATGGCAAGTGGCCATGGCCAGTCCAACTCCTTTGGCGGACGGGTCGGGTGTCTTTATGCTCAGTCGTCGAGCCGAGCGTAAGTGCTATCACCTGCCACCTTTCCATAGCCACTTTGCTCAGGCCTGTCCCCATTCTTAGAGCAGAGCCCCAGGGAGAGCCTCCCCAAATGCAGGACCTTTAAAACGTCGATTTCAACATCCCTTTAATGTCTCTGCTTTCTTCGCGCTAGTAGGAGGGGGAATTATTCTCCTCACTTGGGAGTATGTATTTTGAGGACGATCATACAAATGACAAAGATAAAAATCCCTTGGAGCCTATGGCAGTTTTGACTTTAAACATGAGGCGAGTTAACAAGAAAAGCAGCAATAAATTCAGCCCAGGGCATGACCTAGCACTAAATTGTCTCTTACAGTGTCCAGATTTCTGGCCAAGTTGTCATTTTGATGCCCCTCTTCCCCACTGGCCTCCTCAATTCTCTTCTAGGTTGTTTTTGTTGGTTCGCTTTTGTTTTCCTGCCAAGTTATCTCTGCACAACTTTTCTCCCATTTTCTGAGTCTGTTTTCCAAGTTCCTTCGGCCTGACCAGAATAACACCCACTGCTTTGCTTCTCTACTAAATCCCTCGAGTTGCTTCCCTGATAGAAATTTTGAAACAAGCTCCTGTCAGAACATTTTGTTTGTTCCCCCACCCCCACAAACTGGTGAAAGATGGAAGGGTTCTGTGTTTGCTGAAAATGAGAACATGGAGAAAGCTGTTGGAACCAATGCAGAGATGTTTTTTGTCCTTTGTCCTTTGCACAAGGTTATCTTCAAATTCTATATGAGAACGACACATAAAGAACATGTGTCCCCCACTGGAGATGAGCAACTGGTGAGGTTAACCAAGAGGCACTGGGTGTGCCTGGTAAGTAATCCAGGCAAGGATAACACCAGGCTAGACCAATGGGCTAATCAGAGTGATAAAGTTATCCCAAGATTCTTTCTTCTGCATGTTTAACAGTTACTTTGCTTCCAAGGCCATGGTAAACGGTCTTGGTTTTATGGCCTGGAATCCTCTCTTCAGGCAGCTAACCAACAAGCCTGTGTTAAGCATCATGTTATCTTCTCGCTCCATCAGATTTAGAAGGAAATCATGATATCATTACATACAGCGCACACAGGATTTTCCTCTTGATGTTCTGCAAAGGAAAGGAGATCAGAGTACTCTTTGTTCAGCATACTGAATAAGTGCTTCAAGGAGTAAGTGGTCCACAGGGCAGAGTTTTGGGGCATCAAGCAGACAATTCTGACTCTCCAAATAATGTTGGGGTTTAAGTAAGAAATGAAACAATAATGAGGATTTTCCTAAAAACACGAAGTTCTCAAAACACATCTCTATTTAGTATCTTTGCTTTTGCTTAAGCATAACAATCGTAATAGTGATAATGATAATAATAATAATAATAATAATAATATAACCATTAATATTCACTCAATGCTTACCATGCACCAAGCAAGTCCTGTGCCAAGTCTCTGCAAACATGATCTCATTTAATCCTCACAAGACTTTCTGTCAGGTGGGCCTCTATAATTCTGATTTTATACATGAAGACCTGAAGTCAGAAAGTGCTTGTGTGACTTTCCCTAAGGCCACCACCTAGCAAGTCATCCAGAGTGCCACTTTTAACCCCTGTATTCCTCTGCTTCTCATATGATTTCATACTGAAAAGTCATTGGTGAGGTGCATCAAGAAATAATACTGTCACATGTCTGATTCTAAGAATAACTACCACTGACTTGGGGACTTCACATGAACTAGGCACTCACAGCTGCTGCTCAAGGCAATTATGTAGTATCAGTCCTGATTCAGAGGTGGAACAACAGAAGTCTCAAGATGACATGGAGGCAGAGATGGTGTTTGAACCCAGCCACTTACTCCTGCGCCTGTGCTGTTAGCCTGGCTGCCACAGGTGGCACCCTGAGCTCCCTGGCTTGTGTGTGTGTGTGTACGCACGTGTTGGGAGTAGGCAACAGAGAAGGGTGAGTTGCAAGAAATGAAACCTTCGCCCCCTCCTTCAAATCGTATCACATTATTATAATTGCTGTGTCGACCCTGGCAGTAGAAAGAGCAAGGTAGGCAGGAGTCTCAAGATACAGGAGGTCTGAGGATTGCTTGTTTTTGAAGGACTGAAAACCTTTTGAAAGGTTGGGATGGTGGGAGAGGAAGGGGGACCAATCTTGCAAAGAGATAGACCTAAAATGGGCGTGGCAGTGAGAGATGAGTCTGGCTGATCTGAGGTTAGGGTCAAGGAGTGTAGCTGAGCCTGGCATCATGTCCTATTCATCTTTGATCCCTCACTGCCATCCCGTGTATAGCACAAAGCCTGACAAGTAAATGGTTGGTAAATGTCAGGGTGAATTGTATCAAACCAGCTAACTCTCACCCAGCCTGAGACATCCTCTGCCCACATACTCTGTTTCCCTCCATTCTCTCCCAACATGGCCAGGTTCTTTACCCTCTTCCCCCTACTCTGCCTGCTTGTCTTGGAATCATGATCAAAGAGATATTTTTAAATGGAGAAATGGCAAGGCTCGTGGGCCACGTCCCTTTTAAGAGTGGTGATGGTGAGACTTGTGATCCCATACATAGCTCTCTGAATGCCAGCCACTGTTCCAAGCACTTTATGGTGCATCCATTCATTTAATACACTATAAAATAAGCATGTGTATTATACTCAATTGAAGAAACTGACACACAGACCTTAAGTAAACCACCTGAACTCACTCTGCAAATTTGGGCTCCATCTCTGATTTAATCTCAGGCAGTCTAGCTTCTGTGTGCCATTTACACCACAGACTTTAATGAATAGCTGAACACACACAATCATGTCTTTAATGTGTGTAATTCTGACCTTTGACTCAAACAAATTGAGGTCAATACTTCCAATCAATTCTGAGACGTGTGGATTCCCTCCTCCCTGCCCCTCATCTTTCAGTTTTCATGGAATATTAAAAATTCTTTTTACTCTTAGTTGTTATGGAATAACACCAAGTTTAAGCATCAAACCATACTCTTTTGAAATTTCTATATGCAACTCTAGGTTCTGGCTTTTATGAAATTTTATTAGCATAAGTCCTCTATGAATTGGCCCCAGATGTACTGTTCTAACCCTCCTGAGTGAGGCATAAAACCACAGTAGATGGTTCTGTCATCTGCAGAGCTCACCCACTTTCTTGCCTGATGATTAGGGCCTTGCAAAAGCTCAGAGTGAAAAAGTGCCCAGTTCCAGTCTCAAGTTGCAAAGAGTCCGTCAACCAACTTCACCACCTCTAGCTGATTGTGTGTTGCAGAGAGATCTGACAAGTTCCTCCAAAATGGAAACAGGAAGTGGCTACAGATGAAATTCTGGTCTCCTGAATGCAAGTTAATACATTGAGCAGCTGTACTGAATGTGACCATGAACCAGTGTTCCTCTAAATGCACTTAATAGCACAGCCAGATTTGAACTTCCTGCATTCGCAGGCATCCTTGCAAATCTGGCTTCTCAGTCACGGTGGCAAGCTGAGCATTTTTAGGCTTTGGGTACATTGTGTTAACAGTTGAGGCAAAGAGCATAATAGAGAAAAAGGATGTATAGCAGCAATATGATGATCCAGAGAAAGGGACATGCCTTTCTAACATTGAAAACATCCTCTGGTAAGTGTATAGCATTCTCTGAACACTCAACAGGGAAATAATTGGCAAAAGCCTTATTAACATAGTAACTGTTGAATAGTTCATTCCAGTGTCTTGGTGGATTATTCAAGATGAGGATAGTGATGAGTAAAGTCATGTTCCCAGGTATATATGAATTCCTCGTGAGTTGAAGAGATGGACCATAAGCAGGCTCAGTTAGGCAAAGCAAGGAACTGCTTCAAGGATTGTCAAAATCATTGGAATAAAAGTCTACATGAAACAGTACTCAGGCAACTTCCTCAATGCTAGGAAGTCAGTCAGTTTTGTATTTCTGCCAGTTCTAGAAATAAATACAATACTTAGCCTCTTACTTTAAGCTCATGATCTCACTTACCCTTCCCAGCAGATAAGTAAGGGGCTCCATTGGAGCTTCAGGGTGGCTCATTTAGAGAGTTTGGTCTGGGAGCTGAACCCTCAGGAAGCAGGGTTGATATACCTTCACCAGGTTCACTGTCCAGGTTTGTCTTTACATTTAGTATACAGTGTGTCTAAGAATGATGGGGTCCTGGTAATATTGGAATATTGGGGTGAAGTGATGATAGCAGCTCACACCTGGAAACAATATTCTGCTGGTTCTCAGAAGCTCGCATGACGGGGATGAGGGTTGGACCTGAGCGTGAGCCCGGGGGAGTCAGCACAGGGCGAGAGGCGAGTTCAGGTCTGTTCACTCCATGACCGTGCTGCTTTCGTTGTCCCCGTAGCTGTCTCTAAGTGAGGATAAGGACCGTGACTCATGAGACGCTGAAGACTGCGAGGAAACTACTCTTATGTAAACATCACTGATGTGGAATAGCCCTAGGAAACCAATGGTTCAAAGCTGGCTTTTATTGTGCTTTCAAACCAAATGTGTTGTCACTCCATGTCTCTCTTCTTCCTCTTCATTTGAGAATTTCCTTCTTTCTCCTTCTCTTCTTTCTTTCTCCTACCCTCCGTCACTTCTTTTTCTTTCTTTTTCCTGTTTGCAAAGATCCAAATCTCAGTAGTTGAACATAAGTAAAAGGTAGAGGTTAAGCATCCCTCATCCAAAAGCTTGAAATGCAAAACGCCCCAAATTGGAAACTTTCTGGGTACCAACATGATGCGGTAAGTGTCAAATTCCACACCTGACCTCACTTGAAGGGTTGCAGTCAAAACACACAAAACACAAGTGTACTAAAAATAGTGTGAACAATTACCTTCAGGCTATGTGTACAAGGTGTATATGAAACATAAATGAATTTTGTGTTTAAACTTAGATCTTATTGCCAAGATACCTCATTGTGTATATAGAAATATGGCAAAATCTGAGATCATTCCAAATCCAAAACTGGTCACAAGCATTTCAGATAAGGGATACTTGACCCATAATATCTTGCTCAAGTGTAAAATGAATATTTTTGATCAGGAAACAACTCTTTTTCAGCGAGAAAGGACAGGCTCTACCAGGCTTGGTCTCTGTAGGTCTCTGTCACCATCACCAGGCTGTTTCCCAGGTCTCCACGCTCATGTCCATCAAACCTGCAGAAGTTAAGAGCTGCAGCTCTCATGAGAAGGCTGTCGTGGGCCCCTCTGGAAGTGACACGTGTTACTTCTGCTCACGTCTCATAGACTAGAATTTGGCCAAGGCTCATGCCTCCCGGGGATGTGCTCTGGGAAGCCATCTAGAGTGTCCTGGGAAGCAAGGATGCGCATGTGGGGAAGGCGAGCGGTAGGTCACAGCACTTCAGTAAGTCCTCTTCCCAACAGAGCTGTACTGACCGGGTCGTGAGCCACAGGGGCAATGCTGGAAAGCTAGATGCCCTCTGCTGCTGCCAGAAGTAACTTTTACACTGAGCAAAGTTCTCAAATAATGTATCTCAGGAAGGAAAATAAAGGTAAAGCAGGCAATTAAAAAAAAAAAAAAAACTGTAAATTGCTACCATAGACACCATTGCCATTTTGGTATATTTTCTTGTCACCCATGGAAGAAGGATTTTTAATAGTAAAATAATTTTATTTAAAAAATGATAACCCTGTCTACAAAGAAACTGCATTTTTATTTATTCATACTTAAACATAGGTTTAGTAGTGAGGAAGTAAAATTTTGAGCTCTGCTTTTTCATTTTTTCATTTATTTATTCTAATTAGTTATACATAGTAGTAGAATGCACTTTAACACATACATAAAATGGAGTATAATTTCTCATTCTGGTTGTACGTGATGTAGAACCCCACTGGTCTTATAGTTATATATGCACACAGAGTAATAATGTCTGATTCATTCTATTATCCTTCCCACCCTCGTACCCCCTCCCCACTTCTCTCCCCTCTACCTAATCTAAAGTAACTCTATTCTTTCCTAGTCCCCCCCATTGTGATTAGCATCTGCCTATCAGAGAAAACATTCAGCCTTTGGCTTTGGGGGATTGACTTATTTCGCTCAGCATGATGTTCTTTCAGCTCCATCCGAGAGACTCACCTCATAGACAAAGACATCCTCATTCTTTCATTTATTTGTTTATATTTGCAATGCTGGGACTCACCCAGAGCCTTGAGCATGCTAAGCATGTGCTCTACCACTGAGCTATACCCCGCCCTATGTTTTAATCCCATATAGCACTTTACTCTAGTATAGTACATTACCACATGCCAAGGACATAGATGCATACATTTTCATAAACTTATTTAAGATTTTCCACGTTTTCAAGTATTTGTGTATTTTTCATATTTATAATCTTTAATTCCATGTATGTTTTGTTGAATTGAATAATCATTAGGCTTAATTATTCTCTTTTTCTTAGGTTTTAATTTACTTTCTCTACTCTCTATAGTGAACAAAGTTGGTGCCCCCTCCAGAGCCCTTCAAAGTCTTTTCAGAACTTTTGTGTCAATAGAAAATGTGAGTCATTTTAGATGTCGTGGAAGGCTATCTGGTAGAATCTACTAAAATTTAAAATTCATGTTTCTTGAGCCAGAAGTCCCTTTAAGGAACTGGTGTTTTTATTTTTATGAGACAGATTTCCAGGAATGGGATAGCTGGAAAACATATTGAGGAACTGTTCATAGTAGCAAAACCAAAAGGAAAACGAAGTCCCAGAGCAAAACAGCAAGGATCTGGTGACAAAGCAATTGTCCAGGAATACAATGTTATACAGCCAGTAATGAACACGAAATGGAGCTAAACCAGTTGAATTGAGGGGATTTCCAAAAGGTTGGTAAGTGAGACACAAAATAAGCAATCATGCATAAAGTATAATGTGATTCCACTTCTGGAAAATAGATAAGACAAAATCAAAACCAAAACCAAAAAACTCTGTATAATAGAGATGACAAACACATTTATGTCATTGTTCACAGACGTCGCGTTTTTCTAGTAATTGGAATAGTGATGTCCACTTGACAGAGCTATTTGTTTCTTGTAGCAAAAATACTGTAGCTGGTGATAACATGTATTTTACAAATGTGGTCTGAAGTCCTCCATTTAGAATACGGTGATTAATTCAAAAGAATTCACAGAAGAAATGCTGTTCTTAAACAGGTAATGATTTGGTTTTACATTAGCACTACTATTTTAAAAGCATCATGACACTTGTTCCTGGGGGAAAATAAAAGAGTGAAATAAGAGTAATGTCTCCTAAAAATGATAGAGATGATAGTACCCAGCATGTTTAGTTCTTATTATCTTCCACAAATTGGGCTAATTGCTTTACAATACATTATTACCTTATTTGTATCAGTTCTGAGAGGTGTTGTTATTCCTCTCATTTTACAAGAAAAACCAGAGAGATTAACATTGGTCAAAAGACATACAGTTTGAGAGTGTGAAAGTGAGATGTGGAATCAGAGAGGCTGACTTCAAAGCCCGTCTCTCCACCTTCTGTAATGGCCTGTTTTTTTAGTGTCATTTTGTAAGATGAACCTCTTATTGCATTCTTGAATTATCATGGATAGAGTTAATTTTCTTAAATTGAATCGTGATTCATTGTTGATTTTATATTTTGAAATTAGATATGTGTCCCTCAGGTCTAAATGTTGGTCAAAGGATGCTATAAAATTACATGTGGTGTGTGTGTATGTAATTTGTTGTTTCCTGGGTTGAGAAGAATTTTGAGGCCAACTTCAATGTCAAGCTTAATACGTGTCATTGCACCAACATTTTACACAGAACTTCTGAGTTTATCATATTTGATAGATCGATAGGGCACAGGAAAATATGTAAAAATGTTACATTAAAAAGTGTTAAGAAAAAACGCCGGATGTAGTGGCACATGCCTGTAATCCCCATGACTCAGTAGGCTGAGGCAGGAGGATTATGAGTTCAAAGCCAGCCTCAACAAAAGTGAGGAGCCAAGCAACTCAGTGAGACCCTGTCTCTAAATAAAAAAACAAAATAGGGCTGGGGATGTGGCTCAGTGGTTGAGTGCCCCTGAGTTCAATCCCTGAGTTCAATCCCCACTACTCACCCCCTGCAAAAAAAAAAAAAAAAAAAAAAGTGTTAAGAAAAGACTTTGAAATATATAGTCCAGCTGGAAAGAAAGGGAAAGTGTTGGGATTTGAAAACAAAAAGGGAAACCTTGAAGGGGAGCCAGAGTTGATGCTGAGGTGTGCAGGGGCGGGGTTGGGGTGTTGGTTTAATGCTTACATGGTGACAAGATGTAGTCTTGAGGGCTGGAAATGAGGCACTCAGTTTGGGACTCTCGAAGGGCCCCTGAACTTTGAAAAGGAGACTCTACAAACAACATCTTTGGGTCAGACAGAAAACTAGAGTTTAGTAGAAGCAAAGATTAAATTTTTCCAAAGAGTCCTTTCCACAAACAAAGGTACACAGCATTCCTACTGGAAAGCAACTTTCGCTATGGACAAACGAAAATAAATTACCAAATCCAGGAGCAACCCACCGCTGTAGTGCCGTCACCAGATGCAATAAATGGAACGGGTACCAGAGAATGTGCGAGCAAAAGAGATATGAAATGTCTGAAATGAATAGAAATAAGTTTCAGAAATAGAAAGTGACCTTATAAGAAATGTACAAGCAGATTTGAAAAACAACAAAGTAGAAATTGTAAAAATGAAAAGTACTGAAATTTAGAATTCAATACTTAGGTCTAAAAACAAATTAGTCATAGTTGAAGGGAGAGTTATTTAACCAAAAGGTAGAGTTGAGGAAGTCATGAAATCACCCAGTACTGACAGATAAGGAAACAGAATTTTTTATTTTGTATCAGTGATTGAACCCCAGCCTTTTTTGTTTGTTTGTTTTTTATTTAGAGACAGGGTCTTGCTAAGTTGCTTAGGGCCTAAGTTGCTGAGGCTGGCTTTGAACTCATGATCCTCCTGCTCAGCCTCCCAAGTCACTGAGATTATAGATGTGCACCATGGCACCCAGCTAGGACATGGAAATTTGAGGATAGATTTAGTGATATGGTTGATAGACTAAGGAGGCCCAATATCTATTCATTAGGAGTTCTGGAATGACAGAATTTGGAGAAATGTAATCTTTTAAATTAATTTTTAAAATTTGTTCTAATTGGTTATACATGATAATAGAATGCATTTTGACACACTGTACACAAATGGAGCTTAACTTCTCATTCCTCTGGCTGTACATGGTGCTGAGTCACACCTGTAGTGTAATCATACATGTATATAGGGTAATAATGTCTGTCTCATTCTACTGTCCTTCCCATCCCCATGGCCCCACCCTTCTCCTCTCTCCCCTGCCCCTCCCCTCACTTCCCTCTGCACAGTCCAAAGTCCCTTCTTCTTCCCTACCCAACTGCCATGGATGAGTATCCAAATATCAGAGAGTACATTCAGTCTTTGGTTTTTTGGGTTTGGCTTATTTCACTTAGCATGATAATCTCTAGCTCCATCCATTTACCAGCAAATGCTAGAATTTCATTCTTCTTAAAGGCTGAGTAATATTCCATTGTATATATGTACCACATTTTCTTTATCCATTTATCTATTGAAGGGCATCTAGGTTGGTTCCACAATCTAGCTATTATGAATTGAGCTGCATAAACATTGATGTGACTGAGTCACTATAGTTTGCTGATTTTAAGTCCTTTGGGTATAAACCAAGGAGTGGGATAGCTGGGTCATATGGTGGGTCCATTCCAAGTTTTCTGAGGAATCTCCATACTGCTTTCCATAGTGGTTGCACCAATTTGCAGTCCCACCAGCAATGTATGAGTGTAATATTTGAAGACAGGTGGATAATTTTGTGGAAATGGACAAAAATTTGAGTCCTCAGAATGAAGAAACACATTCCAGTAATTTCTCTCTGTTTCTCTCAATCAATCCCCCCCACCTCTATTATTATGATCAGAAAGTAAGATCATTGTAGTAACAGGTCACGGTGTAATAAAACACACTTCCCTGTCCCTCGCACCATTTCAGGTACGACTCCATTTCTCTGAGCCTTTTCTCAGCAATGTCCCTTCAAACGGTTGCTTGGGATTCCCATCTACACTTTCCTCCTACTCTCTGTTGGACCCCTCTAATCAGGATTTTATGCTTATCACTTCACAAGGGCGGTTCATGAAGGTTACCAATGATCTCTACGTCGCTACATCCAGCATTCTCAATCCTCAATAAGTGCAACCAGCAGCTTCGGACAGCAGAGCTTCCTCCCTACTCTTGGAGATACTTTCTTCACTCAGCTACTGGGGTGCCATTTTCTTCAGGTTCTCCACATATTTCTCTGGTTGTTTTTCTCTAGTTTCCTTTGTTGGTTCCTTTTAATTCCTGACCTTAAACATTGCTGTCATTGAAGGCTTAGTCTCCTCTCCTATTCTCTAAGTTCATCTCATCCCTGTTATGTGACTGTGAGTATTAAACACTAGCAAATCCCAACTTCATTAGTTCCAGGATGGGACCTTTTTCAGAACCTCAGATCTGTATATTCAATTTGCTATGTTATTATGTCTAATATATTGTGTATCTAATAGATGTACTCTAAAGGAATGTACTCCAAAGGAAACTCCTGAAATCTCCTGTTCTAGTCTCTTTTGTGTTGCTCTTGCAAAATACTAGAGGTAGAGTACTTTATAAAGAAAAGAGTTCTGGGGGTCCTGCTGGCATATGGTGAAGGCCCCATGGCAGATGACATCACCTGGAAGGGGCACATACAAAAGCTGTGAGTTGCATGGCAGAAGAAAGAAGGGACAATGGGGACTAGAAGTTCCTAACAATTCACTCTTCTGGGAACCAGTCCCATCCCATCAGACCTAACTTACTTCTGCAAGATGGGCATCAATCCCTTATAAGATGGTACCTATGACCTAACTACTGCACACTAGGCCACACCTTCTGACATTGCCATGTGAAAGGATTAAACCTCGACATGAGTTTTGGCAGGGACCAACCACATATGAACCCTATCAGTCTTCCTACCTCCCCCTGAGCTATTTCTCTTAAAAATTTCCAATCTCAGAAGATGGCTATTCCATTCTTTCAGTTTTTTAGTTCAATTTGGTCTGCTTTTTGCATCTCCTATATATCACATCCCATATCCAGTTCAGCAAATGCCATCCGTTCTGCCTTCAAAACATACCCAGAATCCCACTACCTCTGGACACCTCCATCACTACTGCCATGGTCCAAATCTCCATCCCTGTTCCTCTGGACGACTGCAGCAGTCTTAGGAGTGATCATTCTGCTTCCACACTTGCCCCCCATTGTACAACAAAAGACCTGCAAAGATGTGCAGCAGACAGGGTAAACCTTTTAGACCGGTGTCTCACTCCATTATTTAAGATTTAGGTTTCCCAGAGCTTTTCAAACATTTCTTACAATGGACTGTAGGGTTAATGTGCACTACCCCCGCCCCCCACCTGCCTGATCTAGTTCCATTCTTTCTCTCCCTTCTCCTGGTCAACCACACTGGCTTCTCTGCTATTCCTTGACCTCACCAGGCATGCTCTGACCTCAGGGTCTTGCATGCGCTGAATACTCTGCTATAATGCTCTTTCCCTAAGTATTTGAATAATTGGTGTCCTCATTTTCTTCCAGTGTCTGCCCCAATGTCACCTTATCAAAATCAACTTCCTGATTACCTTACATATTGCGCTCCCCCAGAAGTTAGCACCCCTTCCTAGTTAATTTTTCTCCATGATACCCATTTACCCATTATTACTAGATACAATATATTTGCATGAGGTTGCGGTTTCCATTTCTTCCCTTCAGAATATAAACAGCTTGAATACAGGGACTTCATCTCATATGTCTTCTGCTGGTCCCTAGTGTCAGCTGACACGAAATAGGCACACAATAAATATATATTGAGTAAAGGAAGGGGCCCTGAGCAGAACATATAAATAAAAGTCTCATGTAAATACATCAGAATGAAAACTGCACATCATCAGATAACCAACAAAAATATTAAAAGAATCCAGAGGAGAAAGACAGATTACCTACAAAGGAATGATAATTAGATTGAGAACAGACTTCTCAAAAGTAACACCAAGAGATAGCAGGATATCATTAAATTACGGAAAGCAAAAACCAGCCAACCTACGATGAGGGCCCAGTAAATTATTCTGGTGTCAAAATAGAATGAAGACCCAGTAAAGAATAACTTTAAAGACTTACTTTAAAATATTCATACACTGCTTGCTTGCTTCAGCAAGTTGTCCTCAAAATCAGACGTTCTAAATAGTTGCAAATTGGTGCAGCCACTCTGGAAAGCAGTATGGAGAATCCTAAGAAAACTTGGAATGAACCCACCTTTTGACCCAGTTATCCCACTCCTCGGTTTATACCCAAAGGACATAAAATCAGCAAAATACAGTAACACAGCCACATCAATGTTTATAGCAGCTCAATTTACAATAGCTAGATTGTGGAACCAACACAGATGCCCTTCCACAGATGAATGGATAAAGAAAATGTGGTGTATATACACAATGGAATACTATTCAGCCATAAAGAAGAATAATATTATGGCATTTGCAAATAAATGAATGGAATTGGAGAATATCATGCTAAGTGAAACAAGCCAAGCCCAAAAAACCAAAGGCTGAATGTTTTCCCTGATAAGTGGAGGATGATATATAATGGGGGTGGGGGTGGGGAATGAGAGAATAATTGGGGAACTTTAGAATATGTAGAAGAAAATGAGAGGGAGGGGTGTATGAAAAATGGTGGAATGAGACAAACATCATTGCCTATGTACATGTATGTTTACACAAATGGTATGAATCTGCATTGTGTACAACCATAGAAACAAAATTATGTACCCCATTTGTGTACAATGAATCAAAATGCAGTCTGTAAAAAATTAAAAGTCAAATAAAAATAATAATAAAAAATAAAAATAAATAAAAAAATAAAAGACTGGGGATATAGCTTTAAAAAAAAAAAATGAAAACACTGCCGAGCCTATTTTCCATGATTTCAAATGGAAAAAAAGTCTAATCATTACATACTAATCCCAAACCACCAACTACTTTCCTATAATGAGAGTAAAACACATAAAATGTTGACATGTAAGTAACAACGATCATATGCTTAAGTAAATTTTGAAAGTGTCCCTTTCTGACCACAAAGCAATGAATATGGCTATTAACACACACCCCCTTGGAGATGGACCGCCATGCTTCTCTTTAACCACCACAGCGGGGGATGTGCGCAGCTCAGGCTTGGTGGGCTTTTCAATATGGCTTCCTGTGACCCTGGCATCCTACCATTTGTATTTTGGAAAAAAAAATCTCAGTTTTGTTTAGTATATTGATAAATATTTATAGATCACATAACTTTTTCTATTAAAAAAAGACAAAAACCCATCATATTCAGAAATACCTAAGTTATATGAAGTTTAAGAATTAAAAAGAAAGAAATGTTCATCCAAGAATTAAAACACTAGATGATAATACAGATGGCAAGAGGGTGAGTGTCCCTTATTTTACTCAGGAGGAAGATACAGCCATGAGTGACTTTTGACTTTACTATGTGCTCATATTAAATATTTTTAATTAAATTTTTTAATTGACATAATATTATACATATTTATGGGGATACTGTGTGATACATATACACATATATACATATATATAATGATCATGTAATGATCAGATCAGGGTAATTGGTATATCTATCGCCTCAAACATTTATAATTTCTTTGTGTTGAGAACATTAAAAATCCTCTCTACTAGCTATTTTGAAATACATGATCATTGTCAAGCATAGTTACTCTACTATAGAACATTGTAGAATGTTACAGTTCCAGCTAACTGCAAATCTGTGCCTATTAATCATCTTCTCTCCATTTCTGCCCCACCCTTCCCACCCTCTATGCAACACGATTCTACTTTCTATTTCTACAAGAACCCCCCCTTTTTTTTTAGCTTCTACATATAAATAAGAAAATGTAGTATTTGTTTTTCCGTGCCTGCCTTATTTTACTTAATGTAATGTCCCCCTGGCTCAATTCATGTAACTGTGAATGAGCTTCATCCTTTTTCTGACTGAATAATATTCTACTGTTTTTTGGTTTGTTGCAGTATGGGGGATTGAACCCAGGGCCTCATGCATGCCAGCCAAGTGCTCTACCACCCAGCTACATTGCCAGCCCTCCATTGTGTTTATATATACTACCATTTCTCTATCCATTAATTTGTTGATGGGTACAGGGTTAGATTCCATGTCTTGGCTATTGTGAAGTCCATGTTTGATTTCTAAATAGCAACTTACTAAAAGAATAAAAGTGCTATTTATAACTTCAAGTCAGGAGAAGGGAACAAAAAAGAATGAAGGAAACGTGATCCTGTAGAAGACAGGGACGTGGAGAAACAGGCAAGAAACGTGGCAATAGCAAACACGAAATTTGATGGTAGAAATAAGTTGAAGTATTGGAAACAAATTTTTCACTTCAAAGACAGGAAATCTCAAATTGTGTTGGAGCATGTATCCAACCATGCTCTGTTTACAAGAGACATGCCTTAAACATAATGACTCAGAAAGACACAAAAAGATGTGGAAGGATCTTGTAAACCATAAAGTTCTTTCCAAATGGGAAGGACTGTTATTTATTTAAGTCACATCACTCAGCATTTTATTCCGTGATGGTTTGATTGTGTGAACTCTCTTAGGGCAGGAATCATATATATTTTCAATTCTACACTCTACTATGTGTCTGGCACATATAAGTTCTGAACATATATTTACTAAATGAATGTCTGAATAAGTGGGAGAATGAATGGGCAAGAGAGAAACTCACTCTTTGACCTTCAGTATTTTACCAGAATGGTGTGTGTGTGTGTGAATGCTCTTTTCTTTGAGTTGGTAAAGAAATCTAGATTATTTAGATGTCGACTGTATTTTACTTTTTATTGCCTCTTGGTTATTTTGTAATATATTAGCTCTTTATTTCCTAACCTTCTCCTCCTCTTTCAGTTGGCTCGATGTCACCAATGCTTCTAGAAAATGAAATGGTGCCAAACAATCAGACTTTGTAAAGCCGGCTTTGTCAGTGTCTTTTGTCTTTTTTCAGTTTTGTTATTTATGTTGCCTAAATGCTGTGGTTGTGATCAGCTGTGGAAACAACACCGTCGTCTGGAGGTAGACACACCCATGTCGGTCAAGACGGGCTGTGTCACTTACAGAGCATGTGCTGCTTGGTAAGCACTGGGATTAAAGTGGTTCCTATCAACACTTTCTGTGATGCCATTAGGATTAGGGAGGTGTTTGGCTGGACTCTGCTGTGTCCATGCTTGCTGGACCAGTGCTTTCGAGGCTGCCTAAATCTTGGTTTTGGGCGGGCTTGGGTAAAATATATGACAGTTCTTGTTCCATCCTCTGGGAAACCAGACACAGGAAACACACCACGCTGTGTCCTATTAACGAAGGACAAGAGCACTTGGTGGTAATTAATATGATCCTCATGACTGAAAATAAGTGTCAGCCAAGTTGTTCAGGCCCGTGAGCTTCTTTGGAGAACATGTTATCTGGATTTGGCTTTTATCATTTTGCTATATTAAATCCAGCTTTACATTTTTGTGTGTGACATGCGCTAAGAGCATTGCTTCATATCATGAGTTTAATTCCAAATGATCAACATGGAGGCCAAGACTGCAGGACACCAAACATCTGGATGGTCACAAACTTTCTGGTTTTTTTTGACTGAAAATTTCATTCGTTGGTGTGAATTTCCTGGCTTTCCTTGACACTTTTGAATAATAGCCACCCAAGTAACTAATATAGATGTTATTCAAATTCAAAGTCTCCTTACCAAGAAGGAATTATTTGCACAAAAAGAAGTGACCTCAAGGGTTCTCTTTCTGCCTTCTACATTCGAAAGGCTCGTGGTGCCCATTGGCGGGTTCCTTGTGTGACTCCAGAGTCGCACAGCCAAGGTGGTCCAGCGCCTGCACTGTGTACCCCTCGTAATGAAACCGCAGCCCGTGGCATGGCCTAGCTCCCCAAAAGACCTGCACCCAGTCAGCACTGGGTACACTAAGGGCTCTTCTGGCAGCCCAGATCCAAACTACAAGCCTGAGTTCTATGGAATGAGAAGAAAACCAGTCACAAGGCCGGGTGCAGTGGCACATGCCTGTAATCCCAGCAGCTCAGGAGGCTGAGGCAGGAGCATTGTGAGTTCAAAGCCAGCCTCAGCAACACAGCGAGGTCCTGAGAAACTTGGCAAGATGCTGTTTCAAAAAATACATAAAAAAGGGAAGGTGGTATGGCTCAGTGGTTAAGGTCCACCAAAAAAAAAAAAAAAAAGAAAAGAAAAGAAAAGAAAAAGAAAGTGGGTCATGACACTCAGGTGATCAACAACTGCCCAAGTGTGAGGGGTGGGTTCTCAAGGACACGGGACTGTCAATGCTAAATCTCTTTTGGGACTGTGGCAAACATCACATGGAGTCAATTTGTGATAACCTGAGGTGCTGTTCCTGCCCCATATCTCCTGTTAGTTTTTAAAAAAATTCCCTTTATGGATGTCTATTACTTGTCTGGTGTTTGAAATCCTGCCCGTTTTTCCAGGTCTAGCGAAGATGGCGCTTCTTTTGTGAAATCTCCCTTGATTCTATTTTGCAATCCAAATGGATGAATTCTCTATTGCTGGAACAGGCTGAGTGGTTCTTTCTTTGCACTCCTGGAATCCCAAATGTTCTGAAAGTGGAAAGTGTTTGCATCATTTACTTGGTTATAAAATCCGACCTTACTGATCTTAAAGCCCTTTATACTCTTTATTTATCTCGTTAAATATGAAGATTCCTACGTATGCTCTGCATATATCAATGTGTTTGATGGCAGAGGGATGCCCAGACTCTGAGGCGAGTAGAGAGTTAATACATGTTTATGCACTGAGTTCTCTCTTTAGAATCTGAAAAATTCCTACATGCAAGCTCTGAGGGTTTCAGCTAACGGATAGTGGACCTGTTCCTCCCTCTACAAGGGCTTTATTTCATTCTACCTGTAATAGTTAAATATTTAACTATTTGTCTCTGAACCTCAACTTCCTCATCTCTAAAATGGGATCACTGATATCTGTCCTGACTTAAGAACAAAAAAGCTTTGAAGATGATAGGCCTCCTTGCTCTTGCTTCTCTCATCTCATCTATCCTAGTATGTTTTGTATTTCAGTTGCTTTTGAGTCTCTGCAAAGAACTGCCTTTTCCCTTTTTTATTGGTGCATTATAATTATACATAATAGTTGGATTCATTATGCCACATTCGTACATGCGCATGACATAATTTGATCATTTTGCTCCCCAGTACCTCGTCTTTCCCTCCCCCTGATCTGCCTCCTCATAACTGGTACTTGATAAACACTCTGAGATCTGCATGTGTATATGCGGCTGAAATGACACATTCGTGAGTAATTTTCTCAGTGTTAGATCCTGTAAGCCAAACTTAATGTTAAATTCATATTCAATGCAGTTCCTGAAAGTAGTAAGAATGTGGCTATTAAAAAGTTGCCTCTACCCTTTTGACAGGTGCAGAACTTGGGTCATAGAACATGGAAGTTGCTGTTCGTGGGCATCCTTGATCAGGAGGCCCTGCAGGGCACAGCGTGACGATGTCTAGAACATCTGGGGCTGGCGAGAAGATGCCGCACAGGAGAAGACCTCTCCTGGCATCCGCAATCAGAAGCGAGGTGAATCATGCAGAGCAAAGCCTTGTTCTCAAATTGGGAGTTCAAGCAGAACAATCTTCAGTCAAACAATCAGTCTTTACTTCAAATGCAAACTGGCAACAAATCAAGGGATGTGATGGGTTCAATACCAAGGTGAAGAAAACTTGGATCAAATCTGTAAATCTGAGATACTGAGATAAATATTGAGATAGTTGATGTCAGGATGGCCTAGTTCTTAATCATGAGCAGTCCCGAGTTATAATTGGTCATCTGTTACTCTTTTAAAGCTAGCTTTCTCATATATGACTAGAAAATCAGTACTGCCTTTTTCAAATATCAAGGCATGGTACAGTAATTAGAATTGAAAGGAGTTTGGAACCTCTCAATTTGTGCAGAAATTCCTTCTTCTGCACCCTTCACAGGGGCCCACCCACCTTCCACTTGAATATGCTTGGGAATGGGAGAGGGATTCTTGACTCCAGAGGTAACCTACTTTTTCCAGCAATTCCGTTTGTTAGAAATGATTTTTCCACATTTTTTATTGGTGCTTGATAGTTGTACATATTGGTGGGATTTGCACACAATATAACCACATAGTTTGGCCCAGCATATCCTCTCTCCCTCTCCCTTTCCCTTTTCTCTATTTTATTGATCTCACCCAATGGTTTCAAGTTCTATCCCTTTTCCTGCAAATGACATAATTTCATTTTTCTCTATGGATGAATATAACTCCATTGCGTTGTCTTTATATATTCCTCTGTTGATGGACACCTAGACTGGTTCCTACTGTAGCTACTGTGAATTGTGCTATACATGTGGGTACACATGAAACACATCATTGTACTATGATGATCTTAATTCTTTAGGATAAATACTGAGGAGTGATACAGCGGGGTCTTAGGGTGGTTCCATGCCTAGCCTTTTGAGGAAACTCCATACTGATTTCCATAGTAGTGATACTAATTTACCAGCCCACCAACAGGGTAAAAGTGTTTCTTTTTCTCTACATCCTTTCCAGCATTAGAAATGATTATTTTGATATCTATCTCAAATCTTCTTGCAACGGTTTTTCTGTGGCTTCAATTTCACATTTTAGAATATCCAAGGACCAAATGCATTTTTCTTCCCATGACAAATATATCTACTAAGGGTGTGTTTGATTGCAATGAACAGAAGACTCAACTATAGTGTTTAAACAAATGGGAGCTTGTTTTTCTTCTAAAGCAAAATACCTGCAGGTCCAGCTGGTCCTGTATTAAGGATGCAGGTTCTTTCTATCTTTCTGCATGGCCATTCTTAGTGTGACAGCTTTGGTGCTTACATTTGTCACCTCTTAGACATGAGTTGACCGCTGTGTACTCAGTAGCAAGAAAGAGAAAAAAATCAGGAAATGAACGGCAGGTTGGCCAACTCTTTTTTATAAGGTAATATACTTTCTGAAGCCCTGATTTATCTGACTTCTCCTTAGCCAGAGCTGGCACTGGCCATGAAAAATGGTTTAGACCCATCATGATTCTGTGTCTGGGACTTGGGTAGGGCCTCTTCTTCCTGAGATTGAGAGGTCTCCGTTGTGACCTAAGCAAATTAGTCTAGTTTGCAGGGAGAACAGGGTTCGATGGTGGTGAACCATGGGGACAGAACCTGCCCCCAAATCCTACGGTCACTCTCAAAATTTCCCTGTAATTTTTCTCTTTGATGTTGGAATACATCCAGTTTCTTTTCTCAGTTCTCCTTCTACCATTGTGGTTGACCCCCGTGTGCGGCTCTGGTGTGTGCCTGGAACTCGGCCCTGTCTTCCCTGTGCCTGGCACTGGTGTCTGTTGTGCAACGGGCTATTTCTCTTGTGATCAGACTGTGTATTTTCCATTCACATTGTTGGTTTGGGTGGCAGTCTTGTCATGGGCTGCCTTTCACAGAGTTTGCAGTCAATTCTTCCATTTCATGGGAACTGCCCACAAGTCATATTTCCTATCTGGTTATCTGTGCAATTGATATCTAAAAAACCCTACTCGAAGCCTGTAATGTGCTGATTTTGGAAAGCTAATCTATTAGACTTATTTTGGCTAATCTTAAACAGCTGTTCACTAATGAAATCTGTTTAGAGAGCGTAGACATGAATTTTATAAGAATCCTTTTAAAAATTTCTGTAAAATCCATAGGTAGCATTGATAAGTTTATTGCTGTATATGGATTTAAAAGAAATACTGTCACCTCTTTATGTTTCTTTTTGCTTTCCCTAAAACACTCTTTTTTTTCTGGTTCATTATTGTGTGCTACCATTAGGCCACACCAAATCAAACTGCTTTATGCTATAACAGAGTGGAAAATGGACAGTGAAGCACAATGACTTCAGTATGTTCAAAAATTCATGTGTAATGGAGAACTAATATTTTGGAAATATACTCTTTCATGAAAGTATTGGAAATATGGAATTCTGGTATTAGAATGTTCATTGGTCTAAAGCATTTTTATCCAATGTAAGATGAGTATGCTTAGAAAGTTGAAGTGTTAATAGTGATATATAATAATTATATCTGGTGTTGTGATATCTAGTATGTATTCAGTCATCTCTAGGGTTGTCCTAAAACATTAAATATCACCATAGGTGGTTTCAGTTCTCTTTATAGATAAATGAATCGATACAGATTAACCCAGATGAAAAGATGACATGTAGAAATTATAAGAAGGGTGGAAGTTAATTTGAAAATTTGTATACAGAATAGGATTACTTAGTATTCAAACCATTATAAATTGTAGCTACCTATTGTGGTTTTATAACTATTTGCAATTACTCCCTAACATAGTAACTCCATGGGTTTTAAAGCTTGTCAAGAATGTGTTCTGAAGGTTAGAAGGTCTTCACAATCTGTAAGCAGTTACTCTCATCGAGTCTATAGGAAGCCACTGAGATGGTGACAGTATTTGCCTCATACAACTGTGAGTAGCTCTCTGAGTAATCTGAAAAGAATAAAGTTGGTTTCCAGACTGACATACAAAATTGGAAGGATCATGTGTGTGCAGACTTTTAAAAGTATGCTGTCACTCACAGCATGTGAACAGGATGGCACTCTGTGAGTTACACCAGTGTGTCAAAAAGAATATTCAAAGTAACAGTTTAAAGAAAAAGATGAAGAATAATATGCATAAAATCTAACAATCATGTAAATAGATGTACAACATCATAAAGAGAAGGAATTATAGAGACGTAATGAAGAATTTAAGACTGAGTGGATCCTTTCTGTATCTTTCAAAAATAGTCAGGGGTTCACTTCTGTCTACAGCAAGTGAGGAGAATGGTAAACTCCAGCATCAAAAAGAACTACAAACCTGGGAAATGGAAAAAAGCATGATTTAGCACTTTGGAAAATGAAAAAAAAAAAAAAAAAAAGGCATTCAATAATCTGAGAAGCAGATTACTTGAGAAACTACTCAATATCGGGGAAGGAACAGGAAGCTCTATGGGGTTCTGGCCTGTAGATCTTCCTCCTACTCACCTCTCTCCGCCTGCCACCAAGTTCAATCCACAATGAGGTTCCGTCAGGGCCAGGTTTTGTCAGCTGAGAACTGGAAGCTTCTTTATCATGGACAAAGAGAGTTCACTTGATCTGGATTTGGGTCAGCAGGCAGTGCTCATCTCCAGGGGTGGTGCTGTTGGAAGTGACAGTCTCGCAGGCAGATGTGTGACCGTGTCCTTGGCTCCAGTCTGAGGTTGCAGTGGTGGTGGGACAGCCATATTCCTGACTGAGGCTGCAGGAACACATCAGGGGACAATTGCTTTGATTGCAAGCCAGCTGCAATTCTGACCAACTGCAAGGCCGTGTGCATTTGGACAGAGGGGACAGAAAAGGACCCAGTGGAAAGTAATGGCTGGGAAGACTCAAAAATGGTTCCATCTTTTGATTCTCTCCTCTACCCACATGCAGATCCACTGAAACAGGATGGAAGGGTTACTGACTCAAGAAGGTGGAGCACGAGCTTTCTCCTGTCTCTGGTTACTATCATGCTCTGCAGACCCAGGTATGACCATAGGGAGGCTTAAAACAACCACCACCAACAGCAAAATAGAGACATCAGCAGCTGAACACCTCCGGGGGAGCAAAGTTTACAGATTTCATCCAAATAAATTACCAGGTAATAAACAAACCAACAGCAGCTGCTGCAACAATAACAACCACCTTCAGACCTTAAAAAACCAGAGTCTGAAGCTGTTAAAATACATTATCTAAAATGTCTGGTTTTCAACAAGAAATTATGAGACCTTCAAAGAAACAGAAAAATATGCCCATTCTCAGGAAAAAAAAATGGGTGATTAGAAATTTTCTAGTGTCAAATGTTGAATTTAAAAGACAAAGACTTCAAGGCAAGTATTATAGATGTGTTCAAAGAACTAAAGGAAGCTATACTTAAAGAATTAAAGGAAAGTATGACTAGAAGAATCAGAGGAATAAAGAACTTCTATGAGAAAGAATTTATAAAGATGAATTAAATGGAAATTTGAAATTGAGGAGTACAATATCTAAAATCAAAATCAGCGGGGCTCCATAGCAGAATTGAGATGCTAGAATAAAAAATAAACTGTGTTAAAAAATGGATAAAAAGCAGTATCTATCACTGTACTGTCTATAGGAGACACATCTTAGGGTCAAAGGTACACATAGGTTGAAAATAAAAGAATATAAAAAAATTCATCATGTGATAGTAACCTAAGAGAGCTTTCACAAAAAAAGAACAGACTAATCCCAAACAAGCAGAAGAAAAGAAATGAGTTTAGAGCAGAAGTCAATGAAATAGAAAAAGAGAAAAACAATTGATAAAATCAAAGCAAACAAAGATTGTTTCTTGGTTTAAGGAAAAAAGAAAGAAAAAGAAAAAGAAAGAAAGAAAGAAAGAGCCTTTAGTTAAACTGACCAAGAAAAAAAAGAAGATTTAAATTCCCAAAATTATGAAGGAAAGAGGGGTCATCACTGCTGACCCCACAGAAATTAAAAGGCACATAAGAAAATATTAAGAGCAACTATAAAAAAATTTAGCAACTTAGATAAAATGAGCCCATTTTTTGAGAGACACAAGATGACCCAACAATTCTCTACTTAGATATTTAACTTAGAGAAATGAAACATTTTCAGAAAAATCTGTGTATAAATAATTATAGCAGTAAAATTCATAATCAATAAAATTTGAAAGTAAATCAAATACCCTTTTAATGGGTAAATGTATAAAAAATCATGGTACATTCATATAATTAAAATTCTCAACAATAAAAATAAGGAACTATTGACACACTATTGATACAACTATGATACAAAACAATGAACTATTGATACAAAATAATGAATGCTGAGATAACAACAAGGATGACCCTCAGATACCTAGTGCTAAGTCAAAGAAGCCAGATTCACATGTTGCCCTCTGGAAGATTCCATATGTATGATATTCTGGTAAAACCTTAACTGCAGAGATAGAAAATGTATAGGAAGGGTTCTAGGTAAGATGATCCATGTCCTTGTTTCTCTGAGATGGTCCTAAATTAGGTCTGCTTTCCTGCCTTTACCTCTACTCTACAATTATCTTGAATTTAAATTTTAAATTAATTTATATTATATGCTGGGGATCAAATCCAGGGCCTTATATATGGAAGGCAAGAACTCTACCACTGTGCTCCAGCCCTAGCCTTGATTTTTAAAATTTTTTAAATTTTTTTATTTTATTTATTTATTTTTATTTATTTATTTTTTATTGTAAACAAATGGGATACATGTTGTTTCTCTGTTTGTACATGGAGTAACAGCATACCATTTGCATAATCATACATTTACATAGGGTAATGGTGTTTGATTCATTCCATTATTTTTTCCTTCCCCCCCCCACCTCTCTTTTCCCTCTATGCAGACCCCCTTCCTCCATTCTTGCCCCCCTCCCACCCCCCATTATGTGTATCATCTGCTTATCGGTGAGATCATTCCTCTTTTGGATTTTTGAGATTGGCTTATCTCACTTAACATGATATTTTCCAATTTCATCCATTTGCCTGCAAATGCCATAATTTTATTATTCTTTATAGCTGAGTAATATTCCATGGTATGTATGTATGTATATATATATATATATATATATATATACCACAGTTTCTTTATCCATTCATCAATTGAAGGACATCTATGTTGGTTCCACAGTCTGGCTATTGTGAATTGAGCAGCTATGAACATTGATGTGGCTGTATCTCTGTAGTATGCTGATTTTAAGTCCTTTGGGTATAGGCCAAGGAGTGGGATAGCTGGGTCAAATGGTGGTTCCATTCCAAGTTTTCTAAGGAATCTCCACACTGCTTTCCAGAGTGGCTGCACTAATTTGCAGCCCTACCAGCAATGTATGAGTGTACCTTTTTCCCCACATCCCCTCCAACACCATTCTAATTGGGGTGAGATGGAATCTTAGTGTAGTTTTGATTTGCATTTCTCTTATTACTAGAGATGTTGAACATTTTTCCATATATCTGTTGATTGCTTGTAGATCTTCTTCTGTGAAGTGTCTGTTCATTCCTTAGACCATTTGTTGATTGGGTTATTTGTATTCTTGGTGTAGAGTTTTTTGAGTTCTTTATATGTTCTTAGCCTTGATTTTTAAATCTTAAATTAAGTATTTTGATCATTAATTGCATTAAAACGGAAGCTAAGCTTTGGTGAAACTGTTCATGGAAATGAGAACTTCTTCCGAGGTTATACAGCAGCAATTGGATTTCTCACTTTAAGATGCAAGTGATTTTGAAAGAAGACCAGAAAAAAAAAAAAAAAAATCCTGCTTCCTTTTCCTGGCTCTCTTTTGCCACTCTTCGTAGATGGAGCATCGTTGACATTGCCTTTTCAAGGATAGCCTTCAGGGTCCTCAATGATGAAACCAAGTGCAGAGGGGCACACTCGGCTCACGGCAGCTAATTCCTTATGATCTAGGATGGGCATTTGATCCTAAAGCTCCTGCTGGCCTACCAGGGAGTCGTGCCGTGCCGTGTGTGTGGTAGCCCACAAGGTGCAAAAGGCATGCAGATCACACGTCTTTGTCGTCCCATGGAAATGAAGCAAATTTTAGGTCAGGTATGTGTGAAGAATATTGATGGTGATGGTATAAGAGACACAACATATGGGTTGACATGCAGAGCGCTGTAGTGATAACATGGCCAGAGCTGACAAAGCCAGGCTAGCATCAACTTCAAGGTCAGAAGTTAGGTTGAGCAGGGCAGTGGGTTGAACCATGGTCCCTCAAAAGGAGAGGTCCACCTAGAAGCTGTGAGTGTGACCTAATTTGCAAAAAGGGTCTTTGCAGATGTAATTAAGTTAGGTTCTTCGGATGAGAGCATTCTGGATGATCCGGTTGGACCTTAAATCTAATGACAGATGTCCTTACAGGAAGCAGAAGAGGAGAGAGACATGGGGGGAGAAAGTTCTATGAGGATGGGAGCAGAGATGGCTTGATAGTCCCCCAAGGGATGCTGACAACCGTCAGAAGCCGGAAGAAGCAAGGAATGATCGTTTCCAGAGCTTCACAGGGGTGCAGCCCTATGGGCACCTTGGTCTTGAACTTCTGGTCTCCAGAACTGTGAGAGAAAGGATTCTGTTTTGTTTTTGTTTGGTATCAGGGATTGAACAACCCTGAGGGCGCTTAACCACATCCCCAGCCCCCTTTATATTTTTTATTTAGAGACAGGGCCTCACTGAGTTGTGTAAAGCCTCACTAAGTTGCCAAGACTGGCTTTGGACTGGGAATCCCCTGCCTCAGTCTCTTGAGCCGCTGGGATTAGGTGTGCACCACCATGCCTGGCAAAATTCTGTTCTTCTAGGACATCGCATTTGTGACAGTGACTTTTGCAACCAGGAAAACTCATGCAAGAAGTCTAAAGCAGACTATTATGAACATAATGATTCCACAGTTAACTCTACAAAAGGAGAGTTGCGTCTTATTCTGTGAAGTGTAACTTCTCACTTTAACTAAATATGCTTTGCTAGATTCATTTTACGCCCTTTCAATTCTGAATTTTCTTTGCATATAAGAAAATATAGCTATAACCCTTAATGAATTGGCTCTATTTTCAGGAAAAGACCATTAAATACAATTAAATGATACCAGTCATCCAATTAAATACAACTAAATGATGGCTGTCATCCAACACTTGAAAATCAGTTTTTCTGTAATGGCTGGATTTGTTTCATCCAATTCACAGAGTTAACCTACTCATGAAGGCTCCCTGCCCAGGATGCCCTCTCTCACCTCTTCTTTTCAACGTAGTCCTGGAAACTCTAGCCAGAGCAATCAGGCAGAAGAACGAAATTAAAGGGATATGAATAGGAAAAGAAGAGTTCAAGCCAACCCTATTTGCCAATGACATGATTGTGTATTTAGAAGACCCAAAAAACTCCTCCAGAAAACTTCTAGAACGCGTAAATGAATTCAGTAAAGTAGCAGGATATAAAATCAACATTGATAAATCAGTTGCATTCCTATATATCAGTGATGAATCGACTGAAAGAGAACTTAGGAAAACTACCCCATTCACAATAGCCTCAAAAAACATAATACTTGGGAATCAACCTAACAAAAGAGGTGAAAGACCTCTACAGTGAAACCTACAGAACACTAAAGAAAGAAATTGAAGAAGACCTTAGAAGATGGAAAGATCTCTCATGCTCTTGGACAGGCTGAATTAATATTGTCAAAATGGCCATTCTACCAAAGGCACTATACTATGCAATTCTATTAAAATTCCAATGACATTCTTCATAGAAATAGAAAAAGCAGACTTAAAATTTGGAAAAATAAGAAACCCAGAATAGCCAAAGCAATTCTCAGTGAGAAAAGTGAAGCAGGAGGCATGACAATACCAGACCTTAAATTATACTGCAGAGCTATAGTAACACAAACGGCATGGTATGGCATGAGAACAAACCTGAAGACCAGTGGCATAGGATGGAAGGCACAGAGACAAACCCACATAAATACAGCTATCTCATATTAGACAAAGTCTCCAGAAACATACATTGGAGAAAAGAGAGCCTCTTCAACAAATTGTGCTGGGAAAACTGGAAATCCATATGTAATAAAATGAAATTGAACCCCTATCTCTCTTATCCTGCACACAACTCAACTCAAAGTGGATCAAGGACCTAGGCATTAGACCAGAGACCTTGCACCCACTAGAAGAAAAGGAGGTCCAAATCTCCATTATGTGGACTTAAGAACCAAATTTCTCAGCAAGACTCCTAAAAGCACAAGAAGCAAAATCAAGAATCAATAAATGGGATGGTATAGAACTAAAAAGCTTCTTCACAGTAAAGGAAACAATCAAGAATGTGAGCAAAGAGCCTGCAGAATGGGAGAAAATCTTTGCCACTTGCATGTCGGATAGAGCATTAATCTCCAGGATATATAAAGAACTCAAAAAACTTAGCACCAAAGAAACAAATAACCCAATCAACAAATGGGCAAGGGAACTGAACAGGCATTTCACAGAATAATAAATATGAAAAATCAACAAATATATGAAAAAATGTTCAACATCTCTAGCAATTAGAGAAATGCAAATTAAAACTACACTGAGATTCCATTTCACCCCTGTCAGAATGGCAATTATCAAGGATACAAGAACAATAAATGTTGGCCAGGATGTGGGGTTGGTGCCATCATACTGATGTCTGGCAGGCATACACTCACATGGTGCTGGTGGGACTAAAAGTTGGTGCAACCACTCTGGAAAGCAGTATGGAGTTTCCTCAGAAAACTTAGAATGAAACCACCATTTGACCCAGTTACCCCACTCCTTGGTATATACTCAAAGGACTTAAAAACAGCATATTATAGGGATGTTGACGCATCAGTGTTTATAGCAGCTCAATTCACAATAGCAAAGTTATTGTGAACCAACCTAGGTGCCCTTCAGCAGATGAATGAATGAAGAAAATGTGGTATATATACACTATGGAATATTACTCAGTCATAAAGAAGAATGAAATTATGGTATTTGCTGGTAAATAGATGGTACTGGAGACTATCATGCTAAGTGAAATAATCCAATCTCCCCCCAAAACAAAGGCCAAATGTCCCTCTACTATGTGGACGCTAACACACAATCAAGGTAGGGAGGGAAAAGTAGAAGTCTATTGAGTTAGACAATGGAGAATGAAGGGAATGGAGGAGAGAAGGGGAATCAGAAAGACAATAGAATGAATTGGACAGAATTCTCCTATGTTCTTATATGAATACATGACCAGTATAACTCCATATCTTATACAACCCCAAGAATGGAAATTTATACTTCGTATATGTATAATAAGTCGAAATACATTTTACTGTCATGTATAACTAAAAAGAACAAAAAATAAATAAATAAAAAAGAAGGCTCCCTTTCATAGTGGGAACATCCACTATCATTGTGAATGCTTGTAAAATCAATTAAGAAGTTCAATATTAAAGATAGAATTGTTGATATTTTGCAGAGCAGATACAAATGCAATTTTATATATATATATGTATATATATACATACACATATAGGTATACATACATACATACATAAAATTTTTTTAATTAAAAAACATTTTTCTTGGTAGTAGAGGTTGGTAGGTGGTTGGGGAGGTTGGTGCGCATCATACTGATGTCCGGCGGGCATCACAGAAACCTCTAAAGCTCTAAATCTCCATTCAGGTGGAGAACAGAGGAATTGTGAAGGACGTGTTCGCCCACTGGAAGGCTCCAGTCACTGTATGGGCACGACTGGGACCCACCTGGGACTCTGCAGCACACAGCGAGACAATGAGAAAACCTTCACGAATGATGGCTGCCTGCGACTCTCCTCCCCTCTCTGCCTCTCTCTTCCTTTTCTTTCATTGTCTTATTACATAGATTTTCAAAATCACATAAAATAGAAGAGTATAATGAATGCTTATGTTCCTGTCACTTAGCTTCGATATCAATATCTGTATCTTGCCAATTTTGTTTCATCTCTTTCCAACCTTTTATTTTTGCCGAGATTGCTTAAAATAAATCCCAGAACCATGACGGTTTACCCATAAATATCACATTCTTCTGAATCATTTCTTTCTGATAGCAAAACTAATGCAAGTTTATTGTAGAACATTTAGAAAAGCTTTATAAAGGGGCTATAAAAGTGACCCACAGTCTTACAATGTAAATCGCTGTTAATTTTGGTGTTTTCCTCTCTAGATCTTCAAATTGTGCATGTGTGTGACTGTGTATACACACCCATATATTCAGTCCATATCCATCTGTCCCTGCGTTAATTAGTTAAAAGGCCTTTTATAGCAACCAGCAGGAAACCCAATTCAGACTTGCTTCAACAATAAAGTGGGATGTGTCTGGCATATGCAAATGAAGGTTCACGAGGGATTCAGTGACAGAACAGTTTTGTGCCAGGCTCGATCAGAGCTCCTGCTCAATCCTGTGCCATTCCGTGGTGTCTTGCATACTAATGAGCTCCATTCTCAGCTGGTTTCCTCTATGGTCAGAGACTAGGGATACAGGCTTTCATGTTAATCTTCAGAGGAGAAAGAGCACCAACTTTTTTTTAAAATATTTTTTTATTTGTTCTTTTTAGATATACATAACAGTAGAGTGTATTTTGACATATTATACATACATGGAGTATGACTTCCCATTCTTGTGGTTGTGCATTTTGTAGAGTTACACTGGTTCTGTGTTCATATAGGAACATAGGAAAGTCATGTCCAATTCATTCTACTGTCTTTCCTATTCCCCTCCCCCTCTCTTCCCTTCATTTCCCTTTGCCTAATCCAATGAACTTCTGTTCTTCCCCACTCCCCTTATTGTGTGTTAGCATCCATATATCAGAGAGAACATTCAGCCTTCGTTTTTTGGAGTTGGGTTATTTCACTTAGCACGATAGTCTCCAGTTCCATCTATTTACCTCAAATGCCATAATTTCATTCTTCTTTATGGCTGAATAATATTCCATTGTGTATACATATCACATTTTCTTTATCCATTCATCTCTAATGCTCGGTTTTTGAACATGAGTCCTGAGCTCAGCTCTGATTGGCCCACTCCTGAACTAACCACTAGGGATTGCCCTGCTTGAACCACCAGCATCTTTCAGAGTTAGGTATGGTAGGATGCACCTTAATGATGCATCTTCACCCAAGAGGAGGGACAGTGAGAGAAGGAAGTGTTGGGGAAGCGAACTTCATACCTGTTATTCTGCTTCTTCCTACTTTATCTATTTATGAATCTACGATTCTTTTCCCTGTCCCTTTAAATCTTAGATACTTAGTTGAACCCCATTTCATACTCAGGGTGACCCTCAAGGCCCTTCACAAGATCAACTTGAATTCCTGGAGTTGAGGGGGAGAAGGGAAGATGGACCCTTCTAGTTCCTGCTTCTGCTGGATCCTTGCTTTCTACTCTGGGATGACTGACCCTGATTGTGGATTTTACTCCTTCCTTGAATATCTCAAAAGAGGCCAGGCCTGTAGAACCCCGTGTGTCTGGGAAGCTCTCCTGAAGTTTGAGGGACTGGGGAAGAGTTTCCATGGTAAAAATACCAGGGAAAACAGAACATATTACAGGGTTGACCTGTAATATTTTGGTTCTCAATGGAAGGTGATTTTACTGGCCAGGGAACATTTGACAATGACTAGGGTCATGTTTTTTGGTCACAATATCATTGATTGTCACAGGTACCATTGACATGAAAGTAAGCGGAGGCCAAGGGTAAGGCTGGACACCCTGCCATGCACGGGGTGGCCCCTGACCCCACCTGACGTGAGTTATCCAGGCCCAGATGTCAACGTGCCTTGGTGGAGAAACACATGAATAGACCACAGTGAATCTCACCATCGTGAACATCCACAAGAAGTGAGTCACAAAAAATAGCTGTGGCCAAATGGAAGAAAGCTCAGTAGAGGGAAGGAAGCAGGGGATGGAGCGGGGAAGGGGAAGGAGAGGTCCTGGGCCCTGAATTAGAACAAGATAAATTCCATACGTGTCTAATTATGTCAAAATGGATTCTACGGTCATGAATTACTGAAAAGAACCAATACATTTAAAAAAAAAAAAAAAGATATCTAGAAGTTTTGGACGGCATGCAATGGCGCTTGGCAATTCTCTCTGATTCCTCTCAACACTCCCTCCTCATTGCACTTCCTTATCCAAAGTTCTGTCTGTCCTGACCTGGGGCAGGCCAGCCATCCCCTAGTTTGCCCCGTCCCCCATAGATGGTGTCTCCTGTCTCACACCTCCACCTTCAGGGTTTATCAGGTTCACTCTCTCCGAGGAATTGTATCGTCATTTGTTAGAATAATAATCATTTGCAGCTCCTGAGTTCTACCCACCCAGTCATACTTGGGATGACCCAGTGAATAGTCTGGCCACACGCTTTCTCACGGAACAGCATTTCATGCATTTTTGCCCGTGCTTACCTGGTCAGGTGCTGTTTGCCACACATTTCCGCTTCTCCCCACTGGTAGGCGCTCTTCCTGCTCTGATGGGTGGGGCCTGTGCCTAGGCAGAGTCAGTGAACTGGGCCTGGAAGTGACCTGTACAGTCCAGGCCAGAGCTTCCGACTGCGGACTTGACCCTTTCCAGACCCATTTCCTCTGGTGAGGTGAGAGGCATCGAGCTGAGCTCCTCCGTTGGCCTGGGTATCTGAGACACCCAGATGGGAAGTTGCCCTGTGTGGTGATGTACACCGAGTGTGAGAGGTAAATGGGCTTTTGTGGTTATGTATTCTCATTATTTATCACCTAGGAAATTTTGGGATGTGTGTTCGTCAGCTTTCCATTCCTGTAACAAAAGACCTGAGATAATCAACTTTAAAAGAGGAAAGGTTTATTTTAGCACTTGTTTTTTAGAAGTTTCAGCCCATGGTTAACTGACTGTGCTGCTTTGGGCCCATGGGGGACACGTCTGCTACCCATTCTTAACTTTTGTTCAGAAGTTTGCTACTCATCCTGAGACGGGAGTGACTGTATCCACCATCAAGAAGGTTCGTCCTGATTTGTCTGTACCAACCATTGCCATCCTAGTCTTCTTCCTGGTGATGAGCTCAAGGGTAGGCATGTGACTCTCTTCTGAGATGTAACGGGAGGTCTGCTGGGACTCCCGATCCTAGGAACAGTCCTTTAGGCCTCTGGACATGGATGTGATGCCCGGAGATTTTAACAGTCTGGAAACAGAAGGAGAGGACCTCAGGAGGGCAGATGTGACCACTGAGGAAGACAGAGAGAGTGATGGAAAGAATCTCATCCTCAGTGACTTTGTGGAAGCTTGGAATCAACCAACTCTGAAACTTCTCCACCACGGTGCTTCAAGTCGGTTTCAGTCAGCGTCTTACGTTACTTGAGACTGAAAACTCCCTAAGTGATCTCAAGTTGACTTCTGTAGTGTTATTTTAATTGCAGATCCTGTCTGGACTGTAATATGTTTAATTTATCTCCTATGATTTAATCTTTAGGTTGTTTACTGTTTTTGGTCAATATAATATAAAAAGGGTAACTTTCTGGAAATAATGCCAAACTAACATTATACATGGTTTCTGGATTCCTCAGAGAAAGAGGCCTGCCCTTCCTTTGAACCAGATCTTTCTTCTTCCCTTCACTCTTTCACCTGGTCATTCATCTTTCTTGAGTGCCTACCATGATAGAGGCTGGGGATACAGTGGACCTGGTTCTCATGTAGCTTCTAGGAGATTATATTCCTTTAGTTTGGCAAAACCAACCCTTGCTCCTTAGTTACATAAATGTGAACCTGATTCCTGCTCATGGGTTCTTAGAAAAAAAATGACAGTAGATGTATTGGGCTGAGACATTTTTTTGATCAGTATGTAAACATATATTTTAACCCAAAGAATTATGGCCTCAGAATTTCTAATTTCAAAAACAATGCAGTTTTCCATGTATAAATTTAAATGATTTATTCTTTTAAATTGTTATGTGTTTGTGGTTATATGTTCTCATTATATATCACCTAGGAAATTTGGGGTTGTGTGTTCATCAGCTTTCCATTCCTGTAACAAAATGCCTGCGACAATCAACTTTAAAAGAGGAAAGGTTTATTTTACCACTTGGTTTTTAGAAGTTTCAGTCCATGGTTAATTGACTGTGCTGCTTTGGGCCCATGATGAGGCAGTACATCATGATAGGAGCACATGGTAGAAGAAGCCTATTCATCTTTGACCAGCAATGAAAGGGAAAAGGAGAGGAGAAGCTGGATTCCATTATTTCCTTTAAGGGCAAACGTACAAGGACTGGAAGATCTCCCACTGCACCCCGCTTCTTAAAGTTGTCTGCCACATCCCAATAGTGCCAAGCTGGGAACTAAGTCTATAACACATGGGCCTTTGAGGGAGCCCAGATCCAAACTACAGGAGGATGAAATTGGTAGGAACAGTACATCTTTCCTGACATAGAGGGAAACTTCTTTAAAAATAAGAACTGAATCCTGAGAGGACTGAATTTTGTTGTTGTTGTTGAGATATCACCACACTAAGGACTTGCTGGGTCAAAAGCAGCAACTGTGGGGGTAGCGGAGTCAGGTAACATGAGCCAAAAGTCTGGGGATGCTATACAGTTCTGCTTCTTGTCTCTGAGTTTTAATAACTTCTTTAACCAAATATAGAGAAAATAATGGAATTATTTACTTCACTGAGTTATTCTGGAAGATGCCATACTGTATGTAAAAGAAGATTATTGACTTGGAGACATACCAACTCACAGTTTTTGTTTTTGTTTTTTTTTGGGGGGGAATCAAAGGAAAGACACTTTGAAAGTTGGGTTGCTAGAATTTATTACAAAAACAATGTGTTTTTATTACACAACAATACACATCATTGAAAAATGAAATTAACACACACATATACACATGTGCACACTGATGTAAGAATGTCCTGCTGAGGCTGTTCTGCACTTTGCTTCTCCTTGTTGGGAGGCGGTGATACTGCACACTCTTCTTTTTCTGTAATTTTTAAAAATTTTATTTGTTCTAATTAGTTGTACCTGACAGTAGAATGCATTTATACAATTTGATAGATCATACATAGAGTGCAATCTCTCATTTTTCTGATTATACTTATTGCAGAATCACATCAGTCATGCAGTCATACACGTACATGGGGTGATGATGTCTGTTTCCCTCTACTATCATTCCCTCCCCCATACCCCTTCCCTTCCCTCCATTCCCCTCTACCTAATATAAAGTAACTCTATTCTTCCCTCCCCTCCCCTCACCATGATGATATAGCTTCTGCTTATCAGAGAAAACATTAGGCCTTTGCTTTTTTGGGTTTGACTTATTTCACTTAGCATGATATTCTCTAACTCCATCCATTTATCAGCAAATGCCAGAATTTCATTCTTCTTTAAAGTCAAGTAATATTCCATCATATATATATATATATATATATATATATATATATATATATATCACATTTTTCTTTATCCATTCATCTGTTGAAGGGCATCTAGGTTGGTTCCACATCTGGGTATTGTGATTTAAGCAGTTATGAACATTGATGTGACTGTATCACTGTAGTATGCTGATTTTAAGTCCTTTGGGTATAAACTGAGGAGTGGGTTAGCTGGGTCAAATGGTGAGTCCATTCCAAGTTTTCTGAAGAATCTCCATACTGCTTTCCAAAGTGGTTGAACCACATTCTTTTACATGGAGTAATGTCTATCAACATTATTTGAAGTTCCTGTCCTTGTTATTTTTCTTAGGAAACTCTTCTTGGATTGTATAAAGCATTACCATATTTCATTTTTAGCAGTTCAAGGGTTTCTTTACAAACATTTACATTATTAGTTCACCTGGAATTAATTTTGTTAAAGAATAGGAGAAACATACCATTATACATTCATATATCATTTTACATGCATCATTTATAAATATCATTATATATACCATTATATTATAGAGTAGATACCCTTTCAAATGACACTTACCCTCATTTTATTGAATGGCACAGCCTTTACCACTGATTTGAGTTACACATTTTTCCTTAGTCTATACTACTACATGTATTTGAGAATCTTTCCAGGTATGCTATATATTCCATTTAGTTGTCCATTGTTCAAGCAGTACTACTTGTCTTAAAGAACTTTATAGAAGGTTTTAATGTCTAACAAATGAGGCCCTCAGCCATTTTTTTTTCTAGAAAACCAATTGACTTTCTAGCTTGTTGATTGTTTCTGAAGATCTTTAGAATCTTATTTTCATGTTCCAGATATCCATGAAGATCATGAAGAGGCGGAACAATCTCCACACTTACTTTCTTTTAAAAAATATTTTTATTGGTTCTTTTTAGTTACACATGACAGTAGAATGTATTTTGACATATGATACACACATGGAGTATAACTTCCTATTTTGGTGGTTGTACAATCTCTACACTTCCCACAAAATAAAAATCTAAGGCGACAAAAAACACGACGCAAAATTCAGAAAGTAAGATCTCTGCATTTTAAGGAAATTAGCATTGGTTTAGAAAAACTCCCAAGGATTCTGAGAGATTTACTGGCTTTGCTGCTTCTGAATATTCTCAGAATATACACACTCCTTTGTTGCAAGTAGTTTGAATTTTATGTTTTTGAAAGCTGCTTTCTCCACCTGAAAATGATTTTTTTAATTTATTTTTTTTAGGACAAGGGTTGTATCTTAGATACCTTTTGTACTGTTGCACAGTGACTGTGACACAGCAAGTGCTCAAAAAACATTTACTGGGTGAATTAATAGTGCTGCAAACCTCTTCCATGCTGAAATTCCTTGGCTGTATCTCTTGGGGTCTTTGCTGGAGGACAAGGTCCTGGGATTCCGGAAGCTTATGCTGTCTAGTTGCTCCTACATCCTGCCCAGTGAGGCCTCCTAGTTACGCAGCCCCACGCCATGGTGGCTTTTATAGGCCTTTGCTGATCGATTCTTCAGTGACTTCATCCTTTCAGTTCTTTCCTCTTGACCCCTCAGAATGTTGGAATGAACCAATATCCCTGAAAGGTGAGCCCTCCATGGCCTTAGCTCTACCCTTCCTTGTTCTGAATTTCCTGAAAGCCCAGCAGGTAAGACAGTGAGCAGACAGAGCTGATCCCATGCAGTTTTCTCCTGGGTCTCCCACAGCCCAGCTTCTTTTCCTCTATTTTAAAACAAACAAACAACGAAAAAAAAAAAAAATTGTCTTCTCTCCCCAACCTGGCTCACAGTGGGCAAGCATAAATGTTGGTTTCTTTCATCTCCATTTTGCTTTCTAGTCTGCTTCCCTCTCCCAGTGACAGGCTCTGAAAAACCAGGTTGTGTATATCCTGTTAGCATTTTGAAGAGATAACTAGGGTGGCTGTCAGGAGGACATGAGTTAAAAGAAGAAGAATTAAAAAACAAAGGTTGCGAATGGCTTCTGCTTCCAGGCCCAAGTGGGGATTAACTGAAATGATCTTATCTAGATCAGCGTATTTGGCCTTCTTTTTCTTAAAAAGTAAAGAAATGGGACCTTTACTGTGACTTTGAAATCTAAAGAAATGGGACCTTTACTGTGACTTTGAAATCTAAAGAAATGGGACCTTTACTGTGACTTTGAAATCTACTCGCTGAGGTGGAAATCAGCATGTAGGTGCCAGTGGATGCCCAAGGGTGAGGAGACCAGGATAAGATTGCTCTTTTGAAGTGATCTTTCTGGTTTACTTTAAATGTCACTGACGGCTTGCCTCTTTGGGTTTCTGGATACCGTATGTACCCAATGAAGAACCAAGGGTTTCCTCTTGAACCACAGGACTAGCTGATCCAGCTGCTCATGAAAGGCCCTCTGATTACAGACTGCTGCTGGAATCTACAGAGAGCATAAAGTGAACCCCACATGGGTGCTCACTGGGGTCCATTTGAAACTATGGCATTGCCATTCTTTTAAAAAAGGAAAGAAAATAAACTGGTGTGATTGAGCTCTCTCTATGGTCTTCTCAGTTTTTTTCCACAGTGGTTTTATTTGACCTAAAGTCATAATTAAGAGAATCCCTAAAACCCACCAGGTCAAACTCAGTCTTGAGGACAGAGATAGCTCACTTCACTTCCTTCCCAGAAGTACAGCTGAGCACTCCCCTCCCCCTTAGATGAAGAGGCCAGGCCCAGACTCAAACGCCCAGAGTAAACGAGGAGATGAGGCCAGCCCTTCATCCAGCAGTTTCCTGCTTGTTTTCCTGGTTGTTGGTGTTTTGTTTAGGTTTGCAATGGAAACCTAGGATTGCTCAGTTAGGGGGAGGGAATTTTCTCTCAGGTTCTTATAGCCTGTTCATTCTGATTAATGAAGAGAGAGGTAGGCACATACCGCTTTCCTCTCTAGCCACGTCGAATAAGGCTTTCAAAGGACTCCTTGGGCTGGAGTAAATACAGAGAATCCAGGTGCCTGGGGACCTTGAGGTTGGCGACCTTGAGGTTGATGTGCTGTCCTCTATTTATGTCTCAGACTTGGACCTTCAATCTTAAATCTTTAGTTATCCTCATAATCTAAAGAAGGGTCCTTCCTGGGATGGAGCAGGTCACCTTTGACCAGACAGCTGCTGTGTAGTGGAAGAGGAGGAGAGAGGGCCTATGCTGGTTATGCCAGATTAATTCTGGTAGTTCATGGAGTGATAGTTGTGGCCAGATCTCAGGAACACTTGAGAGCGCTATGTTGAACATCATGTGGCAGACATAAGTGTTTGTGTCCTTTAGCCCTGGTGGCAAGTTAGGAGTGAACATCAACGAACTTTGGCCTGACGCTTCCCATTCTCCACAGGTGATAACAATCACTCTCTCACCCAGTGCCCACAGTGTGCCAGGCCTCAGCTATTACCTTGTTTCCATCTTACAAAATGTACCATCTTTCTAACCTTCCAACATCGTGATTCAGGTGATAATATCATTTATTTTCCCTTTCATTTTTTTTTAACCACTAAAGAAACTGAGGCTTAGTGAGATGAAATGACTTGTCCAAGGTCACAGAGCAGAACTGGGATTGTCATGTACACAGAAAGTAGCCTATGAATGCTTGTTGGTAATGATATTTAAGTTGATAAGAAAGAAAAATCGACTGTGCCTTTATTTTCATGTTATTTATTTACTACCTCCCAACAGCAAAGTGGTAAGTTTCAGCAGCATCCTCAGTTTATTATTTAAGAGCTGCCTTCTGTCTTAGTTTATTATTTTTCTCTTTTGTTTTTCATCTAATTACTTTCTCCTCCAGAGACACCACACTACTCTATTTGGTGTGTTTCTTTGGGTGTACATACGTCCTTGAAAGTACATATAGCATATGTTACACAAGTGTGTGCTAAACTGTATACACAGCATTGTTATGCATTTCATTCAGTTTCTTTATTTTCGCCCAGTGATTTGAAGTTTTCCAGACGTTGCATCGAGTTCATTGCTTCTGATTGTGACATCTTATTCCATAGCATACATCTACATTCTTCTAATGGCGGACACCTGGGTTATGTCTACCTCTTTGCTACACAACTAATGTGGTGTTGGGCATCCTTGGACATGTAAGAGTTTCTCAGGGGGAAATATCTCATCACTGTACTTTCGGTGGCAAGTCAAAGCATGAAAGGAGAGTCGGACAGCTGGAGATGGTGTAATATTTATTTTAGATGCGACCAATAGGAACAGGAGGGCAGCCCCCATGAAAGGGACTGCTTTACAAAGAGAACCATTAACATGAATGTAAATCACAGTAGCTTCAGGGACAGTTTAATAACAATCTGACTTTTTATAGGGTGAGTAGGAGACGTACCAGCTTTCTCCTTAGACTTTTCTGGATCTTCTGCAGAGAGAGATTCTATCTGAACTGCTCTTGAGATTACTGAGGGCAGAGGGCTGCTCGGGGAGTAATGGCCATAAATCCAATTAGTAACTCACTTTCTCTTTTGCTCCAGGCTCCATTTTCCCCAAACATGTAGAAGATAATGCACGTTAGCCGCTCTTGGGAACCTGGTCAGTTCCAAGGGCTCCACAATGTCATACCTCCAAAGCATGGACGTTTCATGAATGGGAAAAGGGCAGGGGTGATACACATCACAATAGTGACAGTAGCAACCTCCATGGAGGAAGTTAGAAAAGGTGGTGGGGTGAGTGTCCTGAGGACTTGCCACACTTTAGTCTACATATTTGCATAATGTGTAAACAAAAAATGTACAGTAAGGAAAAGGAAAAAAACTTTAGAAATCACCAGAGGCTTTTAGCAAGATTAGAGTTCATAGAAACCACTCTTTCATGGATGGGGAAACAAGGGCAGCCAAGGCACGGGAAGGTCACATGACCCTGCTCAGATGGCTCTATCACATGGCATGAGGAGGACCAGTGTTTATCTCTGGATTCTTCCATGTCAGTCCCTAGTCAGTTGAGCATATGCAGTAGAGCTTTGAAGGAGCCCCAGGGCCTAGGGGCTAAGCCAACAGAAGTGTCTTGGTTTCCAGACTCACACTGAAGACCTAGGCAACAACTAATTGCATGTTTCTATAAAGGTAGTAGAGGAGATTTTTGAATGTTTCCAATACAAAGAAATGATAAATGTTTGAGGTGAGGGATATGTCAGTTACCCTGATCTGATCTCTATGCATTGAATACATGTCCATATTACACTGTACTCCATATAATTATTATGTCAACTAAAATATATCTTAAAAATAAAGAGAACAAATTCTTTATAATTCAGAATGCAGAATTGAAATCACTGGGATGAAATAGAATCTGCACCAGCCTAATTTGATTTTTTTTTCTTAAATTGCATAACTGATTGTCTTTAAAGTTCTCAGAGATTAAAAACACACAGGTTGAGAATAATTTTTCTGGAGAATGGAGGTAGTTTTACAGGATTCTTTCTTACCCTTATTGCATCTACACTTATACAAAGTTTTTTTGTTGGTTGATAGTTAGTGTTTATTTAAATTATTATTATATTTGAAATACAGATATGAATGACTACACCACACCTTTGCAAGAACTTATTTTTAAAAAACCACACACAAAGACTTTAGGCTTGAATTCCAGCCCTGTCACTTACTAGTCCCCTTGAGCAAGCAATCTACCCTCCTTATGCTTTAGTTTTATTATCTGTAAAGTGGGAATCATATTATCTAATTCCTATGATTTTATGGAGGTTAAATGGTATACCTAGACCTTTTCATATGATCCTTGGCACATAGCAAGCACTCAACAAGGATGTCTGTGATTATTCTAATTGATGCATGTTCATTATCATTATTTTTTCCTTGAACTACTCTCGCGATCAATGATCTATTCATTAGGTAAGCTAATATCTTGCTTTGAATTTCTCAAAAGCAGAGTCTGAGATAAGAATTTGCATGCAGTGTTTCTTTGGAAGCTGGTCCCTGGAAATGCACTGAGAGATGAGCCAGGGAAGAGACAAAAGCCAATAAATGTGTCTCTGGGGACAAGTGGACACAATCCTGGGACCTTCTGAGGGACTTTGTGGAACAGACTTCAAAGAGCATGGGTCAGCACTGAGTTTATGTACTGTCTGCTACAACTACAGAAAGGCAGTCTCTGGTTATATTTAAGTATATGTCACCTTTTGCTTATAAAACATGTTTTGTTGTTATACAACAACTGACTCCCTTAGCCGATGTTCTCCTTAGTTGGGCAGAGCTGCTGTGTTACCATGATCTGCTTTGCCAACTCTTTTTCTGTTAATTGATATGAGGGCAGAATTTATGTTCCATAATGTTTTGACATGGGGAACACATCTATGAGGTTAAGTTTAAATTCACCTATTATCCTTCCATTTAAAGTTGAGGTAGACTGCTTCTCCACATTTTAGTAGAGAAGATTCTGGAAATCATGATACTCTTTACAGAGAACATCATACTCATTGCAGAACACCACAGAATTCTGACATGTTCAGTTCCAAAACATAATAGAAAAAATGATTACAAGGCATATAACCATATTATGAAATTATTAACATGGGCATGCAAACACACACATCAAGTGTGATTGGTTCTTTGAGTTTATATTAATATTGGTTTGCTAAGTCATCATTCATTATCTGTTGGAATTTGCTAGTAGATAAATAACAGAAGTCACCACAAGTATTAGAAAAATGTGGAGAGACATATTAAACATATAAAATCTTACCCATTTTTCCATTAATCTGAGATGGAGAATCCTAATTCTTTATCAGGGGACAAACACATGTACATAATGTATAATATAAAACACTGGCATTTGAGAATCCATTGCAAAGATCAATCAAATCACTGCAATGCTAATATGGGGCAATGTTCCCTAACCAAAGTGAGGAAAGTCCCACAATTACCATCTGTTTGGAAGTTGTCAAGAGTGACAGATCATATAGATTCTACTGTTTGAAAACAAGACATGAACTTCTGACTAGACAAGTGCGTGGACATTTGCCTCTTCTCTTGGGTCACCTGAAACTCTGAGTGTGTGTGTGTGTGTGTGTGTTGTGTGTGTGTGAAATCCATGAAGTGCTTTACTGATAAAAAAAATACGTAGCTTAATTATAGTCCTCAATAAATGTATTGTATTCAAAAGTGCAGAACAATATAAGTTTTATACTCTCCTTAATTATACTGTCTAAATAGTGTCTTCATTCAGAAGTTCATTGACTCTCCCAATAATTACCTTCGGGTGAAGTCATTGGGAACAGTAGAGAGGAGATGGACTTTGAGGCAGAGGATCCATACTTTAATCTGTAGAAACCAAGTTTTTCTGAAATTGGAGTTTGACTTTTTCTCAGCTTATTCAGATTCAAGTTCTCTAAAATTCAATATGTCCTCACCCAATTCAGGAAATATGCAGACTGCTTTATTTCTTCTGATTGCCAAACCAGACAAAATAAACTCTTAAATAGGACTTATGTTAAAAGAAAAATTGAGACCAGTTAAATTTAACTACATTTACTTGAGCAAGAAAAAATTTCCAAAGATGGTTCAGAATGCCCCAACCCACCACCCTGGGCAGGTTATATTTATACCCACTGTTAGTCAGCATTCTGTCACTTCAACAAAATACTTGAGCAAATCAACTTAAAAAGGAGGAAAGATTTATTTTGGCTCACAGTTTCAGAACTTTCAGTCCATGACCAGCGGGTTCCATTGCTTTGAGCCCATGCTGAGGCAGAACATCATAGTGGGATGAAAGTGGAAGAACAAAGCTGCTCACCTCATGGTGGCTCAGAAGCAATGAGAGGGAGAGAGAGGAGGGGGAGGGAGAGAGTGTCCACACCCCCCGCCCCCACCAAGGCAATGACCTAACTTCCTTCTTCTAGGACCCACCTCCTAAAGGCTCCACCACCTCCCCATAGTTTCACAGTCCGGAGATCAAACCTTTGGGGAACCTTTAAGATCCAAACCATGACACCCAGAAAAAGGAGGTGACATACAGAAATGACCTTCGGCAAACACCTGGCTTTTGCCTTATACGGTCATGTTTTGGCAGCTTTCAGCTTCTGATTGACTGAGCCTCCTTTGCTGGATTCCAAGGGTATATGCTCTCAGGTTGGGTTAAAAGCCAACCTGAGAGCATATATGTCTAGGTTATAGTCTAGGTTATAGTTTAGTTTAGTTTACGTCTAGGTTATAGTTCACCAGGCAGGGAGGACACTTTGGGTCAAACTTTACAACCCAAATACGAAGACAGGTTTAGGTCAAACTTATTTCAGCTTAATAATTATTAGTAGTGTTCTTCATTATCTGGTTCACTGGTCCAGTCAGGAAAAATCTGGACAAGAAAATTTTTGACTTAGTACATTTGAGATGCTATAACAAAAATAGCATGAACAACAGATATTGATAAGCCTCAAAATTATTTCTCAGTTTGGGAGGCTGGGAAGTCCATGATGAAGGCTCTGGCCGATTTGCACCTGATGAGAACCCACATCTCCTTGTAGTGGAAGAGGCAAGTGAGCTCTTCAGAGTCTCCCTGTGTGGTGCTATCTTATGACCCAATCACTTCCCAAAGACCTCGCCTCCTAAAGCTGTCACATTGTGGATCAGGATCTCAACATATAAATTCTGGAGGATACAACATTCAGTCTACAGCACTTTAGTTCTACCCTCTCACCACCCCCACCCCAAATTCAGCTATGTTGTACACGTTTGGTCAAATCCTTTGCTATTCTTCAAAGGAAAAAAGTGGATTAATTTACAAGTTTCTGTTTTTCGAGAGAGTAAGCAATTTGGAAAGCCTGTATATTTTAGATCCATAAGAAACAATTTTCAAACTCTTTATATTGGTGCAAAAGATATTGATTTCTCTGATTGATCAATCATCTACTTCACACCCAGCACATTGTTCGACCAAGGTTGTACTCAATGAAGGTTGCTATCCTTAAGACTGCTGGACAAGGTCTCCATTCTTAAGATTGCTACAAGCTTGTCAGTTTGTACTGGGGTCATGCATCTCTACAACAATAGCTATGTTCTGAATTTGGCTGTTCCTTCCATCTTAAAAACAGCCTGGCTAGGTAAAAATTTGAGTGTTATTACCCTCACGTAGACAAGGCTACTAGGGCACAGGAGGTGAAATCTGAGGTCACACAACTAATCAGTGGTTGAACCAAACCCAGAAGTCAGGTTTCCCTGTCTGCAGTTCCTCCCACTAGACCAATTTGCCTCTCAGAGCTATGCAGAAACAGCATTCTAGAAGGTATTCAGATTTATTTTTAAAGTTGATCTGCTCCATTATAAGCATTAAGAAAAAAAACAAAATAAAACATCTGATTTGTAATTGTAGCCTGGAGTATCACCCACTGCCTGAGTTGATGATTTCGTTACCAGCTGCTAAAACACTTCAATGGGAAGACATGGAATTCCTGCAGGAAATGACTCCAGGCAGCTCTGAATAAGTGAGGAAATTAAATGACTAACTTCCATGTTTCCTGGCTTTTGTCTATCTTAATTAATAATTTATTTTGGTAAGGGAAAAACTGAACAACTTTCTAATAGTCAACATGTAAAACTTGGTATTTGTTTATAGTAAAAACATGATTCCCATAACTGCCCTTATTTAAAGAAAAGAACAACAGCTTTCTGGATAATTTTCTCCTTCAGTAACTGTATTTATTAAACAGTTCTCTTTTTTAAGAAAACAATTACAGCATATGTATGTGGGAAATATCAATTTCCTTTTCTTGGTTCCCAAAGGTACACTTAAGAAAAATGTGTTGATTATTAACAGGGCTAATATTTTTTGTGGTAATGTTATCACTGAACATCTACAATAAGTGGAGTTTGGATTGACAGAGGTATTGCAGCCTGAGTGCATTATTGATTTCTATGTCATATTAAATATGTGGACTAATTGAATGTTGTTACTACTTTTGATGCATATTTTACGTGGTTCTTATTTTGCCTTCATTCATTTATTTGATGATATTTCCTTAATATCTCCTCTGTACTCGACATACGTCTAAATGCTGAAGAGATATGGTAAATTAAAGCTTTTGCTTCCATGGAGATTACATTCTAATCAAGGGAGACAGATGATTGACATGAAGGCAGGGAAATATGTCAGGTAATTGTAATTGTTGTGAAGAAGAGAATGATGGAGGGGAACTACTTTAGATGGAGAGACTGGGAAATCAGGGAAGTCCTGAGTTAGTCTCTTCATGGGAATTTAATGACTCAAGACTTCCTAATTCATCTTGGACAAGTATCACTGTGACTCTTATTGTGGGATTCTGTCCTTTCCTGGACTCTACGAATGTTTAGGATAAACTTTTGAAATCAAGATAATAATATCAAGAAAGTTGATTCTATATCTACTGAACTTCTAGCTTTCTTTACAAAATAACATCTCTTAGGAATGGAAAGAATGAGTCAAAATCAAGATTCTCATCACAGGGATAGTTTACTGTATCACCAAGCAAATTTGTATTACTAATTAAGTTTAAAGATTAAATTTTGCTGCAATTAAATGAAGGCAAATTCTCTCTGCTAGCATCACTATTAACAACTGCAGGCACAACTTTATGTTGAATAATATAATGTGTCAAGCATAAAACTTCACATACACTTTTCTTCATTTTCCAATAACCCTATTTATGAGTATGAATGTTCCCACGTTATAGGTAAGGAAATTCAGACTCCAGAATTAAATACTTTCCCTGAGGTCCCAGAACTAATAATGCCATAGTTGGAGCCTGATGTCACTTCTGCCTGATCCCGTTTCTAGAAGGAACAATGGAGATAATCTAATCTCATCTCCTTATTTTATGTGTGGGCAAACAGAAAGCTTGTGAGCTGTCCAAGTCCACAGAGTCAGTGAGCTTGTAGCAGAGATGGAACTAGAACCCAGCTGGGAACCTTTCCTGTGATCCAGGACTGCCTCCCAGTGAGGGCTTCTCAAGCCTACTGGTACAACTCACTGCCTTTACCAGAATGCCCAGATGAATTAGATATCCACTTGGGAACCAAGATGAATCTTGACCCTTATAGCACACCATCCTTACATAATCCATTCCAGGTGGAGCATTGATCTAACTGCGAAGAAAGCAACAAAACTTTGGGAAGAAAACAAAGAATAACTTTGTGACCTTGGGGTAGACAAAGAGGTGTTGCCAAAAATAAAGAATAAAATGCATGAATTGAATCAAACTAAAATTAAGAATATTTATACATTAAGGGGTACCATGAAGAAAGTGAAAAGGAAATTCACAGAACAGGAAAAGTTATTTATATACCTATGTCTATAAAGCATTCCTATCTGGGATGTCTGTGTATGTGTATTTATTTCTACAAATCAGTGGCTAAAAACAATTAATCCAACAGAAAAACAGGCAAAAATATTAAACAGGTACTTTGCCAAAGAGAATACACTATTAGTTAATAAACATATGCATGGGTGCGCAACATCATTCCTTACTAGGGAAATGCAAATTAAACCCACAATTTGGGCTGGGGTTATGGCTCAGTGGTACAGTGCTTGCCTAGCATGCATGAGGCACTGGGTTTGATTCTCAGCACCACATATAAATCAATCAATAAAGGTCCATCAACAACTAAAAAAATATTTTTAAAAAACCCCACAATTTGATACCATTATACATTCCCAAGGATGATTAAAATGAAAACACGCATGAATACTGTTTTTCTTATAGTTTAATCTATGCCAGGTATTGATGAGAATGTGAAACTGAATAATTTCAGACACTATAGGTGGGGCTTCGCATAACCCTTTAGAAATATGTTTGGCAATGTGGCAGTTAGCTCTTGCTGTGTAACAAAGTATATCTAAATTCAGTGAAAAAGCAGTAATTTCTTATTTCATACAAGCCTGTGAGTGAGGGTGGCAGCTCTGCTGATCTGATTTAGACTCAGTTACTCCCACCTGGGCTTGTTCATGCAACTGTGGACAGTGTCAGGATGGCTGAGGCCTGGCTAGGAGAAGGTCTCAGCCAAGATGTCTCCATTCTCACATCTCTCATATCCTGTAGCAGGCTAGTCTGGATATGTTGTCAAAGAGGAGAGAGAGAGGGAGTGGAGAGGGAGGGACAGAGAGAGAGAGAGATGCAAGTGCTTGCATGAGTTTTGCTTAACATCAGTACTTCTATTGCTCTATTGGCCAAAGTAAGTCACATGACCAAGTCTAGCATCCATGTGGGAGAACATTACAAAGGCATGAATACAGAGAAACATGAAAAATTGGGCCAGTATTTATCCAAACTGAACAGACATGTGTGCACCATATGACCCAGCAACTTCATTCTTAAATATCCAACAGAAAGATGTACATATGTTCATGAAGAGGCATATGCAAGGGTATTCACAGCACTATTCAGAATAAACTAAAGCTGAAAAGTACCCAAATACCCATTTTTATTGGTGTGGATAAGCAAACTCTGCTATATTCATATGATGGTATATTATACAGCAGTGAGAATGAGTGAGCTACAACAATAAGTAGATGGATAGAGGGTCAGACAGACAGACAAACAGACAAACAGGTAGGTAAAGACATATGAGAAAAAAAAAGGTGCACCAGACCTATGGTGTTAGAATCAGGCCAGCAGTTCCCCTCAAAGGAGGGTAGTGACAAGAAAGGGCAGGAAGAAGCTTCTGGATGATTTCATGTTCCTTTTTTTTTTTTTTTTTTTTTTAAGTTCATTCATATGTATACTTACATTTGCACAGTTTTCCCCATGTATACTCACAACAGGGAAATCTACATTAAAAACATTGACTGACATGCCTATTTTTCCTGGGACTTTTTGTTTCTTTAAATTTCTGTTTTCTCTTGTGTGGAGTAATATCTCCCCATTGGTGCAAAATACAAAACCCTCAAATGATTGGTGGTTCTAGGAGACTAAATGATTGGTGGTTTCCGAGTGGTGTGACGCACTGATTGACGCGCTGATTGGATAGATACTCAATAAAAGAAGAAGCAGCTTCCGCAATAAATGAGTCAGCAGCTCTCGCCTGCTCTTACCTGACTCCCATGTCTGGGTGGTTATTGACACTGTGCCCTTCACCCCCCATTGCACGAGCCCCTGTGGGATACAACACTCTTGGAAGGTGGCTGCATTTCAAAATTGGGACAAGTCAATTCGTTGCGTCGATACTATGCCCACCTCGTAGTTCAATTCCATTCCATTCATCACAGTAAGCATTTATTGGAAACTCGAAGCACAATGGAAGATATAAGGATGAATAAGCCTCCTTGGTTGCTTTTCAGAACTCAGAGTGCACCTGGGCAGCTGGGTAAAATGTGTTCAGTACCAAGCTCCAACTCCATAGATTGTGATTTTATAGGTCTGGGGCAGAGTGTGGCATGCAACATTCTAAATGATTATACCACAGGTAAAGTTAATGCAAGAAATCTTTGAATTGCATTTTAATAAAGACCACTGGGAACTAATAATCTAGTGGCAAAGAAATCCATGTATTAAAAAGAAAAATGAAAACAAGGTGCAAACTATAATTAAACTATAAAGATGATGGTATTGGATGGGAGAATTAAATTTCTTGCAGAAGTGGGCTTGAGTTAACTTTTACCTTAGAACAAGTGACAAAAGCTGTAAGCTTGTTTTGTAAAAGTACATTTAGCTTCTTGTAGGATGTGCTAGACCCTGTTCTGGGTGCTGGGGCTACAGTAGCAGACAATTCATTCCAAAGCTGGGCCCATGGAGCTTAACCTCGGATGCAAGCAGGCTTTCCCAAGGCAAAGAGCAGCATCCCTAAGGGGAGGACCAGGGCATACAGCAGGAAAGGCCAGGTTGTCAATCATTTTTGCACTTTTGTATTCTAGAAGTACTTTCACATTCTAAAGTAACACTGTTCCTTCCATTCCTTGGATTTTGTAACCTTCAGATATCCAAACTGTTTTCTCAAAGTCTCTGTCTTTCGCGTCTTCAGTCACACAAAGCATCTTTAGCACATCTGGTTACCTTTGTTGTCTCTGTTGATCTCGAGTTTCCCTCCAACTTAATCATCTTTCTTGTTATTAGTTATCTATGGAAATACTGAAGTATACCAGGTAAACTCCCCCAAATTATAAATGACTGCCAAATGATCTCCAAGTCAGTGACATAGGACTTGTTCACAATCATCTTACAATAGTTTTTGCTCACCTTCTCAAGACCTGATGCAAACTCTTTTCTAACTTATTATCTGAGGCCACCCCAGGAGTTTGTAGGTGTTTGTGTAAGAGGGTGTATACCACTTTCTAACTTCAGATCATCTGCCAAATATCTGTGTTACAGTGATAACCCTCATCTTCTTCTGGCTAGCAACTTCCCCAGACAATTCTTTGTTATGAGAGGTTTTGTTACTGTAATGCCAGTTAATTATCACCTGAAAAAGCCATCAGCTTACGGTGGTAATAATGATACCTTCTCCTGACTCATTAGCACAGATGTTTCATTAATATCAGCAACAAAGCACTTGATACTTTTCCAAAGCTTGATGGAAAAGAGAATGGTTCTTTATATTTAGTCTTCCACTCGGGTTTCCCTTCACACAACAGGAGTCTTTTCTTTTTCTTTTAAGATTTTTATTGTGGTAAGAACACTTGACACAAGATCTAGCCTCTTTAACAGATTTTTAAGAGTACAGTACAGTATTGCTATGTATAGGCACTGTATTGTACAGTAGATCTCTGGAACCTACTCATCTTGCATAACTGAAATTTCATATCCACTGATTAGCAACTCTCAGTTTTCTTCTCCCCACAGCCCCTGTTCTGTTCTGTGCTTCTGGAAGTTTGACTAATTAGAATATTTCACTTAAATGGGATCAAGCAGTACTTGTCTTTATGTGACTCGTGTATTTCACTTAGCATAACAGCCTTACAATTCATCCATGTTATCACTTACTGTAAAATCCTCTTTTTCTTAGCCCAGCTCAGTGGCACACACCTGTAATCCCAGTGGTTCGGGAGGCTGAGGCAGGAGGATAGCAAGTTCAAAGCCAGCCTCAGCAATGACAAGGTGCTAAGCAACTCAGTGAGACTGTCTCTAAATAAAATACAAAAATAGGGCTGGGGATGTGGCTCAGTGTTTGAGTACCCCTGAGTTCAATCCCTGGTACCCTTCCACACAAAAATAATCCCCTTCTTATTTTTAAAGGTAAACACACACACACACACACACACACACACACACACACACACTGCATTTTTTAAATCCCATTATCTATTGACAGACATTGTGATCACTTCCATGTCTTGGCTATTATGAAGAATGCTGCAGTAAACATGATAGTTCTCATCTCCTCAGGATCCTGATTTAAGTACTTTTGGCTAAATATCTAGAACTGGGATGACCAGATCATATGGCAGTCCTATTTTCAATGTTTCCAGGAAACTTCATACTTTTTCCATAGGGCTGTACCATTTTCCATTCTCAATAGTGTGTACAAGTTCCAAATTTTCCACATTCCCATCAACACTTATATCTTTCCTTTTTTGTTAATCTCCATCCTAACAGGTGCAAGGTGATCATCACATTGTGGCCCTCCACTTTTTCTAAGTCAGTAGGAGTACATTTTCTTAAGGAACAAAGTAATTTCTGCTTATGAATCTATTATAACTTATTAATATATTTATAAACAGGAAGAAACTTGAAAAAGTTTTCTAAAGAGACCTGAGTCAGTCCCGTTCAATTGTGGAGCTCTGCTCTGATCTCCAGTAGCTTTGTGATCTTGGGGATGCCAGGCAACCTCCTGCTGCCTTAGTTTCTGTCTGTGAAATGGGGCTGTAATTAACATTTCCCTTAGAGGGATCTTGAGAAGGCACCTACTCATTCTGAAAATTGGTAAATCATGGGGAAGGATCAAGAATTTGTATTGTTTTTCCTTTGAAGTATTTTAGAGTAAGCAACTAGCTCACGAGGGAAAGTCATTCCCTTAGCTAGTAAGGAATGACAGAATGAGCAAATTTGTTACCCCTGGTGAAACCTTGGTTTTAGGTAACAATCCTCAGGGGCCACTGATAGCATTAGGTGAAATGTGATTGCAACTCAATAATCAGTGGATCAGACGTCATCTCCTAAACCCATTGGTCAATCTTAAAACCCCTCAAAGTAGGACAGGCATCCAGTTTGTGCATGTGGTATAAAGGGCAGAGCACCAACTACCCAGTGTATGGGATGACATGCCAAAGTCAAGACTGATTCCAGTCAAGCCCCTGCCAACCAGGTTAAGGAAAATTTGAAGGAAGAGGAACATGCTAAATGACAGCATGAGGGTTCGATGAGCCAAAATGTAACAAAGGACATGACTCAGTTTCTTCCCCGAAGAAATTGCATTTTAAACATAAAGGAAGACTGGAGAACTCCCTTAAAGGATATGCCAATCACATGTAATATGTAGCTATTTTAGGATTCCCAATTCAAACAATTCAGACATTAAAAATACATTTTTGAGACAAGAGGGAAAATTGAATACTGGGAATAAGATGATGATAAGAGTTACTGGAATTTTATTAGGTGTGTTAATGATACTGAGACATGGTTCGAAAAAGAGTCCTCATCTATTAGCAAACTTTGAGGTGAAATAACATCTTTTGGGAGCTTCTTTAAAGTATTCCAGCAAAAACCGAGTTTGCAATGTATGTGTCTCTGTATCTGTGTGTGTCCTGGAGGGGGTAAAGAGTTGAAAGAAAATGATAGAATGCTAAGTTTTAGAGTTGTGTATTAAAGTTCATTAAAGTTCATTACACTATTCCATTTTTGTGTGTTTGGAATTTTCCACATTAAAAAAATGTTCTTGTGCCAAAGCCAGCAGATCTCCTAAGTCAAATTTGTATGGGAAATTTGTATAAAATTTCAAAACAAAACAAATGTTTGAAACAAATTCTCAAACCAGAGGTAGATTCTTATGTATAAGGCACCTGTGGACACTTGGGTTATTGTCTTCTGCAATTAAGGGTAGTTTGAGAGGTCTGGGGACATTTTAATCAATGTACCAAGCTTTGAATAGCAAATGAATGAATGTTATGTTTTTAGACTTGTGTTTAGGACCTGTGTTGAGGTAGAAAATTGAATACTGGGAATAAGATGATGATAAGAGTTACTTTTGGGTCATGACCAGTGTTTTAAAAAAGCGAAACAGAACAGAATTTTAAAATGTCAGAGTGCATCTTCCATAATAGTAAATTATTTAAATTGGCTTTTTTAGATTTCAGTGCATCTCAATTCTGAATGTACATAGTAATCAGCTGGGAATCTTGTTAAAATGCAGGTTCTAATTCAGGTCTGAGAGTGGGGCCTGAGATTCTGCATTGCTAATGAGTTTCCATGGTGTGATTATTGCTGGTCTATTGATCATACTTTGAAAAGCAATCCTTACCACTTACATATGTGAGTAATTTATCTATCTATCTATCTATCTATCTATCTATCATCTCTATACCTATCTATCTTATTAAAAAATATAGTGAGGATGTGATGAAGACAGAGGATTCACAAATCAATGGGGAGTACCTGTGATTTCTACAAATCACTTGCTCCTTTGTCAGCTCTAAATAAAGTTTTATTAAAACTTGTAGGGGATCTTATGAAAATAGAAGGGAGAATCATGGAATCGAGGAAGGGGCATGAAGGAGAGGGAGGAGGGATGGGGGAGGGGAGGAACAGCAGATTGAAATTAAGCCAACTATGCCGTGTGCCTGTGTGAACTCGTCACAATGAATTCCACTTTTATGTGTAACTATACTGCACCAATTAAAAACTAAAAAAAGTAAACAAAAATTGTGAATGACATATCAAATCAGCATATGAAAAACAATCAGCTTCATTGTACTGAGGCAGAAAAAAGCAAATTGCTGGGATAGTTGAAAAGGGAATGAAGGTGAACTTGAAGGAAAGCGAGTATCCTGAGCAGCCCTCGTGGTGGGCTGGAGCTCCTGCCTGTGATGCTGTGTGTGGGTGGGAACCCCGGACTGCGGAGTCTGGGCTGCACTGACGCCTGGGCACAAAGGAGGAAAGGCGGGCTCTCTCCTCAGGAAGCGCAGGCACAGCCTGGGTGGAACACAGGGCAAGCTAAGGTTGGAAAGAAATGGCAGTAAGGACAAAATGTCCACGAGCAGAGAAGGAGAACCAGTTCTGCCTGGGAGGTTCAGGAAGACATCCCTGACCATAGAGCTGGGTTTCTAAACGGGAGACTCTGGTCGAACAGGAGTTGATGAGGCATCTGAGAGGCAGTCCAGGCAGCCGCTGGCGCGTGTGAGGCCTGTTGTGCTGTGGTTGGTGTGAAGTTGTTTTCTCCTGTACCTGACCATTCGCTCCTAGGGCTACAACCTCGCGCTCAGACAGAGGGTGTGCTGGAGGCCATCCGTGTCTTCTCTCGAAGGCCCAGCACGTGCAGCTCTGGCAGCTGTCCCTGGGTGAGGATGGGCCCGCTCCTTGCCACATGGCCTCCGGGACTGTGTGGCCTCCCTGTCCTCCCTACTTCTTCCAGAGAGCCTTGCAGCCCTCCACCTGGCCCTGCCTTCCTTGGACCTTAGCTTTCTGCACAGCAAGGAGGGCCAAAGCCTGCTGTTGATTTTCACTGATTTTTTTTGTTTTTCTCCCTCTGTCCGAGTCTTTGGGTTGCAGAAGAGGAATCTTCACAGGTGAACCCCCACCTGAGCCCTGGACCCCACTTCCCCAGCTCCTCACTGCACCCTTCCCTGTCTGGACTGCTTGATCTCCTCACCTGCGGATTCCCTGACTCTGTTAACAAACATGCCAAATCTGCCTACGTGTGAAGTCATTCCCTCAGCTTAGGCTCCTTGAGGACACAGTGTCTTACTCAGTGGTCTGTCTTCTCACCCCAAGAGCACAAGTACCAATTAGAGAAGACAGAAGGAACCTGCTATAATCACTCATCTTTGTCTAAACTCACTGTCTGTTACCTTAGCTCCTGTTCCAGCCGCCCCGGACGCTGGCTCCCAGCTGGGATTACTCTCTTAGAAGGCGTCACCCCCAAGAGCCTCAAAGGGTACAGTGTCCCAGTCCTGATGAGTTCAGACAATGCATTTTGTAATCCCTCCCAGTACAACTAAGACTAGTCAGAAACCTTTAAACAAGATAGAACTGAAGATTTAGGCTAAGGAAAGGAAGGTAATAACCCCAACCTAATTATCTGCCCAACAAAGTGGAGCTTTCTTCTAGAACTGTCCATGTGAGAATGCCCTCCTGTCTAGTTCCCTGTGGTGGACAACATTTTCCCAAGTCTTTCTTTAACTGTTCTCAAAGTCCAGACTTGAGAACATGAGCCTCTAACCAGGCACGCTATCATATGCCTGTAATCCCAGTGGCTCAGGAGGCTGAGGCAGGAGAATCAATAGTTCAAAGTCAGCCTCAGCAACTTAGCGAGGCCCTGTCTCAAAAAATAAATAAATAAAGCAGCTGGAGCTTTGGCTCAGTGGTTAAGCAACCCCAAGTTCAATCTCGTGCCCCCAAAGGAGCACGTGAGCCCCAGAAAGATCTCTCCCCTACTTGCCTTCTGAGTTCAGGGCCCTCACGGAATACCCAGCCTTCCTGACACCGGAATGTCCACCCCATTCCTGGGAGACATGGCCTGAATGAGTGGAGCCCTTCAGAATACAGCACAGTAAACCCACTTCTTCTGGAAGAGCCTCCTCATAAGCAGTAACACCAGTGTCATTTGGTCGCCAGATTACTGTCGTAGACTGTCCCTGGCCACTGACTTACTGATCCCTTGGCCTCTGCGTGGTCTCCATTCTGTAACCCCTTACTTAACCATGGCTCCTTTTCGATATTCTTTCCTACCTTGGCTTCTTTGACACTGTTCTTTTCTGTGTTCTTTCATAAATTCTCAGACCACTTGCTCCATTTTTCCTGCCTTAAGTTTTTTGTTGTTGTTTTCTCCATATTTTTATTGGTGCATTATAGTCGTACATAACCGTGGGATTTGTTGTTACATATTTGTATGTGCACACAAGATAATGATGTAATTTGGCCAATATCAAGCTTTTGTTCTTGGCCTTCTTTTTCTTTATTTTCTCAATTACTTTCCTCAGCTGAGTAGGTGCTTGCCCCAGAATGCCCTAATGGTGTGGGGACATCAGAAGTAGTATTGACTCTCCCCTGCCCCTTTTAAAACATGGTGCTGGGATTGGTGGATGTGGTGGCACACGCCTGTAATCCCAGCCACTCTGGAGGCTGAGGCAGGAGGATTACGAGTTCAAAGCCAGTCTCAGCAAAAGCGCGGCACTAAGCAACTCAGTGAGACCCAGTCTCTAAATAAAATACAGAACAGGGCTGGGGGTGTGGCTCAGTGGTCAAGTGCCCCTGAGTTCAATCCCCAATATGCCCCCGCCATAATGGTGCTGGGATTGAACCCAGGGCCTCGCACATGCTCTTATCACTGAGCTACGCCCCTAGCCCGACTCTTTCCCTTCTCTAGGCAGACACAGCCCCTTTCTCTCCAGCACAGCCTCCACCTGTGGGCAACATCCCTCAAACCCCTCAAATACCACCTTTAAAAACACATTTCCTTTCCTGTCCATCTTTTCCCCACCTAGTGCAACCTCTTCCCTTGAACTCACAGTATATTTCTAAGATATTTCTTGAACAGTCCTACCTGGACACAGTTCCAAGGTTGCATTATATCTCCACAGCACACCTGTTAACTGAATACCTTTCTCTCCACTTTATCATGGAAACCAGGCTTCCTGGAGAACCAGGGACCTGCCCAGAGTCACACAGTCGGTGAGTGGGGACCTGTGATTCTGAGTGCAGACCATGCGGCTTGGTTTGTGCCTCTTTGGAGCAGGGTCTTACTCTGCCTTTTCCTGCAGTTGTTTCTGTGTTTGTTTTACTCCCTTGTACGCCAACTCTGGGGAAACATTTCCTCTCCGCTGCTGGCACCAAGTTTCTAATTTGAATTTCGGAGAACATCTCAATTTCAAATATTTCATCCCACTATACAAATAAATATCTTTGACACAGTTTGGGGCTTATAAAGTATGGTCAGTGTCTTGAAATACTTTGAACACTGGAGGCAATCAAAAAGTATCTATAAAATCAAACTGAAAAATATGGATAAACAAGTCAGGCTTATTTCAGATTTGAAAGAGAGGGAGGAAGAGAGAGAGAGAGAGGGAATGTTATCTAAATCCAAAAAAGAATGGTGTATTAAAGCAACAAACATAAATTTCAAGTGGTGACTAATTACTAACACCTGTGTATGTTTTGAAAGAATGATGCGCTACAGAATAAGAAAGAACGGCTTTCTGCATCATTTCATTTTAAACATCAGAACAGAAAAATGCTGACCATGGTCTAAGGTTTTCTGTGAGTGGTCTGTGACTGTTTTCTCTTGCCATTAAATTTTTGGCTCCCTCAAACTCCTCTTCTGTTTCATTCTCATCCTTTAACTTCATGCTTAGCTTATCTGCTAATTTTTAAGAAATGCTAGCACTATGTTTTCTGCTAATCACTCTAGTATGCTCCTTTAAACCTGCTTCTATGGGAATTATGGCTTTTTCCAGACATTTCTAGAAGCTGAAAATCCGAGGTGCAAAGTTATTTCTTCACCCGGTTTCCACATGGATTACCTTCTACATGCGGATTTTTCCTGATCAGAAGTGGCATCTCCCAAATCACTGGCATGGATGATGAGGGGTTAATCTCATCAGTGGAATGTGAATTCTTACTAATTAGAGACAGACTGAGGTATGCTGTCTTTATCATGACCTTTCCTCCTAGACTTTGGGCCTATTTCATTTCGGAGTTCAGAGTTCAACTTCTGCCATTAAATCTCAGCGGGCAGCTACTTTCTTTAAATGCCAGATGACAGGAGCCTGCTGCCTCTGAAGGGTACCTGTCCTTTATTTGTGGGTCTGATTTCTTCTTTTCCTTCCATCCTTGCTTTTTCAACTACATTTCCCTCCTTTGCAGTGAAATCAGTTTTTATCCTGATAGAGGGACTTGGGGAAAGTTCTCAGAAGATCTAACCATGGCAGCAGTTGATAAATGAAATCACACTGCATGCTGTCGTTCAGCAAAGCCGTTCAGACAGGGCTATTCTGAAGCCATTAAAAAATGCTATCCATCTCCCACTTGCCATCTGCCTGCCGCTTCTGTACTAACGCTTCGATGGCGTTAGCGAAGAGATTACTCTCTGTGGCCAGCTTCCCTCTAGCTCTCCCGTGACACCAGGGGAGACTCTTATGGGAAGAAGGCAATTTATTTTAGCTGAACAACCGCATGGTAACTATACAAGGCAATTATACAAAGCAAATGTATCAACTTCTGCCTCAGGAGGCAGGAGTTCCCTTTCTGGTCATTAATAATGAACACTCTTCAGTAAGTAGGGGAACATTTACCAAATAAAATGGCCCGTTATGGATGATCCCCCAGGCAGCTGAGAATGTGTGGCCATGGAGGAAAGAGCACAGCCCCAAAGGCTGGTGCTTGTCGCTCGACCTTGCTTGGTTGTCCTGGAAGCATCTCTGAACCGGCAGAAGATGTGACCCATTGGCTCTTTGCACAGAAATGAGCAGTCCACAAAAAAAAGTGGCCTGGTCTTTTCTATATTGAAATTCCATTGCTTCCTTTCCTGGCAGCTGCATAATTGGGAATGCCGTGAAATAAAAACAAGGAGGAAGTAAATTAGGACCGGGAAGTGTCAAGTTGATCTACTGCTGTGTTGCCGGGTGGGAGTGCTGGGCAAATTCAGATTCTCCCGGAGCCCCCCACACCACATCACCCACCATTTAAAACCCTTGTTCCTTGCACTCCTGGAACTCTCCAGAACTCTCCAGAGGCTCCTATCTGCTCTAGTGCTTAGACTGTAGCTTGGTCTAGGTTACTTATTCAGAGTACTCTTCTGCAGCTGTTTTAATGAGCAAAATTCCCGAAAAGGTGCTGACATTTTAATGCCTCCTACTGGTACTTCGTACTTAGAGACAACAGGCTTGGCACTGCATTCAAAGCCCTTGCAAAGCTCTGGGGTCTTAGCCACCTTGCTCACACATGGCGCATAATTAGAACAGACACGGAACATGTTCACTCACGGTGCTTTCCTATCGAAGACAGCTGATTGTTGCCTAATTAATGTTCAACACCCTTATGAGAGAGGTGTGTATTTCCCTTTGCTTATCAGATGGATGACTTCAGGCAGTGGAATGACAAAATCCAAAGCCTTGGGGCAGAGAGCATGCCTTTGATGGATTCTGCAAAGTGTGGAATGGTGAAATAGTCATGGTAAAATAAAGCCATTAATAACAGCGTGATGAAACCTGTGGCTTCTCAGCTGGCTCAGAATGTAACCCAGCTCTGGTGTTTGACCAAACTCCATTGCTAGTTGGGTCGACCTGGTCGTGCTTTTGTGAATCAAATGTATTTATGTACCCCTTCCAAAAAAACCACAGAGGGTGGAATGATAACCAACTTGGCAACTACACACTGTTTTTGAACTTCAGAGCACTTTAGAAATTTCTTAAATGCTATTAAAATTTAAAAATCAGTTACAAAGCACATATTCGTGGAGGGGCAATTATATGCAAAGCACTGAACTGGGTGCTTAGTCCCTTTCCTTCTGGGCTTACTGTCCAACAGGAAATAAAAAGACACAAGCAATCACCATGCAGGGTGCAAATAAGGGTAAGCCAGTATTTTGTGGAAAAAGACTCACATGGGGTCACCTAGGCTGGTCCTAAGTAGTAAGAGGAATCATCAAATGATATCTCAACTGATAGCTAAAGGACTAGAAGTCATTTGAGGGAAGGAATGGAACTCAGTAAGGACATGCTGGACATAGGAGCTGTCATTTTAAAATTGCAGTGGAGAAAACGACATTAGTAAGACCAAGCAGCTCAGTTGGTTTAAGCCAGTTTTATCTTGGGGAAAACCACCCTGTCAGCCCTTCACACCTTTAGAAGTGGGGTCTCAGTTACCTTGGAAGAAGGAAGAAGCAATGAATGAATAAAGGAAGGAAGGAAAGGTGGGAAGAAGAAAGGAAGGGAGGGAGGGAGGGAAAGTGGGAGGAGGAGAGGGAGGAAGGAAGGAGGGAAGGAGGGAGGGAGGGAGGGAGGGAGGGAACATGAAAAATTAGCAACCCAGTTCAAATATAATGTGAATAATCAATTGGGTGAGAGAACTTGAGGGAAAACTTTCTGGAAGAAACAAATGGAAATCGACACAATGTGATTTTCATATGTGTCTATTTTTCATTATTTTAACTCTTTTTAGTTTATTGACTGATAGTTCATGGAACTCATTTAGTAGTCATTTAACAAAAGCAAGCATAATTTCTCCTACTCACAGGCAAACAATGTCAGACATAAGGAACTGAAGTGCTGTTTCTAGTGTGATTCAGGCCTATTCTGGGGAAAGGTAGCAAAACAGACAAAACACAGTTACAATCTCTCTCACCTTCAGCTGCCTTAGTTTGTTCCTGCTGCTATAACAAAACACTTTAGGCCTGGTAATTTGTAAACAGCATAAATTTATTGGTCACAGTTCTGGAGTCTGAGAAGCACAAGAACAAAACATTGGCAGGTTCAGAATCTGATAAAGGCCTGCTCTGTTCTTCCAAGATGGTATTTTGTTTCTGTGTCCTCACATGGATAGAAACAGAAGGACAAAAGGGACAAATGTTGGGTCTTCACAAGGAAGAAGAATTGGAAGGGCTGAATTGGTTGTCTTGAACCCTTCACAAGGGACTAATCCCATCCACAATGGCCTAATCATCTCCTGTAGACTCTTCCTATTAATATCATTGCATTGGGGGTTAAGTTTTAACATGAACTTTGGAGAAGACACAAACATTCAAATCAAAACATGAAACTAAGACAATGGAATGAATAATAAATAAATAAACCAACACATAGTATATAGCATTCTAATTCTGGAAAGTAGCTAGAAATCTAAGACTCTAGAAATGGATGCCTCACCCAGTGTAAAATACCTCTAGAAAGGGTTCTGATAAAATTCAGAAAACTCTCCTTAATCTCGACCACCTTCATCTTACTGCCATTTGGGGAGTCGGGCATGCTGGGTAGATTCATAGTGTAAGCAAGCCACTAGGGCTCACCATTTTGTTTTTCCCTGACTGAAAGGAAGGCAGGAGACTTGGTATGGAAAAACCACTAGGAATTATTTTGTATCCAATGTCAAAGAGGGCTTTAACAAAACAGGAAGATAAAAGAAATAACCAAAGTCACCAAGGATGGTAATAATCCAAGGGAAGATGTTCAGAAATCTTCAGTGTGCTATAAGGGGACATAATATCCCAAACTATTAATTTTCCTCTATTTTATTCTATTTCTGCTGAAACTGACATGGATTAGCAGCTCGGGAGAGGCATGTGAGCAGAATTTTTTTTTTTTAATATTTCAAGGTTTTAGTTGACTCTTTTTAAAATTGTTTGTTCTATTTCGTTATACATGTCAGCAGAATGCATTTTGACTCATTCTACACAAATGGAGCATAACTTTTCATTTCTCTGGTTGCACACGATGTAGAGTCACACCATTCATGTAATCTTACATGTACGTAGGGTAATAATGTTTGTCTCATTCCACCATCTTTCCTTCCCCCCACCCTTGCCCTCATTTCCCTCTGCACAATCCAATGTCCAATGTTCCTCCATTCTTCCCTAACCCCATCTTTCTCCATTATGTATCATCATCAACTTATCAGAGAAAACATCTGGCCTTTGGTTTTTTGGGCTTGGCTTATTTCACTTAGCATGATATTCTCCAACTCCATCCATTTACCTGCAATTGCCATAATTTTATTCTTCTTTATGACTGAGTAATTTTCCATTGTGTATATATACCACAGTTTATTGATTCATCTATTGAAGGGCATCTAGGTTGGTTCCACAATCTAGCTATTGTGAATAATTAAAAAAAATAATTAGAGCAGGTTGTCCTTAACACAAGCCAGTTGAGTCCTTGGTGGCTCAGCTTGAAATGGAGGAATAATCCAATATTTAAGAGCATCTCTCAGGTGAAAAAGACATTCTAGACATTTTAACAGAATTCCAGAGAAGAGAGTTGAGTCAGAGGTCACATGCACCAATGCAGTTAAACATAAATGCAGATTTATTCCTTCTCCCTGCCCCAACAAGAGAAAAGCAGAAAGAAGAACACAGATTATTAGAACAACAGGGGAAAGGATAGGGGAAGGAGTCAGGAAAAATTTATCTACATAATATTTGGTCTGGATAGAGCTGTCCCCATCCAATAAGAATAAGATAAGAGAAATGATATCACGATTGTGTTGTGATAAGACAACAAGAAAGGAATTGTCATAGCTTTCAAGAGAAGATAAAGAAATGATTCTTGAGGAAAATAGAGGGAAGCGGGGAAGAGGAATACTATCTACTACAAATGCTTTATTCTCTCAAAGTACTGAAAGAGTACATGAAATCTCTACAATAATAGTTCTAACATAGATTTAGGTCTTTCTTGATTTAGGGTGCAATATCTTTTTAATACTTACACAGGACTTTATCTTCCCATTGTTGCATATTGATATAGTTCCTGTAGTTTTGTTATTAAATTATGATATGATGACTGCATTAAAATGTAAAAGCCCTAGAAAGATACAGCATTGTAAACAGACAAAAATAAGCAACAGACTTGGAAGATGTGTAAACCAACAAAGGAATAATATTCAAAATACATAAAGAATCCCTACAAATCTTAAAGAAAAATATAATTGATCTAATAGGAAAATAGAGGAAGCGTGTGTATGAAGAGGCAGGAAATTCTAGAATAGGAAAATTGAGTGTCCAATGAACTTGTAAAATTATAATCAAATTCACTTAAAGAAGCTAATTTTAAAAAATGAAGTATGCATTCTGCTTCTAGAAAGATGAAGTAGAAGTAGTTCTTCCCATTCCTCCTGCTAAGTACAGTTAAAACCTGTGGACATTATATATAAAACAACATTAGGAGACCCCAAAAGTTGGAGAGAAGAAGGAAGATCAATTAGAGACCCTGGAACCTGAGAAGCAAGAACCTGGTGTGTTCCCTGGGTTTTCTTTTGGCCTCGTATGTTCTAGACTGGGTGTTAGAGAAGTGGGCAACCAGAAAATGCCAACAATAGTGAACCAAAAGAAGCCCAAGGAAAGCCTGCTTCTCTCCAGTCAGAAACCACAAAAGGGCAGCCCAGCAAGGCAGAAAACTCATAGGCAATCACTAATCTGCCCCCGTCAGACATACCAAAAGAACCTGTGGTTCAACCCCACTTCTGCCATCAAAGTCCAAGAGGGAAGTTTAAAATTCCACTCTTGACAAGCTCTCATGAGCATCCCTGTGGGCCCACAACCTCTCCCCGGGTTGGGGTGGTGTCAGAGAAGGTCAAGTGAGGAATCTGGACTCTCATCCTTGCCTGGTGGTAAGCATCCACTCTTGTCCTCATCGGATCCCCTTGGGGAGCCTAAACTTCCACTCCTATATAAAGTCTCCAATCTAGGATAAACAAATACATGAAGGATGTTCGAATCTCAACTGCAAAATATCAGACAATCCAATTGGAAAATGGGCAAAAGACTTGAAAAGATTTCATGAAAGTGGGTATTCAAATGGCAAATAAGCACGTGAAAAATTGTTCAACATCGCCAGCCTTAGGGAAATGCAAATTAAAACCATGAAACAATATCATAATTAGAACCAGTAAAATAAAACCCAGTGACAGCATCAAATAGTGGCAAGAATGTAGAGAAACTGAATCTCTCAGATGGTACCGACCACTCTGGAAAACAGTTTGGCAGTTTTCCAAAAAAACCGAATGTGTGTTTACCAAATATGTGTGATCTAGCAATTGCCCTCCCACCGTTTATCCCAGAGAAATGGAAACTTTCCTTCACGAAGACCTGTACATAGTGCTCATAGCAGCTTTGTGATATCCCCAAACTCAGAGCAATTAAAATGTCGGGTGATAGGTGAATAATTAAACTACTGTAATTCGTATCCTGAGTTACTACTCAGCAATAAAAGGAACAAATTATTGATAAATGTAACAATGTGGATGGATCTCAAGGGCATTGTGCTGAGTGAAAAAAAGTCAATCTCAAAAGGTCACATGTTCATGAATGCATTTGTATAACATTTCCAAAACGATACAATTATAGAGATGGAAGACAGAGAAGTACAGTTGGCCCTTCATAGCCACCAGTTCCATGTCCTTGAACTCAATGAAACTTGTGTGTAAAATATTTTTTTAAATGACATCTCTGCTGAACATGTACAGATTTTTATTCTTGTTATTATTCCCTAAGCAATATAGTTTAACAACTATTTACATAACATTTACATTGTATTAGGTATTATAAATAATCTAGAGATGAATTAAGGTATTGGGAGAATGTAGGTTATAGGCAAATACTGTGTCATTTTATATGAGACTTAAGCATCCCAGATTTTGGCATCTGTAGAGGAGTTCTGGGACCAGTTCTCTTCAGATAAGGAGGGACGAGTGTAGGTATTAGGGGTTAGGGATGCTAGACGAGGGCAGGTAGGCTCATAAAGGGGTGGCATAAAGATTGTCAAGGTAAAGAAATGGTTTTGTATCTTGATTATGGTTATAGTTACATGAATCTACACATATGAGAAATGACATAGAGTACTTTACATACTTTACACCAATGTCAATTTTCTGGTTCTGACACTGTACTCTAGATTTATAGTATAAGATGTAACAATTGGGAGAAACTGGGTGAAGGAGACTGGAGACCTCTCCACAATTTCCTTTGAACCCAATAATTATTCAAAATAAAAAACAAAGCAAAACAACAATGGGATATGACTTTTATTTATCTGGTTGGAAAACAATTTAAAATTTGACACAATTAAGTTTTGGCAAAGTTCTAGAGAAGAGGGACTGTCATTTTGATGGGCTGTTGATACGTGTCTATCAGAACTAAACATACCCACAATCTTCTAAGAAATTCTGGGTGTTCCATTGAAGAAACCTCTATGTTCACAGGAGACATACAAAGATGTTCACTGCAATGTTGTTCATAAGTGTGAAAAAATTCGGACAGCCTAAATGTCCATCCGAAGTGGAATCATTATTAAACCATGGTATAGTCATATAAAAATATAGCAGTTCAAAGGAATGAGTTAGATCCATTTTAGCAGTATAATGAAATTTCACAAGCATGATGTTACATGAAAAAAAGTGAATTGTAGAATAACACATGAGATAATACCATTTTAAAAGCAAGAACATAAGGCAATGCTGTTCTCTTCAAGTAAATATATATGAATATAAACATATTAAAATCAAAGGTATAAATACTTCCCACAAAATTCTAACCTCATTTGTATCTGGCAAGGAAAAGAAGTGAGCATAAGGTGAATGTATCTATCAGATATCACTTGGGTGATTAAAAATTAATATGTCCCTGCAGTTATGTTTTTTAAGTTTATTTTAGCTTTTGGTGTTCAGGTAGTACTTCCAAAAATAATGACTATTAATATGTTGATATTTTCCTTTGCACATTTTAATTTGTATGTGTTTGTGTGTATACTTTTTCCCCCGCAAGAACAGTGTCTTGCTTTTTTGCCAAGGTTAGCCTTGAACTCCTAGGTTCAAGGGATTCTCCTGTTTCAATCTCCAGAGTAGCTAGATGCCACCATGCCTGGCTTGTGTATAATTTTGAATGCAACATTTATAGAAACTTAAAATAAGTTTTATTTTAATGGTTGAAAAAAGAGATTATACCAACATTTTCCATTTTTTGAGCACCTCCTATTTGCCAGGTCGGTGTCCTTTGTGTGCTACAGACATTGTTCCTACATCTCACCGCACTCCTACACATTGCTATTCCTTTGATTTTACACAGAAAAACTTTTAAAGATAAAAGTGAGGACAGAAGATGCTGAGTGATTTTACCCAAGGTTTCAAGCTTGGCAAGAGCAGAGCATGGACTTATATCCAGGTGAGATGCCTTCAAAACTCATCCTTCTGCTGGGAGTCCAACAGTCTTCGTCCTGTGTGGAGAGTTTGACAAACGCAGAAGTTGTCAAAGCAAACTGTGGAAATTCCCATGATTTCAGAATTGCCATTCAGGCTACAAATGTTAAAAGGGACAATAAATATTAATATCATGGCAGCCTGACTAAGGAGGTCAGCAGTCAGACTGCCCTTCCTCGGAAGGGGAATGTGCCCTTCAGCTTGATGAATATTCTAAATCACCCCTGCCCAGCTGCTTACCTCAGGAGAGAGCTGAAGGCAATGGTGGGTACCTCCAAAGGAGCACCAAAGAAGGTGTGAAGAGCCTCCATTGACAGACACCAGTCAGGGCGTTGGAGAGAATAGTCTGCAATGCTACTCAGGTCCTGGGCCCAACAACAAATGGCAACCATAGCAACAACAACAACAGCAACTACTGAGACTTGCATGCTGCCTGTACCAAGTAGTTACATAAACTCATTGAATTCTCCATGGCACTAACTTAGAGATAACACTAAAAGTGACAAAGTGAACCAATGATATCACATGTGTTGCAGTACCGTCAGAAGCAAGAATTCATCTCCAAACACTGGCAAGTTCTCTTGTGAGCCTAAAGACTCTACTCAAAGCTCTACACAGCGGACAGTCATCTGCAGCTCTCTGGGGCTGGGTGTCTGGGAGGAGTGGTGACACCAGGTTTCTGATGTGTGGCTGCAGCGACATACTCTGCCTGAGAGGGGCCGGTGCTAAGTCCCCACAGGTACAGGTTGACAAACAGCCATGATATTAATATTTATTGCCCCATTTCACATTTGTAGCTCAGATGGCAATTCTGAATGATCTTTAACTGGGATACAGATAAATTGCTGATCTGGAGGCAGGGGTCAGTCCTGTGGGTACGTGTGGTGCTTCTACTCACTGAGCGGGGAACTGCAAGTCTTATCTATTGTATTTATGATTCAACTCCACACAAGAGCTGACTATTAGCAATCTGCCCCTTGCCCTGAAGGAATAATTATGCAAAAAGAGAGAGAAGGAACAAGCAAAAGTACTCTTTCAATCTCACCTCTCTTCCTGGGGGAAATAGGAGCGCATTTTCTATGCCTGGGGGTGAACCTCTGAGATAAACAACTCTATTTCCAAATAGTTGACCCATAGCTAGTTCCATTTATTATTTGGAGATGTTAAGTATTATGCGTTTTCTCCACTTGACAAATGAGAGGCTTAGTGGCTCAACCTCCTTACACAATAGGAAGTCAGCTCTACAAAGTCTTTGACCCTAAGACTAGATCTATTCAGCTAAAGTTAACATGGAAGGTTGAGCAATAATCTAGCTTACTTAGGTAATATACTGACAAGTCAGTACAGGTCATGGGGACCAGAATTCCATCAGATCCAGAATTCACTGGACACTTTCCTTGGTATTCCTGCAAATGCTCTAGAAGGGTGATTCACTGAAGATTGACAGATTCCATAAGATTACCTTCTGGGGGTCTAGACATATCGGAATCTCAGAGAAGTGGGGAAACTTTGAAAATTCAAGTCAATTTCATGATGTGCAATATGTAGGAAGAGGGAAAGAAAAAAGCTGTTGGTTTTATTAGTGCAATTCAAAACTGCACTTTTCTGCAGTTCTAATGAATATATAAAGATAGTAAAGTTCGTTACACACCAATTAATAATTTCATATGTCAACTGATCAAAAGCAGAGTCTTGTTGAGGATAGAAGGATATTTTTCTTTCAAAAAGGGGGATGCTGATTTGAGAAATATTACTCTGAAGCCTTTCAAGTCTAGATTGAGTGCTGGGTGTGTAGGAAGCTCAGAGATTAGGCATGCAGGCTTTGGAGCCAGACTGTCTGGGTTCAAATCCTGGCTCTATGTGTGACTTTGGAAATTTGCCTTAAACTTCCTTAATCCTCATTCCTCCCTTATAAAGCAAAAATATAGTAATAAGACCTCATTATAAGGTGTATTGGGATTAAAGGATGCAATTTATGTTAAGTAGGAAAACGTTAGATACATAGGAAATGGTCAGTGATTGTAGACATTATTATGAAACATCATTCTTTGATTTCCTGATTTTTTTCCTGGTTCTAGTTAATCTTTCTAGGAGTTCCAAGTTCTTCAATCTTCAATTTCTTGTCAAATGTTTTGGTGCAGTTCAAAAATGCATTTTTTCCTACAGGTCTAATAGATACATTAAGGTAGTAAAGTTCATCAGATATAGTTCTTATGTTTTCGGCACCTTCCCCTATGTACAATGAATAAGCTTTTTTTTTTTTGGGGGGGGGGTGCTAGGGATTGAACCCAGGGCCTTAGTGCTTGCAAGGCAGGCACTCTACCAACTGAGCTATACCCCCAGCCCCATGAATAAACTTTTGAACTAAAGAAATGTTCAGTTCACTCACCAAGGAGGAGACACTGGTAGTTGTTCATCCAGTACCCTTCTTATAGGACCCCCTGAGCATCCTCCTGCTGCCATGTCCTTCAAGAGAAACCAGACCTCCTCCTAGCTACAGGGGATAGGTTGAGGGTAATTTAAATCAATCACAGCAATCCTGTCTCCATGCTGATTACTGCTTTAGGAATAGCCGTGTAATATGCCAGGAAGTGTTGGGGATCTTCTACTTTTTTTCAGTCCTAAGAAAGATACATGCCATTTCTTCCCTTTTCATTGACATTCTTTTCCTTGACACCTGGAACTGCTCTTGCTGCCTTGAACCCTGAGGATAGCTCCTGCGTGGTCTAGGCTGATGCAGTGAGGGGCGCCTAGTTGGAAGATGTCATGAACCTGAGGCCTTGGTGACATGCTGAGCCACTGATTGTGCCAGCATAAAACTCTTCTACTGCTGAATTTATTCTTATGATGTCTGATAATAAATTTCCAGCTATTTAAGCCCACTGGAGTTAGGGCTTTCTATTATTTTGTAGTCAGAAGTGTACTAACATACAAAATGTAAAATTCACATTAAAACATCTTAATAAATTAGAAGTTCAAAGTGTCTCTTTTAGGATCCTAACATCATCCGAGCCTCCCTCAATAACCCGCTCTGTCACATCAGCTCTACTTACAAAACATGCTGAGTCCCAACCCTTCTCAGCTCTGCAGCTGTCCCCTGGGTCTGAGCCACATCATTCTGAACACACCATCACTGTATTCCAGCAATAGTCCCGCAGCCAAGCTACTGCTTAATACCTGTTCTCACTCCTCCAATCACTTATTTTTTAAAAATTGAGATAAAACTCATATTACATAATACTCACCATATTAAATATTGTAGGATGTACATTTCTCTGGGGTTTAGAATATTGCCAATGTTGTCAAACCATCACCAATACCCACGTCAAGAATATGATCATAACCCCCCAAAAGAAACTCCATCCATACCCATCAATCTACTACTCCCCATTTCCTCATCTCCCGGCCCTCCATCCCTACCCCTGGAAACCACTAAAACAGCAGCTAGAATAATCTTTCAAAGAGAAACCAGGTCATGTCCCTTCACTGCTTAAAACTTTGTCTATCCCTCTTTTTTTTTCTCTCTCTCTCTCTTTGTTTGGTGGATTGAACCCAGGGCCTTGTGCATGCGAGACAGGCATTCTACCAACTGAGCTACATCCCCAGTCTCAAAACTTTCTGATGACTTTGAATAACATGCTGATGTCTTCTTGGGAGTTGGACAAGTCATGATTTAGTCCCTGTGGACCTTTCCAGGCTCATCTTGTGCCGTTCTTCCACTTGCTTGCTAGATTCTGGCCATGTAAGCTTCCTCTGAGTTCCCTGACCACACAGCAAACACCACCTGCCGGGCCTTTCTTCTCACATGTCTCCATTCCTCAGATGCTCTTTTCTACTTTGCAGATTGGTGCCTGCTCAGCACTCAAGTTGAACCTCTTCTGTCTCCTCCTCGGGGAGGCTTCCCACACCGTAGAAGCCCTCCCTGCCTCTACTGGTCTTCAGCATCATGCCTTTTAATTTTCCTTAGCATTTTTATCACTGTCTGAAAGTACGATGCTTACAAGTATTGTGTTCATTAGCTTTTGCCTAATGTTCTTTTCTCTTCCAGGATCCCATCTAGGAGACATCATATTTATTTGTCGTGCTTCTGTAGGCTCCTCTTAGCTGCCTCAGTTGCTCAGACTTTGTTTTTGATGACCTTTACAGTTTTGAGGAGTACTGGACAAGTATTTTGTGGGGTCCCCTTTTATTGGAATTTGTCTGATGTTTTTCTCATGATCAAACATTTTTGGGAGATAGAGCACAGGGGTAAAATGTCACAATCTATGCAGGGTTCATGTTTCTTTTTAATTTGCTCATTGGTTCTTTGTCTCTTACACTGTTGGAATATTAAGCTACATCATAGTAGGGACATTGCTCTTCCTAGAATCTCAAATAGTATCCAACACATAGTCAGCCTCATTATTAGTTGACTGAAATAACAGCTAGAAAAAAATGGCCCATCACTACTTAGTGTTTTTGCATGTGAAATGAAATATGGGTCAAGAAGATTTGTTGAGCATAGGTCAAAAGCACTAAAACCCTTTCAAATAATCTGGCATATCCAAGAGATAAATCTAAACCCTCATGCAAATAAATAATTAACCCAAGGCCAATGGCACACTCAAAATCATTAATGAAAATTGATTTTCTTTCTCTGTAGGGCTGCGTCTCTCTGCGGCACCATAATACCATGGGCAAAGTCAGCCAGGATTCATTGTGCTTTAATTCATGTCTACCCAGGGCCTTCTTTTCCCTCTATGAATTATTTTTTTCTATTTTAATATTGGGCATGGTAGGCCTAGACAGGTAAAGGGTATA